>NC_135720.1:98835410-99140125 GCF_964656455.1 Halichoerus grypus | reverse complement strand
GAAAGGACCAAAGAGCTAGAAGACAGTGAAGCATGTTTTCAAAATTCTTAAGTGATTTCCAACCAAGAAATCTATTCTTAAACTCTAGTTATAACAGTAGATTAAATTAATATTGAGCATTCAAGGTCTCAGCAAATATAAGCCCATAGGTACTTTCTTAGGAAGCAACTAGAGAATGTACTTGTAAAAATGACACAGTAACTAAGAAAAAGGAAGATACAGGACCTAGGAACCAGAAGATCTAAAACAAGAGAAATCTCAGAAGAATCCTATCAGACCCAGCAAGTAGCCAACGCATAGTGGAACAGGTTGCATTCCAGAAAGCTATAACAGCGATTTCTTGAAGAAGGAATCAGTAGTACACCCACTGTGCTTTAATCTATTAAAAGACTGATGTTTACATTTATGTAAATGGGAGAGAGTTTGAAGATGGATCATTGGCAGATACATAGAAAATTAAGGAAATAACATGACAATTACAAACACAAGAGGAAGCAAGAAGCTATGTGAGGAAGAGAAGTAATCACAACACATAACATGACTGAACTATTATTAGAGCTTACAAAAGCTTTTTTCTCTTAAAAAGATTAGGTCACTGAGCCAGAATTAGTACTAGATTTATTAATTTATTGTCATTATTCATATTTATTATATTTATAGATCTAAATATTGATTTTAAAACCGTGTATCATTTCAAAACTGTTTACTTTTACCTACAAATGTAAACTCTTACAAAATATCTAAATTCCAAAAAAAAATTTGTATGTGGATTGTATGTACATACTATTTATACATATTCTGTTAAATAAAATGCCCAATTATCCAGAATAACCTATTTCTCAATAATATCAAATAATAGACTTTAGCTATAAATACCTTCCTAGTAACCAAAACTAGAATTTTAGAGTTTTAACTATTCAGTTTGGTGCATGATAGTGTGTGTGTGTGTGTGTGTGTGTGTGTGTGTATTCACAGAGAAAGAGAGAGTTTAAGGAATTGGCTCATGGGTCTGTGGAGGCTGGGGTGAGTCCAAAATCTGATGAGTTAAGCCAGCAGGTTGGAGACTCAGAGAAGAGTCACAGTTAAAGTCCAAAGGCATTCTGCTGGCAGAAATCCCTCTTCTTTAGAGGAGTTAAGTCTCTGTTCTATCAAGGCCTTCAACTGACTGGATGATGCCTACCCACCTTATGGAGGGTAATCTGCTCTACTCAGGCTACCCATTTAAATGTTAATCTCATTCAAAAATACATTCACAGAAACATCCAGAATAATGTTTGACCAAACACCTGGCCACCATGGCCCAGCCAAGTTGACATAAAATTAACCATTACAGTTAACAATTCTTTAACCAGCTTTGAAATCATCAGGCAAACTACTTGTCAAGCCTATGATTTGTTATTTCTCCCCAGCCCAGGACACAAGGGGAGGCATGTCATCGACATTTCCCAGCCAACTGGGTAGAGAAAGAGGAATCCAGAATTGGGAATCAGGAAAAATGCACTAAGAAAAATAACCTGAGAGGGCGCCTGGGTGGCTCAGTTGGTTAAGCGACTGCCTTCGGCTCAGGTCATGATCCTGGAGTCCCAGGATCGAGTCCCACATCAGGCTCCCCACTCAGTGGGGAGTCCGTTTCTCCCTCTGACCCTCTCCCCTCTCATGCTCTCTCTCACTCTCTCTCTCTCAAAAAAATAAATAAAATCTTTAAAAAAAAAAAAAAGAAAAATAATCTGAGAGTGAGTGCAGGTTATGACTTAATAAAGCCAATAATACCAAATTGCATATAAGTAAAAGTAGTTTCTTTTTTTAATTCCTTATTTCTATACTATGGGCTTGTCTTTCTTAAGAATTAGTTAGAATGGAGCACTGGATGTAGCATAAAAGTATTGAATCATTATTTATACACCTGAAACTACTATTACACTGTAGGTTAGCTGAAATTTAAATAAAAACTTAAAAAAAAAAAAGAGTTAGAATGCATCATAGTTGGTAGAACATCATACAAGGAAATTAAGAAAGATGTCAAACAAGTATGCCCATTAAACTCAGGGAATAACTCAATTTGCCTTGTTCACTGAATAAGAAATAAAGTATGAGTTTTGGAATTCATTTCAATGTCATTTTTTCTTGAAATATTTTATTTCTTTGAATAAATATGCATATTATTCTGATAATAGAAACTTCAAATTATGATATTCACTCACAGTTTAGCACATAGCAGTAATAATGACATGAAATAATGGTAGCAAAATATGGCTCCCCCGCATAAGACAGAATAGCAGATGAACATAAAAAAAAAAAAATGCAAGTTCAAAGAGCAATTTACTCAGTGGCCAGCAAGCAGGGATTTGTATAATCTAGCCTAGAGGAAACAGAGGTAGAGATGAGCTTCTGGGAGTCTGATCTAATGACATAGATGACCAAGGTTGAACTTCAATAAAAATAAATTATTTGATTTTCTCCCCAGTCAAACCCCAAGCCTACATGTTTAGTAGCCTTGAGCTTAACTAGCAGGCTTCATAACATAAAAAAGGATTCAGAAAAACATCAAAGAACAACATAGATCCTTAAAATATGTTAGTGACTGATCCAACTAGAGTAGGTGGTACTTCATGAAAGGGTACTCACTAATATCCAGTCCATGCAACATCTAAAGCTCCAAGTCAGAGGACTGATAAAATGGTGTTAAGTGTTAAATGAGACTCAGTTATGTGAGTCAATACAAATTACATTTCCACTTCTTCAGATTTATCAGTTCATATTCCGGAAACTTTTTGTGATAATCCATAGCAGAAATGACTGAGTGGTTCACCAAAAATTTCTGTACCCCTTTCCAGAGTGTTGACTGTCCTAAGAATCAGCTGTCCAGGCAAGGACAATTTTTTTCAGGTTCTTTGTATGTTAAGGAGCCATGTGACTAGTTCTTGACAACGTCATAGTAGAAACAGTATGTGCTGCTTCCAAATGATTAAGAGTGAATGTAAGTTCTCTCTCCTCACTCTACCCATCTGTCTGCTGAATGAGGAGTCTGAGGCCCCAGGGAATAGCACAGACACAAGGTAGTAAGAGACTGGGTCCCTGAAACACCACATGGGGGATATCTCACACACCAAGCAAGAACACCTGCACTGGGGTGCCTGGGTGGTTCAGTCAGTTAAGCATCTGCCTTCCGCTCAGGTCATGATCTCGGGGTCCTGGGATGGAGCCCTGAGTCGGGGTCCTGGGATGGAGCCCTGAGTAGGGCTCCCTGCTCAGTGGGGAGCCTGCTTCTCCCTCTCCTCCCCACTCATGCTATCGCTATCTCTGTCTCTCTCTCTCTCTCAAATAAATAAAATCTTAAAAAAGAAAAAAGAACACCTGCATTGGTTTGGTATACATGCAAAAAAATAAGTTTTATTGGGAAAATCTCTGAAACTTTGAAGTGTGTTTATTACAGAGGCTAGTGGTGCCCTAACCAGTGTAGATTTATGTATGAACCATTTAGTGAGAGCCTATTATATGCAAAAATAGCAGAGTAAATTTATCAAAATATTGCCATCCCTCAAGTCCAAGTTCATATGTTGTATATTGTGAGAAACATTTTTTAAAATCTAAAATTTATACATTTATCGAGTGTTTACCATGATCCAGACATTCTGCTAAAAGCTTTAAAAGTTTTAGCTACTTTATTTCATGTGATCTTGTGTATTTGGGATCCTTTGGGACACTGACCCAGCTCACAAGACATCCCACCCAGCCACACCCACCCAGCCACAGCAGTGAGTAAAAAGTCATTTTGTTCCATATAACCTCCTGACCTCAGATGATCAAAAACCTTGATAAGGTTGAACAACCAGGAGATCATTTAGTGATTTTCTAGTAAAAATTTTTAGAAGCCTGCACACTTTGCTTTTAGTCAAGTGGCCTCCATGTAACATGATCTGACTCCATTTCAAATGCTTTTTTATTTCTGGTTTAGATACCCATCATTTAAATTCTTGCATTTTAGTAAGAAAACTACCTTTTTATGGATGTTAGCAGTTTATTGATCTAATATTTGTAAATGGTCTGAGCAGGTATAATTATGTCTTGCAGTGTTTCAAACACGGGAATTCTTTTTCCTTTTTTTTTTTTAACTGTATAATGTCCCTCAAGTTATCGCAGTGTTCCTCATGCCACTGAATTTTTAAAGTGTACAATTTTTTTTTAAAGATTTTATTTATTTATTTGAGAGAGAGAGAATGAGAGAGAGCACATGAGAGGGGGGAGGGAGAAGCAGACTCCCTGCCGAGCAGGGAGCCGATGCGGGACTCGATCCAGGGACCCAGGATCATGACCTGAGCCGAAGGCAGTCGCTTAACCAACTGAGCCACCCAGGCGCCCTAAAGTGTACAATTTTTTTTACTGTGCTTCAAATAAATAGAAAAAATACTCATAAAAAGCTTTTTTGTGGGGGTGTGTGCTCTGTTATTATTTTACAGAGTAAGTACTTTGCATAGAGCTGAGCACACTAAGGGTTGTAAATCATTTACAGTGCCTATATAACATGTCTTTAAGAGAATGCAGGGATATATAGCTCTAGAGAACCAATATAGTTAACATATTATCAACAGCCTTAAGTTTGAGGGCTGTGTTTGTTACTTTGTATGTTTTGACAGTATCTAATGTTCTAGCAAAGCCAGCACATGCACAGTTGATTTATGACTTACAATTTCAAGGGCACTGAATATCCCCCAACAAATTGTAAAAACTCGCTATAGCTTGTCACACCCTTAATATTCCATCCCTAAGGTCATCTAAACCCATCTTGCTTAAAACAGTTATGTTTCCTGCAAGGTTGTCAGATATCAGTCACCCATTAAGGTCCTGAGCCGTGGATCACGGCAAAGTCTTGAAGGAAAAGACCCTAGGATGGATTTATTTTACAGAAATAAGGAGGTCAGGATCATGGAGGAGTTCTTCCCCTTAATGGGATACATAACACCCGCGTTCTAAGCATCCCTAGATTTGTGCTAAAACACCAGACTCCTGAAAATGGGAGTTATAGAGCCCTCACATTTGCCAGAAGTAACTATTACAGCTAAGCTGGTGTTATATATTCATCTAAACTCCCTAGACACTGAAAAAAGCAGTATTTCTCGAGTATATAAAGGCAGAAAATCTATATTTTGGCATATGCTGAACTGCAGTATGGAATTACTTCCCATCCACATTTTTACTGTGCTGTACAAACAGTACCTCAGGGGAGGCAAAGGAATCACTGAAGGTTGAGCGAGAAACCATATTTCTAACTCACATACATATACAAGGCTCTTGGTAACTCTTTAGAAATATCACCTATACACTTCACAGAGAACTTCTCTCCCTACAGAAATGAGGGAGTCAAAAAAAAAAAAAAAAAATGAGAGAGTCATATTCTTCACACCTTATGCAAGTCTACTTCCCCCCAAAGAGCAAGATATCTCTGTATCTGTTTTTTTTTTTAAGATTTTTTTTTTTTTTTTTTTTTTTTGAGAGAGAATGAGAGAGAGAGAGCACATGAGAGGGGGGAGGGTCAGAGGGAGAAGCAGGCTCCCCGCCGAGCAGGGAGCCCGATGCGGGACTCGATCCAGGGACTCCAGGATCATGACCTGAGCCGAAGGCAGTCGCTTAACCAACTGAGCCACCCAGGCGCCCTCTCTGTATCTGTTATATGGTTCAAGGGGTCTAACAGATTACATAACATAGACAAAAAACACTAAAGTATAATGTTGACAGACATAGACTGAGTTGGCTGTCACAATAAATAAGGGTTGATTGAAACAGTAAAGAAAAAAAGAAAAAATAAGAATATGCTAAATAAGACAAGAGTCAAGAGAAAGCCTTTATTGACAGCCATTATATGTTATTTGCATTTATAGCTTGGATGGAAAAACTTGAATTAAGTTTCATCCCCCCCAAAATCATTTTGAATTCTTTATACGGTCTTGATGATCAGAAATCTCAATTTAGTTTTATTTTTTTAAAGATTTCATTTTTAAGTAATCCTACACCCAAGGTGGGGCTCAAACTTATAACCCCGAGATCAAGAGTCGTATGCTCCACCAATTGAGCCAGCCAGGCACCCCTCAAATTAATTTTAGAACACTATATGGTGTAGAGTAGCTATTAAATAAATGTTTGTTGGATTAATAGATTCATTAAAAAGGAAACAATGCAGACAACACTTTGTGAAGTTTACATTTGAAGAGAAAGAGGTAGATTTGCTGCTAAAGGAAAGAAATTAAGTGTTCAGTAATTTATTTTCAGTGGGAAAGATGAGAATTTTAAAGGCAACAGGAAGAATTTATTGAAAGAGAGAGGTTGGAATATAAGCAAGGAAAAAAGTAGTCCTCAGCATTAACAATCCCTTATTGATTAGATATATATAGGATATAACATTTGCTAATATTACAAAAGGTGAGTCATTTTATTTATTTTTTTTTTTTAAAGATTTTATTTATTTGACAGAGAGAGAGATAGCAAGAGCAGGAACACAAGCAGGGGGAGTGGGAGAGGGAGAAGCAGGCTTCCCGCCGAGCAGGGAGCCCAATGTGGGACTCAATCCCAGGACCCCGGGATCATGACCTGAGCCGAAGGCAGATGCTTAACGACGGAGCCACCCAGGCGCCCAAAAGGTGAGTCATTTTAGACTATCTTTGGTTAAGCACTAAATATTATAGCTTATTCTCTAAATGAACCATGAAGATCACTTTAACTATAGTAAGTGAGTCATCACAGCCCCAGCATTATATTTTTTATAATTTGTGCTGAAATTAATGTTATGTCTTTCCTTTGCCTCAAAAATATAGCACGTGAATCTTAAAATAATCTGGCAAATAAGTTATTCATGATTCGGTTACTTAATTCTGCTAACTAAAGGAAGAAAAAAATCATTCTGCGTGTGAAAACAATGTGATTGTCTTTGACGACATAAACTTTAAACAGGTAAAAGGTGATGCATTTCCAGCAGCAGCAGCCATACCTCGGAAACAGGGAGGAGGGAGGATGTTCCCGGGGTCTTTCCGCTCCACTTTAGGATAGCTGCCGGTCAGATATATTGAACAGTTTCAGGGGCTGCTCTGCCTCAGTGAGCAAAGCTATCAAAGAAACCAGCAGAGTAGCACACTTCCGACGGGGCTGGGGAAACAAAGGGTAGAGCATTAAACACACACAACAAACACTGCGAGAAGAGAAACTACAAAAATGAGCAATCAGTCTCTGTGTGAGAGTACTATTTTTTTTCTTAAGGTGAACTTATTCACCTATTTGAAGATCCAATTTGCCAAATTACAACATTTGAAAATTACCGTGATCTGCTATCATAACAAAGGCATTGATGTGTGCGGACACTGGTGTGGATTCTGACGTCGCTGCCTTTGTCGATTGTTCTTCAAGTGACTGCCTGATAATCCTCACTCTTTATCTCCTCAAAGATCTCTTAAGGTCTAAAGAAATGAAATCCTTGGAGGTATCGTTGAGAGACATAAGATATGCAAGAGTGAATTTCTAACATGGAAGAGCTTACCACAGGCATCTTTTCCACTTGGATGAAAAAGAAAAAAAAAAAGAGCATCTCTCCTTTTGTGGTCCACCTGGCAGGGCTAGATCCTTGGCCGGTTAACAGCATGATCAGAGCAAGTAAGAGTCTGGCCGCTGGAAGGGGCCCTTCCTAATTAGTGTTGTAGCGACACATGTCCTCTTAGATGCAGCACCAGAACAGGATGTGGTTTTGGCAATACTCTTTCTCGGAACAAAAACATGAAGAATATGGGGCATCTGTCTGTCCATCAGCTCTCTAGGTGACACACGGAAAGTCAGCAAGACCTGGATCTCTGTCTTCAGTACCCATCTGACATCCAAAAACACAAGTGCCTCTATAGCCTCAAGTCATATTACCTTCCACGGCGTTCCTAAGCAGAACTCAAAAACTAAACCTTCTTTGTTAGGAACTGTACTTGCAAATAATCCCTTCAGATTTCCATCTTAGTTCCTTTTGTCGTTATGGAGCCTTTTCAACTGTTCCCAAGGATATTGACAAGGACTCAAGAGAGGGCCTGGGCTGGGGTGTATATGGGTAGGTTTACTCTGCCTCCTCTTCCGGTACAGTAGGTGTAAGAACCCAGCCAGTGGTAAGCACCAGGAGGCTGCCCAACTCATTTTAAGACCAAAGACATTGGGGCTTTGTCTAAATAAAGAAGCACTTCCAGGAAAAAAAGGGAAAGTGTGTCAGTTATGTCAGATGGAGTCTCGCATTTCTCTACCCCAAGTTCAAACCTTCTTCTCTTGTTTACAGGCTCAGTATCTTCCAAAGGTCAAGAGTTAGTACTGGTACTAAGCAATGGGAACATAAGGAGTCCTAATTTAAAGTCCTGAGTCCGGGCTTCTGCTATCACTGTCCTTATCTGATTCCTTGTGATCCAGCTGTGACCATTTGCCCAGTTATGGTCAGTTAGCGCCTGCACGTAATCTACACTATAACCCATCAGCCACTAACTGCTCTTTATTCAGCCATGTCATAAGCTGTGATGTATAAAAAAACCATCCGCATGACTGCCTGAGGCCCATAAAGTCAACGAGAGAGCTAGATTCACACCAAAAGGAAAACTTGTGAACATTTGTATTTATAAACTGGTGAGCTTTATTTGACAAATTTCATCGAGGATTTTAATGGACTCTGGATTATAGCCAGGGAAGATAAAGTAGAGGTGACAACCATGTATTAAGTACAGTCATTGTTAAAAAGAGGATGATGAAATTGCTTTTTTAGTTTTACCACTGGTACATGAGTTAAAACATAATTTAGATGAGACTTAACAGTTATTTAAAATAATGAATGGGGGGCCTGGGTGGCTTAGTCATTAAGCGTCTGCCTTCGGCTCAGGTCATGATCCCAGGGTCCTGGGATCGAGCCCTGCATCGGGCTCCTTGCTCAGCGGGGAGTCTGCTTCTCCCTCTCCCTCTGCTTGCCGCTCTGCCTACTTGTGCTCTATCTCTTTGTCAAATGAATAAATAAAATATTTAAAAATAAATAAAACAAAACAATGGAAAGTGAACCAGCCCAGGTGTTAGGAGTCAAACATGCTCTTGTGCAGGGCAAGAGGCATTTCCACATACCCCAGTTAAGATACTAGGCAAGTCATTTAGTATCGTCTTTTCTCTCATGTGTATCTATATCTGTTAAACAAAAGATTCATGCACATAATCTTCAGTTCCAAATTTATTGGAATCTGTTAATGACTATAGAGGAGTCCCCCACCCCACCACCCCTCATCTCCCTCCCCTGGCAACCTCACCATAACCTCAGTGTAGACTGGATATTTTCAGCTGATTCAGAGTTTGCATGTTGTATTATATTGACTTTTACACTGTCAAAAGTGCTAAAAAATTTTAAAGTCAATCTGGTCATGTTACATAGTATGTTAAAGCCGGCTGCTATAACAGGCAAACCCAGAAACAGATGAGAAGACAGTTGATTTTTCATTCAAGTAAAGACCAGTAGTTAGGGGGGAGGGAAAGATTCTGCTCCATGTGGTCATTGAGGGACGCGGGCTAATGGGGTCTCCGCTGACGTCGACATGTGGCTTCCATTTTTGCCCTTGGTTGCCCTTAGTGCCACCATTCAGCGAAAATTTGGAGAAAACAAGGCACATGGAGCATCACATGGGAGTTTCCATAGGCTAGGACTGAAAGTGTTCTGTATAACTTTTGCTCTGCTCCTGAGAGGAAGAGAGGTAGATTTAGGGAGCGGCTAACTAGTTTGTGCCACATACCCAGAAAGTCGTTTCAGAGCGGAATATGATGTACACATTCTCTAAGCCCCAGCTCAAGTCCTCTCTGTTCCATAAAAATTTGCTTCTTTACCACTGGCAACAACTTACTTCCCCCTCTAAACTTTTTATCTGTGTGTTTTGACACTTCATCATTTTGTCTTGATATTTTGATGAAAATATGTCTCCTCTGTTAATACCAGAAACCCTGGATAACAGAGACAGTCTTAAGCTTTGCACATCCTATCTCCTACCCTCTCACTTGTCATCCAGCACAATGCACTTAATTAAAGCCATTAAATAAAATAAATTTGATTCATTAATCTTGGTGGGTTCTTTCAAAATACAGATAAATGTAAGTATATTATAGGAATGGTGGGAGGAAGCAACTATTTTTTTTTCCCCAGGCCCATTGCCAAGGACAGTGCCTGGCATGTGAAGGGCACTCAAAATTATTTGTTGAATGAAAAACAAAAGTTCTAGGATTCTACATTCTGTGATCATCGGGCCCTGCTATTTTTCTTGTGGTCAAATACTTACGACAAATTCTAGTAGTTTAAAATAATAATAGCTAACACTTCCATAGTGCTTACTGCATGCTAGACATATAGAAAAAAATCATTTAAGACAACAATATTTTGAGATAGTTACTAATGTAAGTTCCTTGTACATATCTACCTTTTGAGCCGGTGCCGGCCTCTAGGGAGGCTTTGTGCAAACTAGAAAAGGCACCAGAGGCCGCACCATTCACTAATCTATATTGTCAAAGAACATCCAGAGCAAAGACTTGCTCATAAATGTTGAATGGATGAATGGATCAATGAAAAAACTATACTATTTGAGTAGGTCTGAGTGATAATAATTCCTTTACTATTTTTTTATTGTCTGATTTGTTCTAATTTTTCTACAATGTTAATATGTTATTCAGTGTATAAACTTATTTGATAGAGACAAAAGAAATCTATAAATAATAAGTGAGGACAAAATTCATCAATCTGGGTGAGTATATTTTTAATTAAGAAAGAAAATTAATATAATGCTTATACGTAACAACATCCTTTAGTTTCCAAGATATATTCTTTCTTTGATAGAATTTATAGTTACAAATGGTCATTTGTAAATCTTCTTTTTTTAAGATTTTATTTATTTATTTGATATAGAGAGAGCATGAGCAGGGGGAGAGGGAGGGAGAGGAGCAGAGGGAGAGGGAGAAGCAGTCTCCCTGCTGAGCAGGGAGCCCAACACAGGGCTGGATCCCAGGACCCTGGGACCAAGACCTGAGCCAAAGGCAGAAGTTCAACTGACTGAGCCACCCAGGCGTGGTCATTTGTAAATCTTTTTATATTTCATTTCTGCAGTTAAAGTTCGTAGAAGTTGAGCTAAATGATACTTATAATTAAGTTTTCATTTTTAAATAGTTATCTAAGTTACATAAAAATCTTACAGAGAATTCACTGAATTTCTCCCTGAATCTCCACCAATGGTAACATCCCACTTAACTATAGCACAATATTAAAACCAAAAACTGATGTTGGTACAATCACAGACTTAATTCAGATCTTAGATACTTCAGATATTCAGATTTCACTAGTTTTATGTGTGTGTGTATGTAGTTCTATGAAATTTTATCACATGTGTAACCACCACCAAATCAAGATACATCTAAAGAATACAATCAAAGAGTATTTTAAAATTAAAATACCCCAAAAATAAAATTGTTAAATCTCTTTTCTAATATTGTCATCAGACAGTTGGTGGAATTATAATTAATTGCCAAAGTAATTCGGCAGTATTCTCACCATTTTTCTATTTAAAGGTGTATTGAATTTTTTAGAAAAAAAATCATTTTAGATGCTCTCAGGGATTTCTCTTTTTAGAAAGGAATCTGGTGGAGAAGACGTACACAATGAGTAATCATCTCTTATTTCTTTATCATTTTATAAATAAAGATTAGCAGTTTGAAACTTCAGAATGTTTATGCATCTCTTAATAACAGATGATGCAATGTAAGTACTCTGCCACCAGGTGGTGGTCCCTCCAATATTTGCTTTGAGATTCAAATCAAAACTAGGAATCATTTTCCATTTAACTCACCGAAATATAACCTTTCATGCTCTTTATAGTTAGCTGCTTTAATAATCAGATTTAGTCTAGCATTCAAGGATCTCTATCATCAGTCTCCAATTTCCTTCTCAGGTTCATCTCCCACATTTTCCCTCTATAAGAAACATTTGCCAAGTCCAATCTGACGTATTCACTATTTCTTACATATGTTTTTTTCTCATTATACTTCTGTATCATATTCATCTTTTTTTTTTAACTAGTGCAAGAATATAATGCCTAGTACATAGAGGGGGCTAAATGAATGCTTACTATAAGCCTTTGCTCACTCATTCCTTGTATCTAAAATGCTTTGTCATCTCCTCTATCTAGCTATAAAAATCCTTCAATGAATGCTCAATTTCAGCATCACCTCTTCCACTCTTTCATCATCATTCCAGTAGGAAGTGATCTTCCCCTGCCATACACAAGAAATGCTCTGTGTTTAGCACAAATGTGGCTCTTCCACATTGCCTGAAGTTGTAGCTTTTGAATATTAATCCCATATTTTAATCTTCCATAGCCCTTGGCACAGTACTTGGGTATTCAATGACTACTAGTTGAGTTCGTGCATTTCAATAACATATTTTAGAGAAAAATGTGCAAAAGGAAATCCCTATACCTATTACCTTTTTTTTATCGATCCTTAACTTTCCTTTAGCATTTATTCTGAATTCTAACTTGCAGTCAAATTCCCTACCTTGTAGTTTAAAAGCCATTGAAGTGTCAAGTCTTCAAGAATTGGGTGGGCTGGAATCAATATTCTTTAAAGTATTAACACTTTCTTGAGATAGTCATTCTGTTGGAGCAAGTCTTCATTCAGCCTCTTTACAGTTTACCAGACAGGTAGCTTTCTCTTCTGTCCCACTTACGACTTGAACCAAGTAAAGAGACTCTTCTTTTCTAATTCTAACACCCTCTTTGCTCAGGAGTTTCTCTGCTTACTGCCTAAGCTTACTTTTAATATCTAACACTAGAATCTTTAAGAAAAATATTTTTTTTCTTAAAAAAATATATTTCTTTTCAAATTACTCTTTTTTTTTCTTATTAAAAGGAAACATTACAAGCACTGGCTATGTTTTTCTTTTATTAGAATTAGTAGCTGGGTGACCTTGAATTGTATGTCCAATAGATCTTCTTCCAGAAACACTCTAGTAATAACTTGAGTTCCCAACCTGTCCTAGTACAGAGTTCCCAGAGCTGTTTCCTGAAAGAGTTTATGTTCCTCCTGAAGAAAAGAACATTTAAAATAGAACTACTTTAAAATGAGGTTTGGGGATGGAAATTTAAGGCAGTTTCATGACAGTAACATTGATCTCTTTTGGCAGTTCTGATATTTATGTATTGGGTTTTCTCAAAGCTAGGTCACCTTTCTCTGCAACCATTTGGTCTGTTTTAAAAAGTGATTTCCTAAAGACCAAAGACTACCTTTTTCTATTTAGAATCCAACTTCACACTGTCAGAACTTAAAATTCTCCAGACTCCCATGGCAGAGCTGCTTTAGGTCAAAGTACAGCCAGGAATAAATGCCCAAATGTACCCTCAGAAGGGTCTCAGTTTTCAGAGGGGTTAACGGTACCACTATGACAGACTCCATACTGCTCCATTCAACTGTTGCGACTACAGACCCCCATATCTAGATCTCAGACTTGGTTTTTGTTAGTTCAGCAAGTACTGAGTTGGACAAATATTTACTCAACACTATACCACATACAGTACTAGGCTCTGAGAATGCAGATTTAAATAAGACATGATTCCTGCCCTTGAGAAATTGACTATATTTTGGTCATTTCTTTACTCTGCCAGATATTCTACCCTCACTTCTGTGTTTTTCCAGGTCCCTGACTCCTCACCTAATCTCACCTAAATAATTGATTTCCCAGACATCCTGAATTCTAGAAGATTCCAGAGCTCATTGGTGCCATGACCCGTGACCAGAGGTTTTTCTTATAGTCTTAATCCATTGAAATCTGATACTGACCCAACAGAAGGAATAAAAATGCTTAGCAAATACTAGATAACATTATCTGTGCTCACTCTAATGTTTACAGATTTTCCAAAATAAAAACCCGCGAGAAATCAAAGTTAAAAAAAAAAAAATCAAAGTTGGTGCTCCACATGCATGCATTTTAGAGTGAATAACGATCACCTAGAAAGGTCGCTAAAATGCAGGTTCTGATTCAGTAGGTCTGAGATGGGGCCTGAGACTCTGCATTTCTAACAAACTTACAGCTAATATCCATGCTGCTGGTCCATGGATAAGCTTTAAGCAGCAAAGCTCTATGGTTTTCTTCCCACTTCTGAATGAAGGCAAAGCCATGAGAGATGTTCAGGATCCAGTCAATATGGTTTTAAACTCAGAAAAAAATAATAAACATTATTAAATGAATACAGTCAACCAGTACAAGAATTAGTTTTAAAAAAAAAGTGGAGATGCAGTGTATGAGCGGAGTTCTCTTTACCTAATCAGGACATAAAATTAAAGGAAGTTAAAACTATATGACAGTTTGTTTAAAATTTAAAAATAGAATTACTGTATGATTCAGCAATTCTGCTTCTGGGTATATACACAAAAAATTGGAAGCAGACACTCAAAGAGATATTTGTCCATCCACGTTCATAGCCAAAAGTTGGAAACCCCCAATTGTCTATTGACAAATAAATGATATACTATGACATGGACAAACCTTGAGGACATGATGCTAAGTGAAATAAGCCTGTCACTAAAGGATAAATACGGTATGATTCCACTTATATAGGGTACCTAGGGTAATCAAACTCATAGAAACAGAAAGTAACAAAACAAAGTGAATGTACTGAATGTCATTGAACTGTACACTTAAAAATGGTTAAGATGATAAATTCTATGTTCTATGTATTTTGCCACAATTATATTTTTTTTAATTTAAATGAGGTTGAAAAGGACTTACACGAGGGTGTGAACTAACCAATGGAATAACATTAAAGGTCCCTTTGGAGTCAGAGTTGTCTTTTGAGGGTTCAAGTTCAAACCAGCAGCAGAGGAAGTTATAAGACTTCTCTTTATTCAATTCAGACAGAAAATCAATTAATGGTATAACTCGTACCCAGGATTATGAACAATAGGACTAACTTCTTTATAGCACACCAGCGTTGTGGAGACCACAAACAAGAATTCAATACATCTGTTAGCATTGTAATTAGAATTACCCTGTGTATCTGTAATCCTAGATTTCATGCCCTGGCCAAAATTCCCTGGGCCTAAGTTTCCTGGAATTGATAGCCACAACTTTCTCAGAAAGATAAAATTGTTCACTGGTAGATAAATGTCTTATAACTCTGATAAGTCTTTTTTTTTTTATTCAAGAAGATGTATTAAGTAAATCAAAACTCTGTGAATAATTTGGTAAAGATTACTCTGCAGATTTGGTATTTAAACTATTTGTAAGTTAGATAAATATCTTTAAGATTCAGGCCCATGGTTGAATATGTAAACGTGAATATATAATCAAATATGCAAAATACGTAATTAAATAATTGATTTCAGCTTTCTGATTTCAAGTTGAAAGGTGTAAGTTTATTTAATGATGTTTGTAAACATTCTTGAAATGATAAAAAAAATGTGGTTCACTATATTTATAAGTTTTAGTTGTTAGACGTAATGGCATTTAGTACTTGAATCATCTTACTTGCTAAGTTGAATATTTGAAGTATTTATAAATGAAAGTTGAATATAGGGGGTGCCTGGGTGGCTCAGTCAGTTAAGCGTCTGCCTTCAGCTCGGGTTATTATGTCAGGTCCTGGGATCGAGCCCCACATCAGGCTCCCTGGTCATCCGGGAGCCTGCTTCTGCCCCCCTCCTCGCTCACGTTCACTCTCTCTCTCTCTCTCTTAAATAAATAAAATCTTTTTTAAAAAGTTGAATATATTGAACTTATAAACACAGTTTTAAATGTTTAAGGATGTTAAACTAAAGAACTTTGAAAATGAACTGATTATTAAAAGCATTTATTGTGTTCTATCGAAGTTGATTGAACATTGATCAAAAGCTCCCTTGAAAATAATTGCTAAAATTTACTACATATGAAAATCAAAAAGCTTAAGTAAAATAAGACTTCAAGTTTGATACTGTAATAAATTTAGCACTAACTTAGAAGACTAAGGAAACATCAAAATCTTTTCTGTGCTCAAAAACCCACCAAAATATTTCACATTGGCACTCCTAAACCATGTCAGATAGACATTCAGCCTGTTTGACAAGATGAGGGAAGTTGATTCCAAAAGCTTGTTTGATGGAGTTACGTAACCTTCAAACATTTCCTCATTCCACTTGTGGTGGTCGTGTAGCAGGACAGGTTGAAAGCCTTGAGGCAACACTGGGGCCTGTTGGAGAGGACCCTGGGTCTAGAGGAAATCTGAGAAATTAGTTGTCAATGCCCCACTGAGCGTCAGCAACCATGTAGCACGAAGGATTTGAAAGTCAGAAATCAGTTATGTAAATCATAGCTGAAGAATGGATAAAATATCAGTGTTAGAGCTTGCAGTGGGGATAACAGCCAGGCGGATGGACCAGAAGCCCAAAAGCAGACAACAAGCTCCTCGACAGCAAAGAAAGCCTCGTTCTCGTTCACTATTGGACCCACAGGCCTTCAGGCAGGGATCACATCTTATTTATCTCTTATATCACCTGTTAGCGTGGTTCTGAGCATAAAACTGTGCTCAAATATCTGTTGAATGAATGAAAGATAAGATAACAAGGCTTAAAAAGGATTTGGTAAGCAAAAACTAGTGGAGAGGAAAAAGTAAAAAGAATGTTGTGCATACAAAGACGTTCATAACCAAAGAAATTAACATTCTGCCCCTTGATCTGCCGTCTAGTGTGGTCAGCATTGATTCAACAGGTAATTGAAAATGAGATGATTGGGAGGGTTTGTGGACAGAAGCTATTGCTGGTGGACAGATAATATCTCTAAACTAAATGCAATCATCACTGAGGATCTCTATAGGCCTTCAGCAACCCTGATTTCTGGCATAGATAGTCATTCCCTGATACCAGTATTTCTGGGAATGTGTTCTATACACCATAAATCCTGTGGGATGGTAGTGATTGTAACTTGAGAAAAAGATGTCCATACAAGATTGCTAAGGTAATTAATTCCTAAGCCTAAGATATTCAACTTTAGTTAACTTTTTTAAACTCCCTGGATGAGCCTATATCCAACTTAAAAAAAAAAAGAAAACAGATGTGAATAGATGTTACCCTCTGCCAACTAAAAGTGAGAGGGGGTTCCACTCATCAACAAGTTTAAGAAACGTTGGTTAAACAAAAATAAACACAATGGCTTTTTTCTTTGCAGGACTCCTCAGTCAATAATATTTTTATTTTCATTGTGAATTTTTAAAGAAAGAATACCATTGTTTTCTAAATTTTTTGACCCTTGATTCCAAAGTGACTTGAAGAAATAATGCTTCATAGAACCTGCTTAGGTCCTTGAAACCAAGTTCAACTTGGGTTTGAAAATCAATTAGCAAACAATTCTTCATAAGATCTAATGAAATTTGGCTTTGTGGGATGTAAAATTTTATTTAATGTTTTAGTTCATTGATTTAATTGTTGGTAAAATTCCCCCCTTCAAATATAGCTATCATAGGTTAATGATACAACTTCACAGAGAAATTTTAAATGTAATGCCAATTTTTAGGGACTTTACAGTAATAGACGAAGTCTGCATGTGACTCTCACATTTTTCAAAGAACTTTCCCTCATTTATTTAGGTGTCTCCAGTACTCCTGTGAAATAGTCATGGTGTACATAACATCAGTAGAACCAGAGCTGTGGCATCTTATGGAGAAGTCACATCTCAGCAATATTTCTTGATTTAGAAGCCAGGCTGTGTTATCTGTTCCTGAGTTGGGTTTGTCCATCATCAGCTGTGCAAATGTTTATTCGCTACCCTTAACAAGTATAGTATAAAAGGGACTATGATGACCCACTGAAATGCAGATTTGAAGAATTAAATTTATACTTAAAGAATTTTGGGGGGCAACTGGGTGGCTCAGTCTGTTAAGTATCTGCCTTCGGCTCAGGTCGTGATCTCAGGGTCCTGGGATCAAGCCCTGCATCGTGCTCTCTGTTCATCAGGGAGCGTGCTTCTCCCTCTCCCCCCTGCTTGTGCTCTTTCTCTCTCTCAAATAAACAAAATCTTTAAAAAAAAAAAAAAAAGAATTTTTCACAGGCAGAACAAGTAGGAGAGTGATCAACCTAGCACCTTTGATTCGAATTTTTTCCAAATGAGTTGTTCTCTCACTCAGAATATGCAAAGTAAAATTTCTCCCATTTCTGTGTACTTTGTTTTCTAAATCAATTTTCTCAACTTTTGTGAATGGCACAATCAATTAAACCAATTCCCCTCACTGGTCTATCTCTTGAACATTAAACTAGCCAGCTCGTTCTGCAAAAATACATCCCAACATGATTTAGAGGTTTTCTCAATAATTTCTCTTTCTGAAGTTTGGGTGAAATGTCAAAAAGGCTGGTCAATGCTCACATAAGATGTCAAGGTCAGAACAGAAAAGCATCCTAAATTCTTGATTCTCCAGGTGACCAAATCTAAACCACTCACCAAACATCTCTTTGGGTAATGGATATTGCAGGAAATGTTTCATTCCTAAAGATCCCCCAAATCAAGTTGGTAGTTCCATGCTTTGAGCACCTAAAGGATTCTAAAGTAGTGATAGATACTCATATAAATTCCCCAGCATCTCAATTTCTTCTCTATAGACTATGAATAAGAAATTGTTGATGCTTACAGGATAGGAATCTTGTTTTATTCATTTCATATTTTCCAAGCACTTGGTACAGTGTCTGGCCCAAACTATGGGTTCAAGAAAGGTTTATTATTCGTATTAACTTCTCTGCCTGATAAAAATAAATAAGTTTCCATTGTTTTTTGGCCCAATCCCAGCCGAGGCACTAGGATAAATCCGGCCCCATGATACACAAAATTCCTTTCCCCAAAATATTCAGAACATCAGATCAGCTGATGACACACAGGCCTGAGATAAGAGAGCACCCATTAGGGTTTTGGTGTTTGGATTTTATAAAAACCTTGAGAAATTCTGTTTTGAAGCTGATATTTTCAAAAAAGTTCTTTGAATTTTTTAGAACATTTCAATCACTGCTTTTCAAGGGAAATTTTAGTAATTTTTTCCAACCAAATGGAAAGCTGTGCTATGCAAACAATAAAGATTTTTTTCTTTTGAAAGTTATTCATGTCCTGCTTCTAGGGTTGCCAGGGGAATCGAATTTTCAAAAAAATTTAACCAAGCTGAATTACATTGTGCTAGAAACAACCTAAACTCTAAAGTTCACAAGTTTTATGTTTCCTCCTCAACTTGGAGCCCATGGTTTTCACATGGGTTCTTAAGTTAGCTATATAAGTTTGCATGACCTATAGCAAAATTTGTCTTATTTTTCAGTGTGTATTTGTTTTTACTAATTTCTTTGTTCTTCCTTTAGTCTTATGTGGGTAATACAAAAAGGGTTTGAATTTACACTTGCCCCTCAGCAACAGGGCAAACTCACATTTGGGATAAAGCTATACTCAACATTTTTTTAAGAAATCACTTGTTCACTGCATTTCCTCCCGCACATTAAAAATTTTCCGTAATTGCATGTTTTAAATACAAGAACACTGAAGTTCAGTGTCAAATCGCTTTGTAGAACAACTCTGCCTCAAATCTAGAACTGTTCAGCTCCAAGGCCTAGCTGCACTCTACTTTCCGGTGGTTCTCAAACTTAGGTATGCATAAAATCACCCGAGGTAGTTTCTACACAGATCCTCAGGCACTGTTTCTGGGAATTGTGACAGTGGATCTTCCTCGGGCTCAGAAATCTGAATGTTTTTTAAAGATTTTGTTTATTTATTTGACAGAAAGAGACACAGCGAGAGAAGGAACACAAGCAGGGGTAGTAGGAGAGGGAGAAGCAGGCTTCCCACTGAGCAGGGAGCCCGATGCGGGGCTCCATCCCAGGACCCTGGGATCATGACCTGAGCCGAAGGCAGACGCTTAACCAACTGAGCCACCCAGGCGCCCCAGAAATCTGAATATTTAACAGCGATCCCCAATGGTTCTAAAGCAAGTCATCCACATTCCAATTAACTGGATCACATTCCAATTAACTGGATCACATTCCAATTAAGATTTGCCTACACCTGCTTCCTCTCTTCTGCCCCTAGAGATGAAGCAAGACTATACATATCCATAGTCTCAGCTCTACCACCAGTCACCATACGGTATAAACCAGAGTAAACCACTTTCCCTGTTTGGATCCTGCTTCCTTTAGTCTATTAAATGAGAAAAAAAAAATGTATTCTCCTTACCTCAAAGGATTGATACAAAGATAAAATGCCATGATAGATACCGCACATTTATAACAGCAGAAAATACTATTTAAATGTTTTAAAGATATTCTAATGACAAAAAAACATAAAATGCAAGCTTATTTGTATGTTTTGATACAAGGTTGATCACAATATTGCAAAGAATAGTTAGGCAGTCTACGTTTATAATCACTTCAATCTACTTCCCCTTCATCTATAACCACTATGGAGTGCAGAAAATCCTTTGCTAATGTGTGCACAGATGCACACACGCACACACACACACACACACACACAGGGTTGCCACTACTAAGTTAGTGGCAGATTTTCCACTGTCTCCCCTCTTAGACATCATCAAAAGATTAAAGATATCTCTTTTTAAGACAATGCAGGTGGGTTAACACCCAAGTGTTACTAACCATTACAACTGTTACCAAGACTCCCACCAACCCACACGGGAATTGTAGGACGCCCCCTCCCCCCACCAAGATGACCCCTTTCTCAGGTGTATGGACTTCTACTACCCTTTCAGTGGAAGGAAAGTTCTGAAACAATTGGTATGATAAAAGAGACTGACACCAAACTGACACAGCTTGATTTCATGGCACGCCACATGGAATTTTTCTAAAAATGAAGACACTTTAGCATTTCCTTGTTATTTGGGGCTACAAAGCCATAAGCCTCCCACCTATCCTGGTCGGCTTTGAAATGAGCAGACCGGCTGGAAACAAGAGGCAATTTGCATGTGAAGAATAAACAAACAGAAGTCTGCTGCATACCATGTCAAAAAAACAGTTGATGTCTTTGTTTAGAAAGGAGAAGCAGCAAAGTTTAGCAGGTTAGTAACATAGCACTTTTCTCTTCCTGTCTCCTAATACATATTCTAAATAAACCTGATTTGACCTCAATACATCATCAGTAGCCTTCTCCCAGTCCTCACTGATTCAAAGCTTTTGCCCACTCCAATATCCCAGGCACACAGCATTAAATGTCTTAAATAATGATCTCACCATCTCCCCTGCAGTCCGATCATGAAATCACTTTATACTCGTAGCACCAAGTCTGTATTATTTACCTTCCACAAATTTTTCCTCTGTCAAATTTCCAATTATTCCTCCATTTGCACTCACCTCCCACCCCACCCCACCTTGCATTCTTTAATTGTTACTCATTATGTATCATCCTTTTTATGTATTAGTGAATTCAATTTACTCAAACCAATCAAGAAGTATTCAGTGATGGGGCACCTTGGGCAGCTCAGTCAGTTGAGCGTCCAACTCTTAGTTTCGGCTCAGGTCATGATCTCAAGGTCCTGAGATGGAGACCTGCGAGGCCTCAGCACTCAGCTCGGAGTCTGCTTGTCCCTCTCCCTCTGCTCCTCCCCCCTCATTCACTCATGCATGCATGCTCTCTCTTTTTCTCTCTCATAAATAAATAAATAAATAAATAAATAAATAAATAAATAATCTTTTTTAACAAAGTATTCAGTGGGACTCCATGTGCTTAAGAGATGTGCAAGGTCAGTAGGGAAAGATTGCAAATGGTAAGATTTAAGTTTCTGGTCTCTGACACTGAAAGCAAGACATTTATTCATGCACATGATCACAAATATATGCCAAAAGGACAATTTATATGGTCACTAAAATCCACTTTCTATTTCTCCTGAGCACACACTGCTTATTTTCATGTCCCAGGAAAGTGAGGCTATATGTCTGAGTTCTGGCCAGAAGACTGGGACAGAAGTGATATACATCTCTTTCAGGCCTGGCTCATAAAAGCTTACAATCATCTGTACTGTTTTTTCCATCTTCCAAGAGGATCTCTGGGACAGTACAATCTAACAGAAATAAAACAGAAGCCACATATGGAATTTTAACCTTTCTAGTAGCCACACAAAAAAGTTCAAAAGTAAGGGGCGCCTGGGTGGCTCAGTGGTTAAGCGTCTGCCTTCGGCTCAGATCATGATCCCAGGGTCCTGGGGTTGAACCTCGCATCGGGTTCCCTGCTCGGTGGAGAGCCTGCTTCTCCCTCTCCCACTCCCCCTGCTTGTGTTCCCTCTCTCGCTGTGTCTCTCTCTGTCAAATAAATAAATAAATAAGTCTTTTAAAAAAATTAATTTCACCTTTACTTTTTTTTTTTAAGATTTTTTTATTTGACAGAGAGAGACACAGCGAGAGAGGGAACACAAGCAGGGGGAGTGGGAGAGGGAGAAGCAGGTTTCCCGCTGAGCAGGGAGCCTGATGCGGGGCTCGATCCCAGGACCCTGGGATCATGACCTGAGCCAAAGGCAGACGCCTAACGACTGAGCCACCCAGGCACCCCTGAAGTTAATTTTAATAACATATTTTATTTAACTTATTATATATAAAATATCATTTCCATATGTAATTTTAAAACTATTAATTCAATATTTTACTTTCTTTTTAATTATACTATGTTTTCAAGATCTGTGTGTATTTCACGCTTCCTGTACATCTTTGTCCAACAGTGCATCACATTTCAAATGCTCAATAACCACATGCAGGCTACTGACAACAACGTTGGACAGCATGTCTCTAGGGGATGGTGAAGTCCCAAGATAGAAGGAGCTTTTTCTTTCTTTTTCTTAGCTTATTCCACCACTGGTACTCCCAGTACAATGTTGAATACAAGAAGTGAAAGCTGATGTACATTTATACTTAATGATTTTAAGGGAAAAGCATTTAGTCTTTCACAATTAAGAATGATGCTAGTTATAAGTTGTATATAGATGAACTTATTAGGTTGTGAAAGTTTCCCTCCATTCTTAATGTACCAAGAGCCTTAACTGATGTTAGATTTTATTAAATGTTGTTCTGTAAATAATAAGATAGTCAAATAGATTTCCTCTTTTGTTGGTTAATAAGGTACATTATATTGATTGGTTTTGAATGTTAAACCAACCTTGCATTCTGGAATTGGACCCCTGTTCTCCTTATGTATCATCCTTTTTATGTATTATTGAATTCAATTTGCATAAATCTTGTTTAGAATTTTTCATCAATGTTCACAAGGGATTTTGGTCAGCAGTTTTCTTTACTTCCTATATCTTTGTCTAGTTTTGGTATCAAGGTAATGCCCACCTCATGAAATGGGTTGGGAAGTATTTCCTCCTCTTCAATTTTATAGAAAAGTTCACATAGAATTGGTATCAAATGTTTCGTAATATTCACCAGTAAAGTCATCTGGGCCTAGAGTTTTCTTCATGGAAAAGTTTTTAACTTCAAAATTCAAAATGTTTACTAGGTATAGCGATATTCAGGCTATCTATTTCATCCTGACTAAGCTTTGGTAGTTTGTGCATTCCAAAGAATTTGTTTATTTCATTAAAGATGTCAAAGTTATTAACACAGTTGTTGATAATATCCCTTATTGTTTTGGTCATATCTGGATAGCATTAGTGATATTATCTTTCAGATTTCTGTTATTGGTAATTTGTGTCTTTTCTGATTTTTTTTTCTCATCAGTCTCTCAAGATGTTTCTTAATTGAATTAATCTCAAGAAAGCAGCCCTTAATTTCAATTACTTTCTCTATTGTGTTTCTATACTGTATTTCATCGATTTCCAGTCCAGCCTTTAATATTACTTTTTCTTTGGATTTTATACTTACTTCCCTTTTTCTAGTTTTTTAAGGTGGAAGCTAAGGTCATTGATTTAAGACCTTCCTTCTTTTCTAATTTAAGTGTTTAATGCTATAAATTATCCCTTTAAGTACTGCTTTAACAGTATCTCATAAATTCTATATTTTGTGCTTTTGTTTTCTCTCAGTGCAAAATATTAATTTTCCTTTAGATTTCTTCTTTGACCCATAGGTTATTCAAAAGTATGTTATTTGATTTCCAAATCTTTGGTTATACTCCAGAGATTTTCTCTTATTAATTTCTGACTCAATACCATTGTCACAACATATTTTGTATGACTTGAATACTTTTAAATTTATTTGCACTTGTTTTATGGCCCACCTCTGATCTACCTTGGTAAATATTTTGTGTGCATTTTTAAAGAATAAATATACTTCCATTGTTAGATGGACTGTTCAACAAATACTGATTAGATCAAATTGGTTGATAGTATTCAAAATATACTGATTTTCTATTCATTTTGTCAGTTATTGAGGGGGGATGTGAAATCTCAACTATAATTGCGATATTGTCTATTTTTTCTTGCAGTTCTATCAGTGTTTGCTGTTCTGTTATTAGGTATGTAAACATTAGGATCGCTATATCCTCTTGATGAAATAATTCCTTTATCATTATGAAATGACCTTCTTTATCACTGGTAATAGTCTTTGCTCTGAAATCTACTCCCAAACCACTCTGGGTTGTTTTTTTGTTTAGTTTTTCATTACTGTTTCCACGTTATATCTTCATCTAACCTTCATTTTTAAAGTGGCTATGTCTTTATGTTTGAAGTGACTCTGTTGTACACAGCATATTGTTAGGTCTTACTTATTTTATCCAATCTGACCGTTTCTGCCTTTTATTTTTTTTATTCATTTGACAGAGAGAAAGAACACAAGCAGGGGGAGCAGGAGAGGGAGAAGCTGGGCTTGGTCCCGCAACCCTGAGATCATGACCTGAACAGAAGACAGACAATTAACTGACTGTGGCCCCCCCACAGGCGCCCCCATTTCTGCCTTTTAATTGAGGGTTTAGACCATACTTATGTTTAATGTGATTATTAATATGTTTAATCTGTCATCTTGCTATGTGATTTCTAATTCTCCAGTCTGTTTTTCTCCCATTTTCCTCTTTTCCTGCTTCCTTTTAGTTTTTTATGATTCTGTTTTATCTTTTTTGTTGGCTTATTTGCTGCAATTTTTTATTTTATCATGTTATAGGTGGCTTTAGGTATTTACATCTTTATACATCTTTAACTTATCATAGTCTGCTTTCAAGTGATAGTACACCTTATATAATATAAGAAACTCCAACTATCCCTCTTTCATGTCTCCACTCTCAACCCTGTGCTGTGGCTGTCATCCATGTTACTTTTACACGTTATCACCCCATACAACATTGTGATTACGTATGTTAAAATATTCATGTTTTAAGGTGATTTAAGTAACAAGAAAATACTTTGTGTTTATTCACGTTGTTACCATATCTGATAGTCTTCATTCCTTTATATAGATCCTTATTTCCATCTGATATCATTTCCCTTCCGCCTGAAGACCTTCCTACAATATTTCTTGCAGTGAGGGTCTACTGGTAATAAATTGTTCAAATTTCGTTATATCTGATATATTCAGATACTCTGATTAATGGCCAAGATTAACACACATTCTCAAAGGTAACTTTGTAAAAGTCCCTCCTTCCTTTTTTTTTTCTATAACTTTAAGGTTGAGTTTTTGCATTACAAATATGTATCTTGCAGATCAAGTCATCATCCTCATTGACGCTGGTACCATTTATTGAGCACTTAGTATTTCCCAAGAGTCCCAGTGAGTACTGTAACATACAGGATCTCCATTCATCCTTGTAATAAAGATGAGGCATTTTTATCCTCACTTTACCTATGGGGAAACTGAAACTGAGGTAAATTGTCATTGTCAAGTTTACACAATAGCAGAGAAAAACAAAGCCTTTCTGAACTCAGGTCTCATGCTCTTTAGTCAATATCTTACACTATCATATACTACCGCTATAAAGATGTCTTATTTTGCTGGTTTCCAGAAAGGTAACTGGGTGAGATTCTAATTAACTGAGATAGAGTACAACTTATTAATTTTAAAGCACTAGCAATTGGAATTCATTTTATGGTAGATCTTATAATTTATCTTAGAATTCCAATTAGAAAGTTAGTGGTCATGATGCAACTATGATTGCTTCTGCTGGTGCAATGTTTTTCAAAAAGATGAAAAGAGCACTATAGTCAAAATTTGAAGAATGGGTATCTATACCTTGAAAGAAAATCATAACAATAATGGTAGGATATAATTTTAAGAAGTACTAAATCACCAAAACTCTTGATGACACAGAAGACAGTGTTGTTCAGAAAAACACAAACATTGACAACTCTAAGTTTAAAAGTGATTCCAAATAGGATAGACTCAGTGTGAAAAAAGTTTAAGAGTATCTTGAACAATTCATTTTATTTATACTTCTCCTTTATTTACATGCCCAAGTGTGATAAAATATAAAATTTGTGTCTAAATAGATATCAAAACCTGTTTTTATATATATAAAATAAACATTTAAGCAGTAAGGATGCATTATATCATGTATAATTGGCATATTTTTTCTTTCTTTATGATACATGACATGAAGGGGCATCTTAATCATCAAAGGCATTTTAGATACAATAAAATGTGATACCTCACTGGACAAGATATGGCTTGTGAGTTGTTTTTCCAAAATGTTAATAGAATCAATCGTATCTGTACACATTACAACCCCTGGACATCTTTCAAAAGAGGGCATGTTTTCTCAAAATAAAGAATCAAGATTGAAACTGGGCTGTGCTCTATGACTATAAAACATAATATTGTTGAATTAGAATCCCCAAACTTGGCCTCATTAATATTATATTAACTAGTGATAAAAAACATTCTTCTCACATAAAAACTGTTCTACCAAATTTATTGTTATTTTATTCTTTCTTTTATTCTTGAAAGCAAGGGGTAAAGTATAGACCAGGCTGCTTAAATAATTCATAAATTGACCCCCTTGCCCTACCAGCAAAACCCTTAAGCATGAAACTTTTCAAAACAAGAAGAACAAAAATAAAGAGGACAAAAACCCAGCTAAATGCAATTCCCTAAGGAAAATACCGACCATAGAGTAAGATTAAGATAGGTCTTTCTCTTATTTCCATCAAAATAGTCATCTTCTCATTACTGAATCGAACTCCCAGTGATATACCTCAGTATCTCTCAAGACATCAACTATGCCAAGCTATCAATAGTATGTTGGGGCAAGGGGGATGCAAATGGTATGCCCGGGGTGCCAGCAATAAGAGAGTATGTTGTCTATTGAAAAATCTCAAAACAATGATAAAACCAACTAAAAGTTAGAGTCTGCTTTTCTTTATCATCATGTACCAACAATTCTGAACAATGTGAGTAATACTCCTCCCTGCCACAGTAAAGCTACTCTTACACATCATTTCCCCTTGGTTCCCAACTGGATCATCAGGGAAAGAAGAAAGAAAGAAAGAAAGAAAAAGAAAGAAAGAAAGAAAGAAAGAAAGAAAGAAAGGAAGGAAGGAAGGAAGGAGGGAAGGAAGAAAGAAAGAAAGAAAGAAAGAAAGAAAGAAAGAAAGAAAGAAAGAAAGAAAGAAAGAAAGAAAGAAAGAAAGAAAAAGAAAGAAAGAAAGAAAGAAAGAGAAAGAAAGAAAGAAAAGAAAGAAAGAAAGAAAGAAAGAAAGAAAGAAAGAAAGAAAGAAAGAAAGAGAGAATAAAGAAAGAAAATGTGGAGAAGTATGGGATAATAAAGGATCCTTAGGGGAGAAGCTTGTCAATCAATCACTCCAGGGACCGTACAGAAGCATTAACTGATTTCCGGTATATAGAAATCCAAATATTCACAGAGCTACAGCGTCATGCAGAAGCTTTCTTTAAAGATTTCTCTACCCACACCCAATACAAGAATAAGAAAATTAATATCAAGCATTTGTGTAATTAATGAATTAAAATTGGCACTAACACACTTCCTTCTTGTTCTTTTCTGTCATACACCACACCCTAAGGGGGAAGCAGATCTCACAGAACAGCTTTCTCTGCAGCCTGGAGGACTGCTTGGCACCTGGATAATGAGGCAAAAGCTTTAAATCCAAGGGTTTTGAAACCATACAAACTGAAGAGTAACACAATCATTGGTCAGGACCCAAGGAAAGTGGAAAAGCTGTGATCTTAATACATATAATTTGCATTCTTCTGGTCCCTGGAGTTATGTACACAGTAGGTAATCAATGTAGACAAACTATGTTTTATATACTTTGTGGGCTAGTTGCATAGGGATATGTGTGAGCTTTATTGTTGTTGTTGTTGTTTTTTTAATTTACCCCTCTGGAACCATGTGGGTAGACAGGTGTTAGGGTTAAAAATTCATATGGTATGTGATAGGATTTTGGTGAGGAAATGGAGCAGAAGGGATGGACATTTTAACAGCTTGTGAGGTTTTAGAAGTGAAAAGGGAAGGGGGAGAAGTATTTTGCCTATTGAAAAAAATCATTGAAATATACAATTGTGCATACCGAGGAATCAAAAAGGTCTAACTCTAAAGTTAGAGAAGAAATAAAAAGTCAAAAATATTTTATAGAGACTAAGAGACTATTTAAACTAGGGATTTTTTTCTCCAGAGATTTTTCTAACAATTTAGCCCAAGGACAGATTAATTCCGTTATTAATCAATAAATCAATGTGAGATACAGACAAAAAGAAGAAAACAGATTCTTGTTGGAATTTTATTTCTTAACATAGATCTATTCATTTATTCTAAAAATATTTATTGTGCTCTTCATATACGCAAAGAATTCTACTGGCGACTGAAGTATACGAAGAGATTTCTTTTAATTAGTAATATTGTAATTTATAAATAGGAAATTATGTAATAATAAAAGCAGTTAGCATCTTTGAAATCCTATATATATACCTTTGGGTAAGCATTTTACATGGATAGTTTATAATACTGACAATAATGACACAGGCAGGTATTTATAATTCTTATTTCACAGGAAATTGCAGCTCAGAGAGTCTCAACGATCACAGGACTGGTATATGATAGAATTAAGATTTGAACCCGTATTTTTTTTTTGCGTTTTGCTATATGAATAACAGCAAAGGTATATGTCAGAAGCACAGTATCACAATACAAAGTAATTAAAAGCGCAAAGGAAAGAGAGAAGTGCATTTTCAATCTTCCTCTCTGCATCCTTTTATGTCTTTCTACATCATTGACATCAACTTTTATTTTTCCATGTATTCAATAATTCATTTAACACATACCAGTTGAGTCCTACTGTATATCTGGCATTATTCTAGTTTTGGGAGGCATGGTCCTTGCCTTTATGGAGCTTACATTCTAATGTGAGAGTCAGCCAATAAACAAACAACTATAGTGTCAACTAATGTGCCATGAAGAAAAATAAAGTAGCAGAGGAATAGAGAATCAGTACTATTACAGACCATTTAGGACAATCGTCAGAAGGGGCCTTTCTGGAGAAATGGAATTGGAGGTGCTGTGGTATAGTGAGTCCTGCATATACCTGGAGATGGGCATTTTGAGTAACAAGATATACTAGTTTAAAGGCTGTGGAGAGTTCAAGGACCAGCACGGGGCCAGTGTGTGTGTGTGTGGCTACAGCAGCATGAGTGATGGAAAGAGTGATGGAACAGGAGGTCAGATACGGAGGCAGGTTACCTATGAACCGGGTAATGTGGGTTCTTATGTGTCATGGGATTCTTTAATTTCATTTGTAGTGTGATAAAAAGCTATTAGAAAGGTTTAAGCATGGAAATATCATACAGTGCACAATTTTAAAAAATCACCCTGGTTGCTACATGAAGAACAGACTCTCTAGAAGGCCAAACTGGAGGCAAGGAGACCAGTTAGGAGATTGTTTTAGTTCTGTAGGGAAAGGATGACCCATCCCATGGATCTGGGATGCAGGAATCTATATGGGAAAAGAGTGAATCTTTTTTTAAAAATTTTTTTATTGTTATGTTAATCCCCATGCATTACATCATTAGTTTTTGATGTAGTGTTCCATGATTCATTGTTTGTGTATAACACCCAGTGCTCCATGCAGAACGTGCCCTCTTTAATACCCATCACCAGGCTAACCCATCCTCCCACCGCCCTCCCCTCTAGAACCCTCAGTTTGTTTTTCAGAGTCCATCGTCTCTCATGGTTCATCTCCCCCTCCGATTCCCCCCCTTCATTCTTCCCCTCCTGCTATCTTCTTAAAAGAGTGAATCTTGATCTCTAATATATACCATATACAAAACTTAGTTTGAAAAGGCTCATAAATCTAAATGGGAAAGTTAAAAATATAAACTTCTAGAAGAAAATATAAGAGAATATATCCATAACCTTCACGTATCCAAAGATTTCTTTTAAAAGAACACACATGGGGCGCCTGGGTGGCTCAGTCCTTTAAGCGTCTGCCTTCAGCTCAGGTCATGATCCCAGGGTCCCAGGATTGAGACCCGCATCAGGCTCCCTGCTCAGTGGAGGGCTTGCTTCTCCCTCTCCCTCGGCCATTCTCCCCACTTGTGCTCTCTGGCTCTCTCTATCTCTCTGTCAAATATATAAATAAAATCTTAAAAAAAAAAAAGAACACATACAACAAAAAACATAAATAAATAAATAAGCGAACACACCAAAAAACCTAACCATTAAAGAAAAGATTAATAAATTGGACTTATTTAAAATTAAAAACATCCATTCATCAAAAAGAATAAAATTAAGAGAATAAGAAGTGCGTAGGTGTAATCCAGAAAATACAAAGAATCCCAATATAGTAAAAACAAGGCAAAGAAAAATAATATAATTATAGAAATGACAACCAGTCACCTTTGTCATATTCTGTTGTTGCAAACAAGTCACAGTTCCCACCAACATTCAAGGGCATGAGAACCAGGAGGCAAGGATGACTGGGGGTCATAGTAGAGTCTGTGCATCACATATCTCACCCCTTTCTTACACAAAAGGAAGCCTTCTATACACACTATTCTCACCTGGCCTTTTTTTTTTATGACACTATATATTCTGTACTCACTCCATAACAGGATATAGAAATCTTTCCCATTCCTTTTTACAGCTTCGGAGTACTCTTTTGTGTGAATGTGCCATATTTTTTTAATCAGTCCCTTATTAATGGACATTTTGGTTGTTTCTAGTCTTTTGCTATATAAATACTGTGGCAATGAATAGCCTTGCACATACACGATTTGTTTTTCCTTTTTTGTTTTGTTTTGTTTTGTTTTGCCAGTTTATCTATGAGATACGTTTTTAGAAGTAATTTCTTGGTCACCAGATTAATGCATATGTAATTTTGTAATCCCTTCAGTAATATATGAAAGTGCCCATTTCCCCACATCTTTGCCAACAGAGTGTGTTCTCAAACTTTTGGATATCATATCTCATTGTAGTTTTCATTTGCATTTCTCTTATGAGCAACATTAAACATCTTTTCATACTTTTTTAAAAAAGATTTATTTATTTGAGAGAGCAGGAGAGAGAAAGTGAGATACTTTTCCAGATAAGTAATTATATTCATATGTAGAAAAAAGGTTTTATTTCTTCCTTTCACATTTTTATGCTTCTATTTGCTTTCTTTTTTATTTTTTTATTTTATTATGTTATGTTAATCACCATACATTACATCATTAGTTTTTGATGTAGTGTTCCATGATTCATTGTTTGCATATAACACCCAGTGCTCTTCTCTTAACTAAGTTTGTTGAGTAACATTGTATTAAATAGTACATTGTGGGCATCCTTGTCTTTTTCCAAACTTCAGCCAAGATGAAAAGCCTCTGGTGTTTTCCCTTTAAGACTTTCTAGGGCTAGGGTCTGTATGTGTATACAGGTGAATGTAAATGTAGGTATATAATCAGGTTAAGGTAGTAACTACCAATTGACAATTGATTGTTTATTTTTAATATTAACAATTCTTGAATTTTGTCAAGTGTTTTTTTTTTGTCAAGTAATAAAATGTTTTTTCTCCTTAGCTCTATTAATAATTTGTTGAATTATATAATGGTATTTTTATTATTGAACTGCCCTTATATTCCTGAAGTAAACTCCACTTGATCATTATGCATTTTTTAAAGATTTTATTTATTTATTTTAGAGATTGAGAGTGAGTGAGCGTGAGTGGGCGGGGAGGAGCAGAGGGAGAGAGACCAGCAGACTCCATGCTGAGCACAGAGCCCAATGTGGGGCTTGATCCCAAGACTCTGAGATCATGACCTGAGCTGAAATCAAGAGTCAGACTCTTCACCAACTGAACCACCCAGGTGCCCCAATCATTATGCATTTTTGAGCGCTCTTGGAATCTGTTTGCTAATTCGTGATTTGTAAATTTGGCATTGATAATCTGTAGTTTTCTTTTTGGTACAATTTTTGTTAGGCTTTTATATCTATTTATAGTTGTTTCATTAAAAGAATTAGGAAGTTTTCCTTCTTTTACTAAGCCCCCCAAAATATAATTAGCTTTAGGATAGTCTTATCTTTACATATTTTATAAAATTTTGTATCTTGTAGCTCATACTCATACCTAGAAATTTGAGCAGTTAGGTGGAAAAATAGCATGAATTGTGCTGGCTACTTCAATAAGGTGTTGCTAAAAAAGAAACTTTTTTTTTTTTTTAAGATTTTATTTATTTGACAGAGAGAGAGACAGCGAGAGAGGGAACACAGCAGGGGGAATGGGAGAGGGAGAAGCAGGCCCCCTGCCAAGCAGAAAGCCCGATGCAGGGCTCAATCCCAGGACCCCAGGATCATGACCCAAGCCGAAGGCAGAGGCCCAACGACTGAGGCACCCAGGCGCCCCAAAGAGAAACTCTTCAGACTGATACAGCATCCTTTGAAAAGAAAGAAGGTTAACAGCAAGAATCTTTGTTACAAAAGATCTTTTTTACCCAGACCAAGAAATTCAAGACTACTATGGGTCATATTAATCATGCGTTTTTTAGAATTTGCAAAAGCCTAATAGGCAATCTCAAGACAAATAAAGTGTAAGCAAAAATGAGGTGTAGAAGGGAAGGACATGGGGCAAATTAAGCTGTGATATGGGAAGGGTCAGAGCAATGGGGGAGCATGATCTGACAGGACTCTCCAAAGCCCTTCCTGAAATGTGCTCCAGCCTGACTAAAGTACTAATTATCTACATTATGAAAATCATCTATAGAGAAAAAGCTTAGGGGCAGGCACTATAACCCTGTTCTTTCCTGTTGATTTAAGGATCAGGCACAGACTAAAGCCAATGTTAGGAGGATTAGGGAAATGGACAGAGTTCTGAGGCCAGTTGCTAAAGAACAGAAACTATAAAGGGAGGCCAAAGCGAAGATTATGATGGTAGTCTGCATTCAAGGACCATGACTGGTTAAGAACACCAAGACTGATGAATAGCTAACAGTGTGGAAAAGAAATTCAATAAAGTAGCAAGGCAATTAATACTTTATCTGCTGCCCCCAACAAACCGCACCTCCAGAGGGTGAGAGGCTCAAGGGGTGTAGCTTCTAGAATAGAAATCGTTCTGTGTCTACTTCAATTACGGTCATGGAAAACAATGAACAAGGCAGAGGCTTCTCTTGGGCTCACCAAGAAACCATCAACCCTGCCACAGCAGAGAGATTCCTTGTTCTTCCTGCCCAGGAGAGTGTTAGAGACAGTGAAATTTGTAATTGATTCATTGTCAAATCCTGTGGAGCCAATCTGGACCCAACCTCAAGGAAAACTTATCATCTAGAATTGGGACTAGATGCAGTAGCAAGAAGTGACACAATGTGTCTCCCACTGGGGAGGAGTGAGTATATTTTTAGTTACAATCTGAGATGGCTCTTAAAATCATAAATGGCAAAAAGCACACAGGTGCAACTGTATGTGTTGCAATATGTATGTCTTAGCTTAAGGGTGTAAGAAAGCAGTAAGTCAAATACAGTAGACTGTTACTTTATCTGTCTAGCATCTCTTACCTTCTGGAAAAAAATTCCTCCTTTTCAATGGAGAATCTTTATGTATTGCTTAGATAGGGCTGACCTCACCTTTTCCCTAGCCTAGGTTCTGGGTACTGGGGCTACAACGGCGAACAAAATATATCAAATCCCTGGCCTCTTGGAGCTTTCATTCTAATCATTAGAGAAAAGCAGTAAACATAAAAATTAATACATATCAAATATGTCTGAAAATGTTATATTCTAAGAAAGAAAGAAAGAAAGAAAGAAAGAGAAGAAAGAAAGAAAGGTGATGGAAGTGAATTATTTAATGACTCAATAAATGTTCTGGAAATAACATTTATTGGATTTTTATGTACAATGCACTCAATTTTGAAATGTAGGGAAACAAAAATCGTACATTAGTAACTTTTGAAAACTTTTCTCCTCTTGGGGCACCTGGGTGGCTCAGTCAGTTAAATGTCTGACTCTTGGTTTCAGTTCAGGTCATGATCTCATGGGTCGTGAGATCAAGCCCTGTGTCAGGCTCCTTGCTCAGCGGGAAGTCTGCTTGAAGTTTCTCTCTCTCTGCCCCTCCCTGTCCCCTCTCTCAAATAAATAAATAAATCTTTAAAAAAAAGAAAAAAAGAAAAGTTTTCTCCTCTCTATCAAAAAACTTTAATAAGTTTTCTCCTACATCTGAAGCTTATTTGGTCAATATTGAAAATATTTTGAAGCTGATGTATTATAACCACCAAAATATGCCTTTCATCTCATTTATGAGATAGATGTTGAAGAGATCTGCAGATATTCCAAAACTCACTTTTCTTTGTGTAGAACTGTCAAAGTAGAGTCTGTGACTTTTAAGTATCTTAAATCCATTTCTGCAGACTGTTTCTACTTTTTCAGAAATATATCATTCATGTGTAATCATTTCGTTTCAACCCATGTGCAGAGGAAACAATAGAAGGAAAGATTTGCCATGTAATCATTTTTAAAGAATGCATTTTAAACCATATTCAAAGAAATTCATGAAGCTTTAAGAAGAAAAAAAAGATTGTATGTCATCAGCTTAGCCATACCAAATAAGAAAACTCATGCATTAAACATCGCAAAAGGAAGTAATACAGCTTGAGTTCAATCTGTAATTTGTGAGCTATCACAGAGATTCTGGCTTGGCACCACTCAGAAATGTTCACTGAATATCATTGTAAAGGTTTGAGAGGACTCTCCAAGGACCAATTAAAGGAATGGAGAACTAGGGAAGATTGTTCACCAGTAGGAAAAAGCAAGAATAATGGTGCAAGATGGATGTGGTTTTCCAATTTTCTTGTTTTGACTGTAAAGATGGAAACCCAAGTCAAAAATAAATAATAATAATAAACATCTCATCCTGTTATTTGTTTATGATCATTAAAAAGGGATTTTTTGTACCCCAATCTGTCCTTGTCCCGTCTAACTCCCAGTAGCCTTCACTCCCAAACACCAGACTACGTCATCGACTACATTGTCACTGCTCCTTTACCATGTGTGAGTGTACACACACACACACACACACACATTTTGAGCTTATCTTCATTTTATTAGCAAGCAGTATATGATGCAAAAAATAGAAACCAAATATTCTTATTTAAGTATGTGAACAGAAAATTTTTTTAAGAAATATTCTTTACCAACATAAACTTATGATTAACCATCAATTTTTATGTTTTATGTATTATATGCATAGGCCCCATTGATACATATATGTTAGCTTCCCAAACAATTCAGGGCATATTATAGACACACAAATGTTGATTTAATAGTTAGTCAGCTAATTGAGTAACTGGACTAGTTGGACTATGAGTTTTTACTATGTCCTTTAGGAAAAAAGTCTTTCCTCTTTTTCATACGTCTTGTTTACCCAAACCCAGTTGATATTTTCAGAAATTTAAGGAGAAAGTTGCTGACTAGTTTCATTACACAGAATGCTATGAGTTTCTGTAAGTCTGGAATATGAATGGAGGAGACCACAAAAGGAATAAAGACAGAAAGGACAGAAAAGCAGGTTCTATTGGTCCAACGATTTTAATTTTCTCAAAGGTGAGGACCTTCTTCTGTAATTTTCTATATGCCTGGTGATAAATAATAGACCTTCACCAATTACATGTTGTATGAAGAAAAGGCAGAAATTTAGAGAAAATTTAAATCCCCTGTAGTAACTCTTCCCTGAGGAGCTTTTCACTTTGTTTTTTTCTTTTGTCTCCTTTTCACCTCTGGGTTGCTTTAGTTCTTTTGGAGTTTAGCCTCTGAAATATACCAGAGCAATTTCTGTTCTCAAACCACAGAAGGGTGGAAAGTCTTACAAATTAGGATAGTGCCAATTCCAGTTAGAATAATAAGTAAGAATGACCACAGAGCCTTGGGTTGAGTGAAGTCCTGGTCTGGAGATAATAAGTGGTGAAGTGGAAAGAGCCCTAGGCTGAGTAACCAGGCATGTCCTTTTATACCATTTGCCTTCCTTGTCTGAGATCCAGTTTCTTCATTTGGAAAATTAAGGAATGAGTCTTGTTTCATTCCAGCTCTGATTTTCCATAATTCTAACAATTTCCCTAAAGTGCATACTTTGCAATCATTTACAAATACCACAGATTCATTTTGCACAGACATGCCAAATATCAAAGTGAATAAATATTCCCTAAAGATCTTTTTTTTTAAACTTTGCTATGACCAATTGGTATGTAAAAGACTGAGTTCCATTCAGTGTAAAGTTATGGCATGAACATACTTTGTACAACTACTATAGAAATTGTCACAACACTTTTTTTTATCATCAGTTTACAGGTCCTTTAAATTCAGTAGACTAGGAGCTTCTCTGGGGCAGTACTGTTTCTTCATCATTTTTATATCCCCAGTACATGACATTTAGCATGAAAAAAATTAAATGTTTTTAATAATTAATCTGAACAGCTAATCCAGGCTGGAGAAAAGCTTGTGGAAGAAAAGCACGTTGACTGACCTCACTTCCAAGACATGACCAAGAGCCTTGGGGGTCCTCAGTGTTGCCTGGAAATCATACTATATTTCCCTAGCTCATATTTCCCTACACTCATAGGTGTCTATTTCAGACTTCATTTTCTATCCTCTAATCTTCCAACACTTCCTACCTCATACTTGCTTCAAAAGAGAACATTCACAAGCTCCCATATGCATCCTTATCAGCATCTGTACCATATGGTAAGTTTTCCTGTTGCTATTAGGAATGAACTTTTTATGTTCTTGGGCAAGTCAACAAATCCACCTATACAACAGATCCATCCTCTACATCAATACAAGAATAATCATTCCTTCCGGAATTCCCCTCGCGCTCTATTGAATCACATGGATTCTCTCTCTCCACTGGATCTTTTCCATCAGTGCACAAACATGCTATTGTTTCTCTCATCTTAAAAAAAACTGAAACAACAACAAAAACTCTCTCTTGACCCCACCTCTCCCTCTAACCACTGCCCAATTTCATTTTTTAATTTATTATTGTACTATAATTGCCATACAATATTTTATCAGTTTCAGGTGCACAGCACAGTGATTTGACAATTCTATATATTATGTTCACCACGGTAAGTATAATTATCATCTGTCACCATATAACATTAGTACAATATTATTGACTATTCCCTCTGCTTTACTTTTCATTCCCATGACTTACTTATTTTATAACTAGAAGTTTGTACTTCTTAATCCTCTTCATTTATTTCATGTATCCCTCCTATCCCCTCCTCTCTAGCAATCACCAGTTTGTTCTCTATATTTATGAGTTTCTATTTTGTTGGTTTGTTCCTTCATTTGTCTTGCTTTTTAGATTGCACATATAAGTGAAATCATATGGTGTTTGTCTTTATCTGTCTGACTTATTTCATTTAGTATAATCCCTCCAAGTTCATCCATGTTGTTGCAAATGGTGACACTAAGGTTGCTTCCATATCCATACCTACCTCACGATATTCGTCCTCAACCTCTTTTATGGATCTCTCCTCTTCTTCCCAGACTCTAAATAAACAGTGGTGAACACCAGAGCTGAGGCTTGGGACTTCTCTTTTTCTATTTCTCTGTGTTACCTGAGCCAGATCCAGGGATTTCTAAATCATCAAAATGCTCATAATTCCAAAATTTATACCAAATTTATAATGCAAGGGCCAACCAAACTCCCTATATCCAAACTTGTATATCCAATTGCCTTCTTAACATCTCCACTTTGAAGTCTGATAGGCCTCTGAAACTCAGTACATCCTCAAATAAAAGTCATAAATCTCTACTTCAATCTGAATAATTATAACTCAACAATTCCAATTTCTCAAGCCAAAAATTTGGGAGTTGTTCTTGAATTCTTCCTTTCTCTCATGTCTGTAATCAAATCCTATCTGATACAGCTGTAAGCTATATCGAGAATACAACCGTCTTTCACAACTTCACCTTCACCCGTCCGGCTCAAGCCACCATCTTCTCCCATCTGAACTATTGCAATAGCTCATTCTTTTGCCTGTGTTTGTCTCAAGAAAACTCTCAACTAGCAGCCAGAATGATCCCTCTATGTCAAATTAGGTCAGAATTCTGCAATCTGGTCTCATCTCACTCAAAGTAAAAGCACAAGAAAAAATAAAAAATAAAAGCCTCATCAAAATCGTCAGGCTCCTTGGAACTCCCCTGACTTCCTCCATTCTCCCCTGCTTTGTCCCACTCAACCACAATGATCCCCTTGCTGTCCTCTGAACACCCCTGGTACATTCCAATTCAGGCCTTGGCACCTGCTGCGTTGCACAACCTATCACATTCCTCTCCCATGTAGCTTGCTCCCTCCCTTACTTTAGGCCTTTACTCAGATGTCAACTCAATAAGATCTTCCTTGTCCTACTTATCTAAAATTTCAACCCCTCCCCACCAACCTCCAGCAGTGTCTCTCCTCCTTTCCTGCTCTATTCTGAAACATAGTAGGATCTTACATAGCTAGTGAATGAACTGAAAGAAAGGAAGTCACCATAACACACAGTCAGTATTAGAGATAATTTTTGAGAAACGAAACTTACTTTCAAATGCCTCCAACATTCGTGGAGAGGCCTCTGAAGTCTTTCTACAATTAATAAATAAGAGTTGTTCATAATGAGTACATAAACCTTTTGGCAACAATTGGATATTACTAACATACTTACAATAGTTTGAAAAAAAGTCTTGAGAATGAGAATGTTAACAGATGAAAATTTCACAGAATTAATGATTGTTCATCTTTGCTACCGACAAGCAGGAATTTATTCATTTCTCTGTTGCAGGAAGACGTAGGAAGAAGAGGAAGCACTTTAAGTCTAATTTGAATTTTATCTTCACCAACTAAGAAAATAAAACTCGATAACACACTGAACATATAACACCTACCTCTTACATGCACAGTAGGGAATTAGTAAATGGAATTTCCCTTCCTCTAGTGTATTATATATATTATTATTTAGTAAAGTGTTTTTACAATTTACTATCTAAACCATTTGTCATATCACAATCACAGTGCTTTCTTAAGCAATTGAAAACTTTTTTCCCACATATATAACTTTCTGCAAGAAAAAGATTTGGCCACTAAGTAGAGTAAAACTGAAGACTTTCTTTTTTACTCATTTCATTGTTTTTTTTTATGGAAGGGCATTTGCTACTTCAACACTGTCTTCCTGAATTATCTTATTTAATTACTACTGCGGATATTTAACCTTTTCAATAGTAAAGGGTCCAAAAAACAAAAGTCATGAACACAATAATAGTTGAATTCAAATTTTTAACTGCACCCTGGGTGTTAAGGATTGAGAAGGTGGTCACTTGGTTAGAAGCGTTTCATCATATCTTGTAAGTAAACGTTAAATAAAAAGAAATGCAATCATTATTTTTTTGAGGGAAGGTGTTTGGCCACCTTCTGATGATTTCTTAGCCAGGAAGGAAGCTTCTGAATATAAGCTGCTAGAATGACAGTGGAGAACTGAAGTTCAGCAAAGTCTGGAGAGATTTAGGAAAACAAAGAAAGATGGTTAAACAACAAAAAAAAAAGAACTCTGAAATTAGTTCTTAATCCAGAAGGCCAAACTCTCCTGGTTTCAAATGAGCTCTTGAACTGCAGTCAAGCTGCTCAAAATGGGGGTTGCCAATTGAAATTTTTAGGAAGCAGAAAGTGACTTGCTGCCTCTGTTTGTTTTAGTGATTTACCCTTCCTCCGGACATTGTATTACTCCCTTTCAAAGATGTAGCTGAATCTATTGTTTAGTAGATGGGGGTTTTTCATTTACCCATCAAAGCACCCTCTCTCCTTCTTTTCAGAGTATTGTCCAGGGGTGCGTCATCCAGGAAGATGAAAGGAAGGATATAAGGTCCATGGTCACAGGCAGAAATTAGCAACAGTTATAAAAATAAATAGTAGATATCCAGTGGTTTTGACTTTCTGCTCTTTGAAGGTCTCCCTGGAGAGATGAGGAAGGGAGAAGAGTGTCCCTTTAGTTCCTACAGAGTTTTCCTCTCTAGTTAGTCATAAACCTGAGTGACAGAGAAAAGATGATCCAAGGCCCCTGCTGCTCCTAGAAAAAGGAATCAGTATAAGAATGTTTTTACATACCCTTGCACAAAAACCATCATTATGTGTGTGTAACCTCTTGCTGTACCCAAAACCAGTCCCAATTAAAGTGAGAACAGGACTAAAAATCACCCTGAGAATCATTTCTCCAACCTCCACAGTGCTTCCTTTTCTGAATAGAAGAAATAATTTCTCCTTTCTAGCTTTTGGTAATATCCCTGTGCATTTCCACTGGCAGATGAAGTAAAAACCTTGAACTATTGTTCTAGCCTCCATTCCATGACAAACTGCCATATAATGGATGTCACATCCCCCATATTTTCATATAAGGCTGTGAGCCTTTCTTACGAATATAAAATATTAAATGTAAAAGTTACATTTACCATTAAGATGGATGAAAATGGATTTTTCAGACTTATTAGTCTCTCTGTTTGCACTTCTGATAAGCCAAGAAAGGGGATGAAAATAAAATCTATCTAGAGTAATGATATTCTCACGATTGGTCTTGAGCCCTTGGACCCCACCCAAATCACAAATTTGTGAAAAGCTGGCTCCAAGGAATAAACATCTATATTAGTAGTCCAGTTGGCAGGGAACTCAGGCCAAGTATGTATGAGGGGCTGTGTGTGTGTGTGTGTGTGCGTGCGCATGCATGCATGTGTGTTTGTGTGCGCGTTTATCTTGTTACTTTCTACATTGACACTTTGGAAGGCCTACTTCATCACTATGTAAACTATCCAACACATTCCCACTGAAGCAATGAGAAGTCAGATAAATCATAATTAACAGATCCTATCCTCAACCAAATCCCAGCCCCCAATCTAACCAACAATGTTAGATTTTGCTCTGCTTTAGATTGTATATTATTTTTTTTGATTGGCCTGAGGAAACATGAATCACCTGACTACTACCATATTTATGTGTCCTCTCTTGTGTTTGTCATGGCTAAAAGAAGATTGTAGCCAAGCACACTGTTCACTTTTACTCTACACCTCACCACCACCATCAAACATACACTTTGGCAAGGACATGCTTACAATCCTCCTATTACGTGGCATTTGTCAGGAACGTTTCAAAAGTAGCTGTAACATATATGGATAATCCTTCAATATTTGCATTATCAAGCCAACAAAATCTTGTAATCTAAGCATCCTTACCACAGAGAGAACTGCAAAATGGACTCACTGTAATTTGATGGAAAGCTTATTTTAGGAAAAGTAAAGTACCATCGGTGAAATGTGACCTAAGTGCTGCTGAATAACTCAGAAGGTGAGCTGAAGTCTCTCTAAAGAGTGCACATCCCCGAAGATGATAAGGCCAAGGCCTGAAGGTTCAGAATAATCCTGGAGATTTCCAGAAGGGCAACTGGAAACAAAATTGAAAGTACTACTTAACTCTGATGCAAAATAAGGACTACTCCCTGAAAAAAAAAGGGGGGGACTTAGTGGAAATTGGACAGAAGATAATTAACTAGAGAGATGGAGGAACCTTAGGAGAATAAAATTTGAGAAGGTAACAATGTTTGTAACTTGTGCTAAAGCTATGAGTAAGGTCAATTAGACTTCCACCAAATCTGAAATTTTCACAACCAGGACCTAAACCATGAAATTTGAAGGAGATATTTTTAGGGTAAACAAATCACCTTTGTGAATAGTGAATTTATCAGACAGATTGCATCAAGTAGTTGCATAAATAAGAGATATAGACATATACATTGAAAAGAGATCAAAATAATAAACATATAACTAGATACAGGAAATCGGTTTTATATCTCTGAGTTTTTTAGGTGAAAGTAAATAAAGACAGTGATGCTTTCACACAAAATACTATTTTGCCTTCCTGTCAGTGTGTCAGGATGGGACACAATGGGCTGTTTGTCTCACCCAAAGAAGTGTTTCTTTATCATGTCAATGTCAAGAGATGGGCTTTGAGTCTACTTGCCTCTTCTATGTTTGAATCCTGGATCCATCACATGCCATAAAAGAACTGCAATTGTTTCCTTAGCTCCAAAGTTGTAATAACCTGGCCTACCTCTCAGAGTTATGGTGTAAATTAAATGAGATACTCTGGGTAAAGCATTTAGCACAATTCAGGATATATAGGAGGGGCTCAATTAGTTTTAAATATCATCCACAATAATGTAAAATAAGCAATTTACTCTCAAAATAATAAAATGATACCCCAGTGTCTTCTTAACAATTCAGTTATACCCTGGAAATTCTTTTTCCTTGTCTTGATCAATGACTTTCCCCTCTGTATAATCAGCTATTGCCACAATAATGCTGCATAACAAATAACCTCATATTCTTGATGGATTACATCAACAAGTACTTGTTTTTCTTGTTCACAAGAGTTGAAGTTTCGTTGATTTCAGCCAGACTCAGCCAGAGGTGACTCTAAGACAAGGGCTAGGTTAAGTCTGTTCCATGAGTCTGATTCTGGGGTCGGGCTGAGGGACAGCACCAGGACATATTCTCATGGAAATGGCAGAAATCCAGGAGCCAAGCAAAATTATGAAAGCATGTTTTAGACTTTTATAACAGTCCATGGGCCAAAGCAAGTCACATGGCCAAAGATGACCTTAAATGGGGGCAGTAAGGCATACTCTACCCTCAGTAAGAAGAGAAGAAAGTGAATATATGTTGAACAATAATCTTAACTATCACACCAACTGATATCGAAGGTGAGAAGAATTTTAAAAGAAAGAGTAGTGTGGGAAGGCAATCCAGCTATTTGCAATAACATGGGTGGACCTTGAGGGCATTATGCTAGGTAAAATAAGTCAGACAAAGGCGCATACTATGTATCACTTATATGTGGAATCTAAATAACTTGTAAAAACAGACTAGACTAGAATGGTGGTTACCAAGGGGTAAGGGGGTGGCAGAACTAGGGAGGTGTAGTTTAATGGTACAAACTTTCAACTAGTAGATAAATAATTTCTGGAGATCTAGTGCACAGCACAGTGATTACTGTCAAAGATACTATATCATAAACTTAAAGTTGCTAAGACACTTTATCTTCACTTCTCATCACAAAGAAGGAATGATAATCATGTGACATTATAGAAGTATTAGATAATGTTAGCATGGCAATCATATTGCAACATATAAATGTATCAAACCAACACATCACATACCTTAAACTAACACAATATTATATCTCAATTAAAAAAAAAAAAAGAATAGTGTGGGGAAAGACTCTCATTGTCTCTCATAGCCCAGAAATCATACTCAAAATCTGCTTTTCACAGAGTCAAATTTGATAAATACAGAAGGAAAGTATAATGGGAACATCAGGCTATTCCCAAGGAGATCCAATAAACCCCAGTATCTAGAGTTTCCAAAAGGAGAGTGGCATGATCTCAAAAGTGCACATCACATTGATATCACGAAAATGGTCATACTGTTACTCACTTAAAGAATATGCTCTGCTCAACATTGTGTTTATGTCTTTAAATTAATACTCATTATAGGAAATATCTATACTATTCAAGTAAATGTAATAGAGCTTGAGGAACCATGGCATGGCCTAATTTGTCTTGACTATAAAATACCATTCTAAAGTTTGTATATCAATAATAGCAGCAACACAAAACAACAACACATAGCCCCCTCTCATTAAAAAATATTGGAAAGAAGCAAGTCTTGAAAGAGATCAAAGGATAGAGGGATCCCGAAGCAACTGCATCACGCTGGGCCCTCTGGTCAATGACATCAGTTACTTTGTAAATGAATTGGAAGTCCTAATTCTGCTTTAGCTTAGAAATCTGATTATCCTAGAGCTTGTAAGAAATCAGCTTTAATCCTCTTTTAAATGTCATTCAACAGGTTCTCTGTTGTACATGGGATGTAAATGAAGTTCCCTTATCAGATCCTTTCTAATTCATTTTTCTTCCACAGGACATTCTCAGAAATAATTTAAGACTGGACTCTGAAAATTGTTCCAATCTTGAATAACATGTTTGAAGCATATTGTCTCTCCAATCAGCAAATCACTCCCGAATCATTATTCAAAAGCAGAAATCCTTGTTACTCTACAGGAAAATTAAACACGAAATTTTTCTGACATATTATGTCCACAATTAAGCTGCTCTCTGTATTTCAGTGTCAGCTCAAAATGAAATTTAAAAGTCCCAGCATTGTCTACCCTATTCAAAATACACCAGATTTTCTTATTATTGGTGTGATTATAGCCAATATTGCAAGGAGATGGGGGATGTAACTCAAGTTGTGCCTTCTTCAGACAGAGAAAAATTGTACTAATAATTACTCTTCAAACAAATCAAAAGGAAAATAAACACGGACATGGAGTCCAAGTCCTGGTTTCAGTCCCAAATCTGTAAGAAAACATGGGAAAAGCTACATCTTCGTAAATTATTTTGAGTTGGAAAACAATGAAATTTTGCTGTTGTATTGATAATAAGGTCCTTTTAAGAGGCATAGCTGCTGAAATGTCACATTAAACAGTATGAATTTTATAATGTGTTTGGTCTAAAACTAAATCCATACAGTTGTTGAATCTAATTTGGAGATTTAAGATGAAATTTATAAAGTGTTATTAATCATATGTTAGACCTTCTAAGAAAGCCTTGGGATGCATGATTTGTATTTCTCTCTTTGCTTAGATGTAAGCACTCATATAAGTGTTAAATGATTTCATTTACTCTACACCAGTGTTACCTTTTTGATCTTTTAAATAAGTTATCTTATCATTGAAGATCAATATTACATTTAGAGTTGGGAGAACATCAGTCAATAATTGTCAGTGTCCTTTCCCCCTAAGACAGAGTTTTTTTGTATCACCCATTTTATCAGTATATATGTATATAAATATAATATGTATATAATAGATTTTATTATATATAAGATATAGATGCAAAATGGATACCCAGGTGAAATTAACATGCATGACCCCCAATATTTTAATCTTATGTCTAGATTTTAAGAATTCCTTATTTTGCAGGTCCTGGTAGGAGGAAGAATCTGTCCCCTGGTGGGGGCGGAGAACTAAAAATCTGGATACTTGCATTTTTGGCCTCTGTTACAGCTAAGTAGGACACATGTACTAGTACTGGCCAATCAGACACAGCTCTTCCAGGTCTGATTCCCAGAACGTCTAGTAGAAGAAAACTCAGGAGTGGTGGAGAATGCATGTTGGAGGTAGTAACAATGGTTCAAGATAGGCTCCAGTGTTTAATAAGCAGAGGTAGTCTTGCCCTCAGCAGAATGGTTCTAAGCCATGATTTGTGCCTGAGGTTCACATTTCTTGGCTCCTTTACCTTGCCTGTTCTCCAAGTCAATTTACCCAATCTTCTGGCAATTCAGTGAGCCACTCAAAATCTTTTTAATAACTTCCTTTCTGCATAGGTCGCTACAATCAGTTTGGGTTGCTTGTTACAAGGAATCTTGACTAGTTGCACCATTCTGTGAACAATGAGAAACTTGGGCTTTTCAGGAAAGATATCAAGGTATGACATATGCTAGCTGTGGTATCTGGCAATCTCTGAGGGAACCATGACATACAAACTCCTAGTTGTAACTACCTTAATAAAATAGTAATAGTTGGTCATCTAACATTAAACTAAATAAGTAGTGGATAGCTCTCCCTTGACATGCTTCTTCCACCATGACTTACTGAGTTCAATAGGCCACTGGAAGCCTGTGTATCTATTTTATGCAGTAATGAGGGTAGATTTTAGGTAAAGTTAAAGACTTAAAATACATTTTTAAAATTACATTCTGTCTATCAACACATTTGGTCCCTGCCCCACTCCCACCTCTTAAAATAGACTATAAAAGTCCTGTGCTAGTTTTTCTCAATTAGCTTCCTCTGGTAACAAAAAGATTATTCTCCACCCTTCTATGCCCTTCTCTGTACCCCAGTAGGCTCACCCTATAATCTGGACTCTGTGGCCATTTATTTTTCCCTTTGGATTGGTCAATGGGTGGCAACAATGGCACAATGTCTTCATCAGAAGAAGCTGCAGCTCAGCTCCTGCTCAGAGCCCCCTTCTATCTGACTCAGCTCTCACCAGTCTCTAATAACACTAGTTCCTTGATTTTCCCCTTCAGTCTTAGCAGTGGTCTCCTACTATTATATCTACTGATTGTTTTCCCTTGGGTAACTCAACATCCTTCATTCCTTTAACCCTAGCCACAACTCTACAAATAGTCCCTTCATGAAAGTCTCATTATTTGCATCACCTTACCTGAATTTCCTTTCCTGCCATAACCGCGACTGACATGGCAGTCCAAAGACAGAGGCTGGATCTTACTCACCTTTTAATCCCAATGATCAGCAAAATACCTATCACACACAAAGTCCTCAGAATATGTTGATGGGTCTGAACTAAGTATACAAGAAAAGCTCCCAGACAGCTTCTACATGGAGACTATATATGTCTGATTTTCAGCAAGCTCCCAAAATCTATTTCACTGTAGCTCCTAGGACTCTTCCCATTGTGTCTGGAACTGGTATGCTGGAGTAGAACAAGCATGGAATTTGAAGATAGGCAGATAGATCTGTGTAATCTTAGAATAATCATTTAATTCCTCTCAATCATTTAATTTCTCAGTAATAAAACTGACCTTAAAGGACTGAATTGACTATTTTATAGACTAAACCATGGTGTCAAATAAATATAAAAATACAATGGCTTTGATGAGAGTAGTTTATTTCTTTCACACATAATAGTCCACATGAAAAGTGGCTCGTGCTATTGGAGCAAGTCTTTCAGTGTGGTCATTCAGACCATGGTTTTTGCCATCTCATTGTTCTTTCACACTTGGGATAGTGTTTTCCTCTGCTTGGTAGAAGCTAAGTGATGACTACCATATGAGTGGTTAAGCAAGAATATGGAAAATGTACAATTTCTTTTTAAAATGTTTTCTTCTTTTTCCATTTTTTTATTGTGGTAAAATATGCATAAGAAGATTTAGTATCTTAACCATTTTCAAGTTTACAGTTCAGTGGTATTAAATGCATTCATATTGTGCAATCATCATCATCTATCTCCAAAATACTTTTCATCTTGCAAAACTAAAACTCTAAACCCATTAAATCATAACTCCCCATGACCTCCCCACCCCAGCTCCTAGTAACCATCATTCTACACTCTGAAACTATGAGTTCTTCTTTGTTTTTTTCTTCAGATACAATATATAAGTGATATCATACAGTGTCTGTCTTTCCATGCCTGGCTTATTTTACTTAGTATAATGTCCTCCAGGTTTATCATGTTGTCACAAATGGCAGGATTTCCTTCTTTTTTAAGACTGAATAATACTGTATTACATCATATTATATTAATATAATAATTATAATTCATACAATGGAATATATACAATAAAATTCCATATATACATATATATACACTTTCTATACACACATCCTACATTTTCTTTATCTATTCACCCACTGATAGACATTTAGGTTGTTTCCATAACTTGTTATTATGAATAATGCTAAAACATGGAGCTGCATATATTTCCTTGAGGTAGGATTTTATTTCCTTTGGATATATACCCAAATGGTATTGCTGGATCATATGGTAATTCTATTTTTACTCTTTTGAGAAACCTCCATGCTATTTTTCATAATGGCTATACCAATGGCTCTGTGTGTGTGTGTGTGTGTCTGTGTGTGTGTGTGTATGTGTGTGTTGCTTGACAAGATTCTAAGAAAATGAAACAATCCCAAACTCTGGAGTAAGACAGGTTTAAATCCTGGCTCCTGTCTTTACTATACAGGTCACCTTGGGCAAGTGACTTAATCTCTTTAAGCCAATTTCCTCATTTATGAATCATGGAAAACAATAATGAATACTTCATAGAATTTTGGTGATAAATAAAAAGACTATATATATAGTTAGCACAGTATCTAGAACATATTATGTGCCAAACCAATCATTATTAAGAACTGCATTTCTGTGGGAACTGAGTAAGGCAAATATAGGTCTGTTTATTTCCCAAGAAAGGCACACTGGAGTGGGACACCATGGCAGTCACCACCTCAGTCAGCTCTTAAACCAAATAGCTTAAAAGTAGTATTAAACCTCATAAAGATAGTCATATTGTTATGTTCACCTTCACCTAGGCTGAGGATGGTATAAGGACTTTAATATATCTAGGGAAGGGCATCAAAGGAAAGACAGACATACAAACATACAAAAACAAGAAGAAACAAAAAAAATGACCACCTTAAACTATAAAACTTTGTCTGGAGAATACTACAAAACTCTAGCATCACTTATAGCTTCTTCCCTACTTTAACTTTTTTTTAGAATAATATAGGAATTCTTAGGCTGAACAAGAAAATAAAAAGCTCCAAAGTGGAGTGCCTGGGTGGCTCAGTCAGTTAAGCTGGATGACTCTTGATTTCAGCTCAGGTCATGATCTCAGGGTTGTGAGATCAGATCGAGCCCACCTCAGCTCTGCACTGGGCTGGGCATGGAGCCTGCTTAAGATTATCTTTTCCTCTTCCCCCACCTCAACTTTCTAAAAAAAAAAAAAAAAAAGTTCCAAAACAAGAATCCCCCCCACCTCAACTTTCTAAAAAAAAAAAAAAATGTTTCAAAGCAAGAATCCCAGCCCACAGACAGGATGGAAGCTTTTCTGGTTTTGTAAGTCATGCAGTATCTCCTCCACAGCATTCTATTAGCTGAAAAGAATAACTAAAATCAGCTTAGATTCAAGGATAAGTAACACACACAGACTTCTTGATGGAGTTTTAAAATCTCTATATGATGTATTATTACATTTTTGGACTCAGGTCGTAAGTTGTTATATATGTATTCTGGGTCTATACTGAACATTCCACATACTTTGAAATTTAAGACTACAGCTCAAACATTATTTAAGCAAAGCCATTATATAACACATAACGTATATTTTTAAATTATAATGGCATCTATTACCTTAAATTCTCTTTCCAGAGTTTGTAAATATGTATCAAATGTAATGGACAGAATATATTAGCAAAAAAAAGTGTTTGTCATAGCAAGAACTTTCTCAAAATGATTGTTAAAAATACAAATTAGATGTAAATGCTATGTATTTTTGTAGACAACAGATGATATTAAATAGTCTTGTAGATGTTTCCCCAAAACTTCCCTCCCTAGAACTACCAGTGCATTAGAAATGATGCACTTGCTAAAAAGCAGTATCCTTAACTTAAAAGCTCATACAATCAATTTTATGGTTCACGTATTTGAATTGTCATTAATTTAATTAGGAGTTATTTATCTCAATTCATCCCAGATCACATCTAATTCCTGAGTGGGTGGTACTCTGCTAGATTATTGTTTTAGAAAAAATTCAATTTATTGTTCAGTGGCAAGAATATTATCCTTATCTGAGGAAGACTAAATAGTAGAGCTGGCCTGAAAATGATCTGATACAAGGAAAATTCACCAAACTTGACTCTAGCCTCATGTTTTTGGTTTGATATGGTATGACCCACACTTCTACCCTAATGTAATTCTCTTATCCAGTTACCATCCAAGCAGTCCCATGGGAAGCTGGGGTTTATGCTTTGAATGTGAGTATAATTTCCCTCCTTAGAGCAAAGAAAACATGAGATTTTCCTGGAAAGAGAAAGGCTTAATGTAAAGGACAAAATAGAAATGATACCCATGTTCCAGTATAAAAATGGGAGAAAAAATTATCTGTCCAATAAGAGTTAGAGGTAGAAAATGTGAATTAATTATTATGATTCTTTATTATGATTTATTTTGATTATTATGATATGTAACTTTGATTTTTAATGCCATATATCAATGCTTAGGCTATGACCATGTTGTTTTAAAATACCCCTCTTCACCAAGTCCCAGAAAACTAACCTAAACCATTCTGCCCCATGTTATTATGTCACATCTGTTACATTTTGCCATTCATATAATTGACTGCCATTCATATAATTGATTTTACCTGTGAGTATTATTTCCTCAACTGGATTGTAAGTTCCCCAGATTCTGAAAATTATGCTTTATACACTTCCTCATGCCTTCCTACTATCTAATGAGGTATTAGGTATAAATAAAATAGGTGTTTACTTAATTTTTTAGAATTTGATTAAACTATTGAGAATTAACATGTTAAACTTACATCTAATAGAGGGCAAAATACTAGGTTTGAGTACCAGAATCAGTTTAATTTTATATAATCAGTCTCTTCAAATAAAAACAAAACTTTGATGATAAATAAATCATCAAGACCCTGAATAACTTTAAGAAAGCAAGAATAATCATTTATGTTTTGACAAAGAATTCATTATTCAGTAATAATACAAGATAAAGGAGATGGGAGTAAAAATAACAAATAAACCATAAATTGTCAGAGAAAATAAGTAAAAGCTGAAATAATCTGATGATTTCAGTTCTGATTGTTGACCAAAATTTCCATATTATTTATCCATATTTGAAACAAACTAAAAAGAGTGACTCAAAGAAGACACCATGTTTTTAAGATTTTATTTTTAAGTAATCTCTACACCCAGTGTGGGACTTGAACTCACAACCTGGAGATCAAGAGTCGCATGCTCCTCCAACTGAGCCAGCCAGGCATCCCAAAGAAGACACCTTTTAACTTAAAAAAGAATGTCATGATAGGACATGGAATGAAAACTTCAGAAGTTGAAGATGTTCAGTTAGACTCATAGAAGGTCAGAACATGAAGAAATCTTAAAGATATCTGATATACCTCCTTAACATAAGAGATGAGGATCAGAGACCAAGAGATTTGCTATGGGTGTGAAAATTAGTGACTGAACCAGGAACAGAAAACACTTCTAACTCTGTAAATGAGCTTTTTACCACAATGTGCCCTTTTTATCACAATAGACAGACATTCACTCATCTATTATATATAATAATGCACATTGGCTCAATTTTAAATGCTGTTATTTTGAACCCCCTAAAAAACTTCTTCTGTTCCAAGGAATGCCTCAAATTGTGCATTTATCTTCTTTTTTTCACCACCTGTGTAATATATCAATAGAGTCTTTACAGCTAACCAATTGTCGATGTCATACAGTACGTCATGGACAAAGGGAAAACCTAAATTGAAATGGACTCTTGTCTAAGGCTACTTTTTCCCAGTAGATAAAGTTTGGGCAATCAAACGTTGACTTCATGTTCGAGTATCTTGTTGAATTCTTAAAAATGAATTCTACTAAAATTGATGCAAAGTGATTTTTTTAAAAAAAATGCATTTAATAAATACAATAGCTTGTATTCCATGAGCATTCTGGCAAAAGAAAGCAAGAATTAACCCAAATTAAGGGCTTCTTTTGTTAATTTGGGAGGTGTCCCAAATATGTAAACAAAAAATAATTTCAGAAAATATACTATGAGTAAAAACCAGCAGAGGGCTCACACAGAGTAGTTAATCAATAAACATGTATTTAATAAATAAAATTATTTTTCTAGATAGTGTTGGGGTTTTGATCCCTTTTGCCTGGGGACTTACTGTCCAGTAAAATTATAAGAACTGTGTACAAAAATAAGTAGGAGCACCAAAAGGTAAATTATCAGGGCCAGATGCAGATGCATAATACAGACAACAGTGCATGCTCTAGTAGTTCAGTGAAAGAAGAAATGTTTGGCAGGGGGTGGGGAAAGGGATGGCTCATATAACTGGACTGGATGTTGTTGCTACAACAGAAATGTCTCAGAAGAAAATAAGAATGATTCTGCAATAAAATCCCTTGAAGAGTTGTTTCACTGTTTCCATATAGACAGCTTTTGAATGCAATATGTAAGACAGCATACCAACTGAAGTGCGAAAATCCTTCTCAAAAAAAGCATTTTCCTTATTACCTGAGGATCAAATAATAAATAATAATAATAAATGCAGCTTGAGGAGGAAAAGCCACACTTACATTTATTCTTCTTTGTGTTTTACCTTAAAAGAAGCTTTGATATTTTTATACATCAGTCAGCATGAAGCTCATTTCCGTGCTGGTGTGTTAACCTTCTCCCTCTGGACACTTGGGATATTAATATTATCCTCTGTAACAATCAGCAGAAGAAATAAAGCATTTACGCAAATACTGCAAATTAGATTAAACTGCAGTTCTGATGTAACCCTGTGACATACAGTTTCTTGCGAATTAAGCCAAATGTACAAGCATTTAATGACTAATCCTTTTAGGTATTTTAATGCCCACATGAAGATTTATTGAGGAGAAAGGGAAAGCATATGCGATTTTCCGTTAGAGCCTGCCTGCGGGCGGAGGATTGAGCAGATTGGCTTTTTTTAATTAATATTTCAGTTCTTTGTGTTTTGGCGGGCAGCTTGCACGTGGTCCTGGTACTGAACGGACAGCTCCTTTCTCTTAGGCTGTGCGCTGGGGGCTAGCAGTCTGAGGGCAGTGGCAGACCCTGGAGAGAGAGGAGAGAAAAGAGGGCGGGAGAGTGATATGAAGTGCTGACTCCCCCCTCTTCCTTATAGCCCACACAGCCATAGGCTTGCCTCCTTCAGAAATTAACCTACTGATCTATATTGGTAAAATTAGTTATACTAGAAGCCTTCTCGGTTCAGCCACAAAAGGGGAGGAGAAAGCTTGTCAGACCCTCCTCCCTCCCCTGGGCTTACTACAAACAACTTTTCTGATGCTAGGAGGAAACCTTTGAAGATAAAGGCAAGTTCGCCTGCATTTTAGGAATCCCTCCTGCAGATGGGAGGATTCTAACTAATGAAATCTCAAGGATCACATTTGTTTTTAATGTTATGAAACCTTGTTAAATAAAGTAATACATGCCTGTGTGTATGTATGCATATATACATATGTGTGAGTGTGTATATGAGTACACATGTATGTATATACGAGTATGTATATGTATATGTATATAAAGAGAGATGGAAATAGATGCATCGATATAGATGGACAACCAACTTAAAAATATCAATGATCTTGAAATTTTTCTTCTATTTATTCCAATTGCACACTGCTTTCAAACAAAATTTGAACTTTGTTTTAAAGTTCATCTGGGTATAAGAAAAAGATGTAAGGAATTGTGAGCTCTCCTTGCCCTGTAGTTAACCACAGCCATGTGACTAGATCTGGCCTGGAACATAGAACTTATTTACTTGTGCCAGAACCTCCAGACCACTCCCCAACATAACCTTGTGATAATGCAGAGATAAAGATTTCACTAGATCCCTGAACCTCCATATGGAGAATAGCAGCCCTGGTGAGGTGTCCAAATCCACAATGAATTGTATATTTGAGGGAAATAAACTTTTGCTGTGTTAAGCCACAGAGACTTGGGAGTTATTTGTTACCACAGTGCAGCATGTCCTAATCTGACTAATAAACTCCTTTAAAGAAAAAAAAAAAATAGTAAGCTTCCCATGGTCAGAATTGCCAAGGATTGACCTTTCTTGGGACATTATAAACCAGTGTTGTTCAAAAGAAATAAAATGCAGGTTACATAAGTCATTTTAAATCTTCTAGTAGTTACAGTTTTAAAAGAAAAAAAGAACAAGTAAATTTCCTTTTAATAATATATTTATCAATATATCAAAGTATTATCATTATGATCAATACAAAAATTATGATATGCTTAAAATTTTCTTTTTCAAATAAGTATATGAAAATCAGGTGTGTATTTTATACTTACAGCACATCTCAATTTGGACTAACTTTATTTCAAATTGTCAATGCCTTCTAGCCAAAAATCACCAAACACACACCTGTTGAAGAAATTGGGTTTATAACTTGTATGCACCTCATAGGGAATCATGGAACATCTTAATAAAGGGAGTTAGAAAGGATTGATTATATGAGTTGAACTTTGGTTGGGTTTTTTCAGGAATGGTCCAAGGGAGTAGAGGTTCACACTGGATTGAGTGTTCTCAGAAAGAGGGGAAAACTTTGTGATTGGGTATCACAATAAACGTTTTACACTGAGGGAAGACTAAAGCAAAAGCTGTAATTAGTAAAGAAGCAGCGGTCCCTCCCATTAGGCAGGAAAGGAGTATGTTGGGTATTTTCAGGTGTGAACAATGTTCATGTCTTGTCTGTATTGACATGATTGCAGAGTAGTCTTGTTTTCATCTAAATCTGTCATGGTCACAGAGTGGCCCTGTGTAACGTTGATGTTCTGTGAGATGGTTTGTACACCTGGCTGTGAGTTAGGCCAGCCTATAGCAACACCATGGCCTAGCTGATAATACTAGTTCAACTCCTGGATGTCAGAAGCCATTTGGGCCGGGGGGGAATGGGGCAGAAGGTTAGTTTAGTTTTTTTCTCAAAGTTCTTGTATTAGTCTGCTAGGGCTGCCATAACAAAATAGCACAGACTGGAGGCTTAAATAACAGAAACTTATTTTCTTACAGTTCTAGAGGCTGGAGTCCCAAGATCAAAGGGTCGGGAGGTTTGGTTTCTTCAGAAGCCTCTCTCCTTGGCTTGCAGATGGCCACCTTCTTGCTGTGTCCTCACATGGTCTTTCCTCTGTGGGTACACATTCTTGGTTCCTGTTCCTCTTCTTCGAAGGACATGAGTGATATCAGATTAGGGCCCCACTCTTTTTTTTTTTAATTTAAATTCAAATAGTCAACATATAGTACATCATTTGGTTTTGATGTAGTGGTCAATGATTCATCAGTTGCTTATAACACCCAGTGCTCATCACATCACGTGCCCTCTTTAATGCCTGTCACCCAAATACCCCATCCTCCACCCACTTTAGGGCCCCATTCTTATGACCTCATACAACCTTAATTACCTCCTTAAAAGCCCCATCTCTGAATATAGTCACATTGGGGGTTAGGGCTTCAATATGTGAATTTTGGAGGGAACAATTTGGTCCATAATGGCACTCCATAGCCACATGTAGCTAGGCACAAAACAGTACAATTATAGACAATTTGAAACTGATTGTGTCTATGTGCTAGAGACTCACATTGACTGGGGACATTTATCAATGCAATAAAAAGTTTTTGCAAGTTTCACTGCTAAAAGGAACTCTGGATATTTTTGGTCCCTCTTTTTATTATGTCCTTTCCCCATAATGTAATGTACTGACTTCATGGTAAAGAGCTCTGTAATTAGGTGTCAAGATGACCCAATTTTTCACATTAAGGTGAAGTTCCATGAACAGTTAAATAAAGTGGGTGAAACATCTCCCTATCCTTTAACATTTCCTGATTTCCAGTCAATGAATCACTTCTTGAGAATAGATTTTATAGTGTCATAGGAACCCTAACTCTGTCATTCCAAGCCACCCAAGTGGCATTCTTCCCAACCTAGCAAGAATCATAAAAGAGCCTCTGTCTCATGCTAGATATACCACCTTGGGAAGGGACAGGATGAACTTTCTATACTTATTTCCTAAGAGGCCAGTAGTCTTACTTTTCTGTGGAAATATGAGTAGGTTCCATGTTCTACAGAAAATCACAGATTTTTGGGGTGATCTTTGGTTTTTTGATTTTGAAAAGGGAGAAAAAAAATGTTAGCATGAGCAATTTGAAATCCCAGACCTTTTAAAATAACCCTTTTGGGTTATTCTGGCCACCGTGATCTATGTAATGGTGGTAAATAAGCACAATGTCAGGGTATACAATTTCTACATCTCAAGGATTTTGAATTTTACTGTCAACTGTACCTGAGACACACTTGACCTTGTGAATGAAAAGTACATTAAAATGATGTCTCTAACATTCTGAATTGCTACTCCTCCTCCACAGCCAGAGTCCAGATAATTAGTGGAAGAGAATCTTCCTCTAAGTCAAAACTGGATGTGCTAGTGCAAAGCATCTACACGTGCTTAGTTTTGTCACCATCTAAATCTTAGCATTCAGATTGGAACACACTCCTAAAAGACTAATGCTGTTTCAACGTATTTAACTAGGGAAAGAAACCTGTTCTCCTTAACTCCTGGCACATAAATATACGAGAAGTAGATAGTGTTCAATCATACAAAGAACCTTACACTGTATTATTTATCAGAATGTCTGCATTCATTACAGATATTTCTAATATGTGGTACATATTTAATACATCACAGTCTATACGTATTTCGGGTGTCTTATACCAGAGAGAAGTCTCAGTGCTAGATTTAGTCTCTAATTTTCCAAAAGGAGGGCTTGAGAGATGTTATTTTTACATCTGAAGATTTACATTAACCCATAACATCCCCACTTCACTGAACTTCTTGAAATGGACATTCCATGACATGCCCTCTTCCCAGCCAGATTGGCAGGATACTCCCAAGGGGACAAGACTCCAAGAATCATTAGAATGGGTTGTCTTTTTTTCCGCAGTAATTTCTTCAGTAAAGATGCTTTATCTGAGGACAACGAGAGAGAAAGGGAGTGATTGAGAGCAGGAAAAAATATTAATAGTGAGAGGATGACCAAAGGGCAGCAGTGGTGATAGGTTGTTTCCGGGATTGCTACCTCCATCCTTTACAGAGAACATTGAGAGACAAGAGGGGATTTGGGAGTATGCCTGCAGGTTCCCTCAAGGCTTTTCATAACACCATAATGGAGAAGAGGCCTGAGCAAAGTTGTCTCCTCTGAATCTAGACTTCAAAAAGATAGTACTCTGACATGGAAATCAGTAGAAATGTTTCCAATGAAGACAGACAAACCAGAATTTAGTGTGGGAAAGGATGGATCATGGAAGAGAAGCCATACGCTTCATCACTATTAGGAATTGATACAAACCCATGAGAAGGGTCAGCCTACCAGCAGGAAGGTAATTTGAGAAATAAATCTTACCTAATCATTTGAAAGCGCACTATCAAATACAAAGTTGCTTTGTATATATTTACCCCCATTTAATATAAACTGGCCATGAAAGAGCAGAGTGGTTAAGTGACTTACCTGATGTCATAGAGCCAGTCAGTGGCAGAATCTATGCATCCTTCATTATCCTCCACAGGCTCAAAGGGAAATCAAAAGAGATAAATTTATGCTAGCAATTGTCTAATGCCCATATGATGCCTATAACCAGAAGTGACTTGGGAGGAAGGGGCATTACCTCAGGCCACCAAAAATGGCAGGGCCAAAGTAGAGGGAAAAAATGTAATGGAATGTCCTACTAGGTAAGATACATAATAAGGCAGAACTGGTACACATTTCTGGACAATGTCCCTGAACATTCCAGGCAGCAGACAGATAGCAGGAAACAAAGGAATAAGGTAAATATGGATGGACCAGGAGTTTCAAAACAAAACTATTCAAGGGTAAGTAAAAGACAGACGTGAGGTCTAAACTGCATGCGCAGAGCGTGGAGATTCGGCAAGATTACATAACGAAGTCAAGAAAGTGTAAAGGCAAACACTAGCACAGCCAAGTTGAAGAATAAAGGGCGATTGCACCAGAGATTAAGATAAATAAAATAATAAGGCATTGTTCCAGTACATAAGGAAGAAAAGGTCAATGGAAAAATAAACGGGACCTCTGAGAGGCTTGCTGAGGTAATTGACAGAAGAGGAAGACAAAGCTGTTTCAGGAAGAAAAAAAAAAAGTAACTGGAGGCCTTGATTGCCTCAAAGCTCCTCAAGGCTACTAAGAGGGAGAAGAGGCAGGGGCTTAGGGTCAGCCACCAGACACATCAACAGGGGTCAGTTAGAAGGTAGACAATGAGATATATACTAGGGTGACCAGAACATGAAGTATTACAAATGGAGAAGCACACCCACACTCTCCCAGCCCCCATGTTACTGAGAAGATGCCCAAAGAGAGACGGAAACCTGTGGACACTGGAAGGGAGGGAACTAAACCAGAGCAGAATCCCAGGAGGGCGTATGTATGGGGGTCCTGGGGCAAAATTGGGGGGAGAGAAGGAGGAAAAGAATGAAGAAGAGAAAAAGGGAAGGAGAGGAGGGACTGGGAGGGAGAGGGAGGAAGGGAAGGGAAGAAAGAGAGAGAAGAAGAGAGGAAGAAATGAAACTCAAAAATTGAAAAGACCAAAATGCTCAGTAATCCAGGAGCAAATACTGGAAATAATTAGCCATAAAGGAAAAAGAATTGGGGTGTGCAGAAGGAGGACTGAGCTGTCCTTTCCCTGGATCCTGAGTGAGAGGCTTTGGACTGAGCGGATGCAAGCTTCTGAGTTCTAGCCCCAGCCCCGGCCTTGTCACTTGCTTAGCTGTGTGACTGCAGCAAACGGTAGGACCCGATGACCCCCTGCATCTCCCCCAGCTGGATTTTCTTTGGTGCCATCTGTCCAAGGGCTAGAAAACCCAACTCTGAGGAAGCTAGTATACCCTGCTAACAATGTCTCTCTTAGTTACCTCCTTAGCAACCACCCTCCTTCCAAATAATAATACCCAACATTTCTTAAGAGCTTCCCTCCGTCCAGGCTGATCAAAGGGATATATATATTTATATTCATATATATATATTCACTTGAGCCTCACAATGTCCTGATAAGCTAAGTGTTCATAGTCTTTTTCCCATTTTACAGGTGAGAAAATTAAGTAACTGGCTGAGGTAGACTCGGGATTGAAGCCCCAGGCGCTGTGGTTGCAGGGGTTAGGAGGGGGTCCCAGAGTCTAGCGCTGGATCCACAGAGAGGCACTCGCCACCCTGCCGGGAGCAGGTGCTGAGGGAGACTGGCTGATCCTCCGGTTGGCCCAGCGGCCTGGCTCCGTCTGCGTTCGGCACTCCCAGCAGGTCTGAGCCACTGACTCTCAGGGGTAGGGCCCGAGGCCCACACACCAGGGCAAGGGACAGGCTCTGGAAGCCCGCACACGGTCGCCACCAGAGAAGAGAGGGACAAAATCAGGGAGGCCGGATTTGAGGCCTCGGGAGTCCGGAAAACTTCCCCAGGAAGGTGTCAAGGTGGCACATCTCTTACTGCAAAGGAAACTTGGACCGGGCCTCCAGGTGAGTGGTTTCTGTCAGGAGTCTAGAAGGGAAGGGAGACTAGGGATACAAAGGAGGAAAAGTTTCCACACAACAGCAGGGGCCAGAAGACGTAGCAGTAGGACACCTTGGCGATCACTCCTACCCTTTTAAGCCTCACTTTCTGGAGGCTTGCCTACCTGCCGGGGGCGGAAAAGTCCTGAGCAACTGCCGAGTGCTTCAGTTTCCGCCTCCCCCGGGGTTGGGGGAGCACTTACACCGCCTTACCTCCAACTAATATTAGTACACACTCTACCTACCTCATCGGGTTGTTGTCAGCATAGAACGACGTAATGCTTGTGAGGAGTCCGAAGATAGCAAGTGCTCAATAAAAGCTAGCTCCGGCTATTACTTTGTTGCTATTCTTTGCTCTATAAAAACAAAGTAATAACTATGCAAATCCTCCCTCCTTGCGTCGTGGAGAGGGGAGTGTTCTCAGGATCTAATGAGTCAATACTTGTAAAGGTGCTTAGCAAAGGAAGGCTCCAGAGGCGACCCGAATGCCTCAAACATCCTTAGCGCCCCGCAAGGTGAAACACTGAAGGAAGGGGGAGAGGACAGAGCGCGGCCCTCTGTGAACTCAGCAGTTCTTTGCGGAAAAGGAGCAAGTTTCCCCAGGGGAGAGAGCAAGGCCTTAGCTGAAGAGCCGGCTTCCCGCCTCAAAGAGCGCAGCCAGCCAGGAGGCCTCCGGGGCGCCGCGCCCTCCCGGGCTCGCGCGGCTGCCAGGGGTGAGCGCCCCCAGACGCCGCCGGGCTGGCGAGGCCGGCTCCCCCCGCGCCCCGGTCGCTCGGAGAGGGTACGCGAGCCGGTGCCCTGCCTGGGTCCAGCTCGGCAGCCGAGGCAGAAGGGCGAGGAGGCTGCCCTCTCACATGAGGGCCTCGGCTCCAAGTTGCACTGTTACGAAAGAGAAGGCTTCAGACGAGAGTTCCTCTATTTAACTTTCGACTAATACATTCGCAAGGCTTTTTAATTGCTTGCAAATGCATCTTCTCTGTACGATTATGGGATCCGTGTTGCCTGTCGGCTGCAAGGCTGAAGCGGAATACAGATCTGCTTTAGGCTTTTGACAAACAGCGCGGAGGGCGGGGTAGGGTCGTGCGGGAGAAAGTTTTTTTAAAAAAAAAAACAAAAACAAAAACAAAAAAGTAAGTAAGAAAAAAGAATTTAGAAAAATCAATGACAACCCTAAACTGAAATGACTGGAGAGTCTGTCAGAAATGTTAATTTCCCCTAAATATCCCAAAGCTCTTTTTAAAAATGGTCTGCCTTTTCTCGTTTGGAATTAGGTAACATTTTACGCAAAGTGGCCCTTCTGTTGTTGAAAGTGGAATCGGGGCCGGGGAAGAAAATACCAAGAGAGAAGGTAGAAGAGTTATCACATCCTGACTGGACGGGAGGGACCTTTCCAAAGACACCTGGGATCAGCGTCAGCTCAGGCTAATAGAAGTAGGAAAGGCAAGCAATTCGTTCTTGGCTGGGAGGGGGGTCTGACCTGGAGTGCTTATGCATGCCGGTGCTGTCCAAGGCTTTTCTCTTCAAATATCCTAGCCCTTGTAACTGGGCCAAGTTTTAGCTGCTTGGCTCCTGACCAGAATTTTCCCTGTATTTGGAACACTCTTCTCTCTCCATCTTGCATTCATTACTAATGAGGAAAAATATGAATGAACCAGGGATTGGAATACTGTGGTGGACCCAACACGTTTGCCTTTCAAATGACTTGAAGGATTGTCCCCACCCACCTACCTATCCACAGCATCTGTAACTGGGAGAGATTAGAGGAATCACATCAGAAGAGGTCCTTGGATAAGACCTTTCCATTATCATTAAAATCCTGAGAGATTGTGAACCTTGGACCCCTTCCCCAGAGGGCCCTGAGATCTCCCTCTGTTGTTGGCTCTTGGAGACCCCAGGCTGAGCTCAGAAGCTTATCCAGCCAGGGTGGAGGCACTCGGAGGGCAGGGAACTCAAGAGCAGGGGGAAAGGTGCCTGAAATAGGGTAGAAGCAGACACCACTAAGATAGGACAGAGCAGGGGTGCCTGGCTGGCTCAGTCGGTAGAGTATGCAACTCTTGGTCCTGAGTTCAAGCCTCACGTTGGGTGTAGAACTTACTTAAAAAGAAAATAAGACAGGACACAGCAGTCATTGGCTTTCTTTAGGCTCTCTAAAGGTCCCTCTGCTCCCTATGTGCATCCAAAATAAAAAGTGGAAGGAAAGGATTGGAAGGGTTATGAGAGGTACTGATATTCAGATCTACACCCCTTGTTTTGCTTTGTGGAAAGAAGGTCTGCCTACTATATTGGATCTTTAGTGCTCTGCTCTTTCCCCATACTAGTACCCTTCCAAAGCTGGGTCTTTGTAATCATGAAAATTATCTCCTATTGTGCAAACTTATGTCTGGGTTATGGAACTGTATGCCCCACTGGAGCAGAAGACACTAAATTTCATTACTAGATAATGTACACACATGCCCTGATAAGGCATAAGTTTAATGGATTCAATCTCATCTCTATCTTCCTCTAAAGAGGAAGGGAGGAAGGAAGGAAGGAAGGAAGGAAGGAAGGGGGGAAGAAGGAAGAAAGGAAAGGGAGAGAAGAAGGAAGATACTCTAGTTGATTCATATGTATGAATATATCCAAGGAAATAATTTTGGTTAAAAGTGTCCAAATAATTAGAATAATTACAATCTTTATTCCATTTCACTTAGCATTATTTGTGGGGGAAATCTATTTAGGCAACAGGAAAATGCAAAAAATCTGTTTGGAGGAGAAAAGGAAATCCCAAGTAGGAAAAAGAAAAAAGAGGAGGAGTGGGGGGAGGAGGGAGAGGAGAAGGAAAAGGAGAAACATGTGTTTAATAAAGTTAGGGTAGCCACCTGTTTGCTGGTAATTGTCCACCAACTTCAAACATACAGTGGGTGGCAGGCCCTTTCAGGGGAGATGTTTGGCATTGGATGAAAACTGTGGTGACTTGTATGATACCAGCCCAGAAGCTCAGGAAGGGACCTGAGCTTCCCACACCAACATCTGAAATGTAGGAAACAGTTCATAACCTCTCTTTTCTAGCTCTAACAACCAAGACAGTAATGATAGATATAAAGATTGCAGATTCCTAAAAAGCGACTGCAGTAGAACAATCCCTCCTGGGGTGTGGAGCATGGAATCAGACGGCAGAACAGAAGCGCTGAGTGCTAAGGGAGACCCTTCTTCAGCTTCTAGGGTGGGAGGCTGGCGGGGGTTCTCCGGTGCTTTTATGAGCTATCTCGAGTGGGCGGGATCTGCCCGGCCTTGGGCTCAGGCTGGGATGCTCACTACCGGTTTCCCGAGGGAGGGAGCCCCAGGCGATTGTCACCGTGTCTCCAACTCGCCGTGGCCAGTTAATTCAATTATGCGCCCGCTGGAGAATGTATGGCCAATCGCTCTCCCGGAAAGGGGCAAAGCAGAGAAAGAGGAATTAGCTTTGCTGAAAAGCCCAGCCTTTGGGTCAAGCAGGATGGCACTTATTAATTGCTCAAGACTATTAATTGGATGGGAAAGGGAGATGGTGTGGGGTGGGGGGGACTGTCTGACAGAAACAAATCCCGAGCGCGCGCACATCACACACACACACACACACACACACACACACACAGACACCAAGCACAGCCACACACCTGCCTCGATGAGTTTCTTTAGAATAGGGGCGCGCCAAGCAACCCCAGAGCAGATGGAAGGGAGCGTTGACCAGTATGTGCATATGGCGCGGATGATTTCCCCAACTTTTCTTTCAGGGACAGACAGCTTTTTTTTTTTTCTTTTTGTTGGGATGAGGCGAGAGGGAGCAGTTGGCCAAATGGAGTTTCCCTACAGTTCAGACTCTGGTGTGGGAAGCTGGGACACTGGAGTGGGAGGAGAGCTTTCCAAGGCAGATGTGGGTCCTGGCAAAGTAGACCCTTAAGCCAAGAGACACACTTTACCCTCCCTGCTTCGTTTCCTTTAAATATAAATGCAAGTTTGTTTGTTTGTTTGTTTTCTCATTCTGCAAGATCTTTACTTTCCTCTAATTCCACGGGGGTTCCAGAAACAGTAAATGAACCCTGGAAGCCTTTTGTCTTATTATCCAGAAGTCACTCAGGAAGATGAAATGGGGATAGGGAGTGGAACGGAGAGTTAAGATTGCCCATTCTTCCGTGATGTCCAGAAGGATTTAGAGGGAGGAGACAACTAGAGGTCGTTAGGTGGATGTACTCAGCTCCAGGCCAGAGCTCATTACCAAGAGTATCAGTAGTGCGGGGCCTGCGTGTGGATCTTCTCCCGGATGGGGACAAACACATGGGCCAAACGCACTGGCCCAGCAGGCAGAGCAGGCGGCCACCACGTCCTGAGCCTCCTGGTTGTTCCCAGGGGAGAGGATTTTGCGTCTGCTGCCTGGACCTAAGCTGGGGAGAGAAGGTCCCTTCACTTTCAATGAAGACGTATCTGACAGTAGGGGAGTTGGGGGAGGGGTTTGCAGCTCGTCTGAGAAGGGGCCATCCTTTTCTATTTGAGCTCGGACATGCAGGGAAACCAACATCATCCACCTAGAAAAGCGCGTCTGGCAATTCCCAAGATAACCTGCGGGCTCTACCCATTCTCAGGGTGGGGGTGGTCATGGTGAGAGGGGTGTTAAACCTTCGCAGAGGCGGGGGTTCCTGGGGTAAGGTCGTGGGGGCAGGCCCCAGCTCCCACAGACGGTTATTTTTTCCTCTGTGGGTGGAATATAGAGGCCTCACTCAGTCCTGACAAACAAAAGATTCCGCTGCAAGCATTTTGGGATTCAGCCCCTCAGTGCCAAGGGCACTCATCTTACCCCCTCCTACTTAAAGATCAAGTTGGGCATTCTTTCTTTTCATCTTCATTGGGCTCTCATTCTCCTGACTTCATTAGACCAAAATATAAAATTTCAGGAAGGGGGGGAGCTTGCGCACCTTGAAAAAGGGAGCAAGTGCTGGCTGCTGACCCTTGTGCAGGACTGAAGCATCACGGATCTCCATTTCAGACAGTGCATTTCAATTCTTGTCGTGTGCCTTTGTCCATTTATATAAAGCAAAGAGCGCTGAGTGACAGCCCCAGTTAGCCTGCATGAGCAGATCCTAATAAACCCTCCCAAACCCCGACCTAAAAAAAAAAAAAAAAAGCCACATGCCTGTTTGCCTGCGGCTTATTATTAAGACACCTTCTCAGCTTAAACACTTAAAAGCTAACCAAATGAAATGGCAATTAAGACTAAATTACCCCTTCTATCTCTGAGATGAGTCTGTGGGGCCAGCCAGTTCTTATGAGATAGACAGGGCTGGAGAGCGGACCTCGCAAAGCCTCAGTATTGCGGGCATGTAGCCACCGCTACCCCCTCCAGGTGCTAGAACACTTGGTGCAGGAAGCAGAATTTTGAACGAAGTAAAGCTCAAATACTGTTTGAAAGTCGAGAAATCCACCGAAGAGACAGAGATAGGTGTGCACTGCCTCCTTTCTGCCCTCTCTTTGTAAAATATAACTTTCAAACATTTAAGGATTATTTTGGGGTAATAGTGTTCAAATATCTGGTGTCACTGCTAAATGGTCTACAATCCCCCCCACCCCCATCCAGCACTGTTTCAGAAAGGGAAGAAGGAAAACACAAAAGAGGAGGAAAATGGGCTGGGTTGGAGAGTGCAAGACAACGTTTTACCTAAATGTAGAATCTTGTCATACATCTTTATTCTCTTGTATTTTTCTTAAATATATTGCCAGTTACACCATTTCTTTATGATGAAAAGTTGGGGCTGTCCACCGTGGCTGTTTATTTTAAAAGCTGCTGAAAGTGTAAGCAACCGCAGGGTGTTGCCTTTCAAAAAAGGGAAAAGAACCCAAATTCGATGTAAATATGGAAAGAGCAGTATTGTTTCCACTTGGGCAAAGGCAGACACCCCAATCTGGGTGAAATTGATTTGGGTGCTTGTTGGAAAAAGCAGCTTTCAGCATCTAGGGAGTGGAACCAATAGGAATGAACACTTACTCATGTAAAAGGGAGCTTTAATTAATATATATTTCTATCTCTAATATACACATATCGGGGCTGGATCTTTATCTTCACAATAAAATGTGTGCAAATGCCCTCTGTAGAGATGAGTCCCCACCTCAGTCGGTATAGAAAAGCATGATAAAGGTTGGAAAAAATGGATAAAAATGTTGAAAGAACCTCCAGTTCCTTATTAGGCGAAGATACAATATTTATTCCTTGTCTCCTGGGATAAATCTCTTCTGCCTATTGTCCTCCCAGTTCTCAGTGCTGATGCTTAATTTTCAAAACTTCTATATTACCAAGGGACCTACGACATCAGCCAAAGAAATACTCAGCAAGTACAAAATCTGTTCCAGGGAGCTGCTTTTGTGCAGAGGGAAAATTTTGTTCCTACAGGTTTTTAAGTGGGTACGAGGCAAGGAGCTATCTGATCCGGGCAAAGCCATTACAATTTAGATCTCTATCTATAGAACATTTTTTTTTCCTTAAAAAAAATTGGAAAATACAAGAAGTTTGGATTTTTTTCCCGATTCTTTTTTTGGAGGGGGAAATTGCATCGTAAGCTTTCGGAGAAACCCAACATGTCAACTACCTTTCCGGGACTAGTCCACGATGCCGAGGTATTATTACTTTTTTTTTTTTTTTTTTTTTTTTGAGCGCGCGTGTGTGTGGCGGCGGCGGCGGCGGCGGCCGCGGCGGCAGCTCTCCCTGTCTCTAATCTATATTGGACCGTTACGTTTAATTATAATCTGGCTTTCGGGGGAAGTTAGGGAAGGAAAGGGGAGAAAGTTCGTTATGACATCTGTCGCCAGGAAGGGCAACTCTCTGCCACGTTAAGAAACATTTGCCATAATGAGGGGGAAAACATAATCCTAATAATAAAGAAAGGGAGGAGGGGGGTGAGGAGAAAGAGATAGAGATGGAAAAAAGATACTCAGAAAGGCAAAGTAAAGAGATTGATGGGGGGCGGTAGGTGGACGAGGGGGGTGGGGAACAACGCACCCCTTTTGGAATGGGCTTATTCTAGGAAAGTGAAGCAGAAAGGGGGGTCGGATTCCTTGCCTCAAATGGTTCAGGAAATGAGCGAGTTGAACGATTTGCACAGACTGGATTTTGTAAATATATGGATAATGATTTTGAGCAGCTCTGGCGGAGCAGCTTGGCATGGACAACCGCGGAATCCCGGTGTTGTGACCTGGTGGCGGTGGCGAGACGCCGGCCCGCGCTCTGTGCGTGTGGACTCTGGTTCTGCTCCCCGCCGCCCCGGAGTCGGTCGTAAACCTGGCTCCCGGCGCCCAGCTCCCCGTGCAAGTTAGGCAGGGGCTGTGTGTGTGTGTGTGTGTGTGTGTGTGTGTGTGTGTGTGTGGTGTGGTGTGTCACCCGCACCTATATAGGGTGGGGGATTTTTTTTCCGCCCTCTCGACTGTGAGGACGAGGCCGCCCACCCCCAGTTCGCCTGCTCGCAAAGGCTCTCTGGCAAAGGCGCTGAGCCGGGGCTGCAGCTCGGCCCCAGCCCTGCGTGCTCACCCTCCTTGGAGAGCCAGAGAAAGCTCCTGGCTCCGGGAGAGCGGCGCCTCGGTTGCAAAATGACAAACCTCAAGTTTTTCTGCTCTCCCTTTTCCCCCTCTTCCTTCCAGATACGTCACGACGGATCAAACAGCTACCGTTTGATGCAGCTTGGCTGTCTGGAGTCCGTAGCCAATTCCACTGTCGCCTATTCCTCCTCCTCTCCTTTAACTTACTCCACCACCGGCACCGAGTTTGCGTCCCCCTACTTCTCCACTAACCACCAGTACACCCCGCTCCACCACCAGTCCTTCCATTACGAGTTTCAGCACAGCCACCCGGCCGTCACCCCCGACGCCTACTCTCTGAACTCGCTCCACCACTCGCAACAGTACTACCAGCAGATCCACCACGGGGAGCCCACCGACTTTATTAACCTGCACAATGCGCGGGCGCTCAAGTCGTCCTGCCTGGACGAGCAGAGGCGGGAGCTGGGCTGCCTCGATGCCTACCGCCGCCACGACCTGTCCCTCATGAGCCATGGCTCTCAGTATGGAATGCACCCAGATCAAAGACTCCTGCCAGGGCCCAGCCTGGGGCTGGCCGCCGCGGGAGCAGACGACTTGCAGGTAAATAAGCATGCAGCGAATTTGTCTGCGCCCTCCCCTCTTTGCCCTCCCCCTCCCGCTCGATTAAAGCTCTGACTGTAAACCTCCTCTCCTCTCCTCTTCTCTCCTCTCCTCTCCTCTCCTCTCTCTCTGTCTCTCTCTGTCTCTGTCTCTCTTTCTCTCTCTCTCTCTCACACACACACACCACTTATTATGGAACGTTATCAAAACAATTAGAGGAGGCGTGTGCCATTCTGTCACTCTCATTGGATCAAGGCATTTCACCTGGTCGCCAGGGAGTCTGGCTACCTGTGGGCCCCACTTTCAGTCCCTCTGCACAGAAGTCAGTTGTGAATCCTCATTTCTGTCCCTGAAGGGATGGGGTGGAGGAGATCATGGAGGCTGGGTTGAGCCAACTGGACTCAGAGTAAGACCCGATAAGATGATGACCAATCGCACCCTCAGTCTCTGCGTTTTGCTGGGTCTACCCACCCGTCCCAGGTGTTTGTCCCAGACTGAGCTTGTGGAAACTTACTAAGAATTGGGGGGCTGGTTTGTTCTGTAACTTTGTTGAGCTCTAGCAAAAGTTTCCCCGAATATACTAGATTGCTGTGGATAGTAAAGAATTGCAAACGAAAGTCTCAAAAATTTACACCAATCAAAGAATCTGCACAATGCACTTCACCAGGTTGTGGAGTTGAGCCTAATTCTAAGGAGCACCCAATCCCACCACCCAGCTGGGTAATTCACAACTTTATTTTTCTCACCAGGTTATTAACTTTTACACAAGATGCAACTTCTTTAAAAGAAGGAAATGAAGAAATAAAGGAAGGGGAAAGGGGAAAGAAATAAGGGAAGAAGAAAGGAGAAAAGGAAAGGAGGGATGAGGGAGAGAGCAAAAGGAGAGAAGAAGGAAGGAAGGAAGGAAGGAAGGAAGGAAGGAAGGAAGGAAGGGAGGAAGGAATCCAGATACTATGGAGACCATCAATCAGAGGATCTCTCTCCTAGTTTCTTTCTTAATGTATTTTTGCACATTCTTTGCCGACAATAGAATTTATAATTTTGCAAACATATTGTCACAGCCACATTTCAAACAAATAAACCCACAAATATCCAAAAAAAGAACTCAAAAGACATGAATTTGTAGCTTCCTTTGGCTGAAAGGACAACTGTAGCTGAGTCCCCACTTTTTCAGTCTGCACAAAGCTGGCTACCCTCTCCACAGCCTCCATAACGAAAGGGAAGATACTCCAAGAGCACAAGTTGGAGACGTAAGAGATCCCTTGTTGCGCACAGAAAATCTTTGCCCCTCATTTACCTCCGAGCAAGGGATTATTTTAAAATTAAAGTGAAAGCCCTTACAGTCCCAACAAAGAGCCGTGGGCGCAAGATCGGCACACAAGAAAAAAGATTTGGCTCCATAAACCTTGACTTTCTACATTTACATTCACAAAATAATTTTATACGCTCAGAACATTTTTACATTTTTCACAAGGATCCCCTTATGTCTCAAGGGGGAAAAAATCTGCCATTCAATGCTTAGCTCAACTAAAACCTATTTACTCCTTTTAATAGCCACGTCTGCTGCTGATTTTTTTGTATCTGTACAAATTTTTTTTCTGTGCTAGGCACAAAGCCGGGCATTTTTCAAAAGAGGGGATTAGAACATTTGCAAGCACCAGACAAAGAGCGAATCCCGTGAAAAAGAACACCGTAGTTTATCCAATTTTCGACTTAGTGCCATTCAACTGGTCATTTATGCAATGTCATCCGACCAAACAACATGTTTTACTTATGAGGGGGAAAAGTTTGTTAAGTGTAGAGACCAAGATTCATTTCTTCTAAGAAAATAAACATCTTAACAGTGCGCCAGAGAATGGGAGGGAGAGTGGCTCGCTCCCTTGGAGAACTTCGAGACCCTTTACCTTCTACATTTCAAATATTTTGAGACCTTTTTTTTTCAGTCTATGTCTTTTTTATATTTATAGTATTTTTTTTAGTTTATTGCTCATACTGAAGGAATATTCATACTGAGAGAAACACTCCAAGATCCTAGAAGAAATTGAGGAACATGATATGTGATATATTTATGTATCTATGTCTAGAGACATATCTATATATGTACATATCATTGTGTGTATATATATATACACTTTATATATATATATATATATATATATATATATATATATAAAGCCAAGTTGTAAATGTGGCAAGTTATTTTCTTGCACTCCTCCTGGACTTAGTTGGCAGAATGAAAAAGAAAGAGAAAAAAGTAATAGCTACTTTTAAAAAGAGAAATAGGGAGGGGATGTGTGGGAGAAACCCGTCTCTCTCCTTTTATTTCTTCCTTTTTAAAACATTCATCAGCATATGCCTCATTTCAAATGCAACAAATGTAAATATACTTTTCCCTGCACAGAATTTTAAGTGAAAGTCCAATGGTTTGCAGGGCGGTCTAAGTCTGCCTAACAGATGCAAACAGTCTTGTGGCTTCAGTTCCATCTTTGAGTCCCCTAAAAAGATTTGCTATGGCCAACAAAGGAAACTGTCACACCTTTTCCCATCACCGCTTTAATTTATGCTCAGTCTCCAAGTTTTTTTTTTTTTCATATTGATTTGATAATCACTTTAAGGCAGAACATTTAAAATAAGAAAGAGCTCGTGAGTAGGTTGAAAAGGGGGGTCTTACAGGCCTGCCTCAATATGGTGAAAATGGGGAAGCGAGAGGGAGCCAGGGCTGTAAAGGTTGTTTTGTAAAGTGGGTTTTTATTATGCACCGACTCTCTCCGCATTTACTTAACTCTTCACGGGCTGTTGGGTAGGTTAACACCCTTCAAGGCCTCTTTCATGTCCAATACCTCGTTTGTTTGTAAAGGAAAATGAGCCTTTAACACATTTCAACTCATGGGGAAAAAAAGACAGAGAGAGAAATTTTTATTTTTCTTAATCAAAAATCAGCAAACCCTTTCCTTCTTCCCAGCCCAAATGATCCCTCAATCCATTAGGAGCATGAAGATCTACAGTGAGTGAACCTGAAGGTGTTTCCTCTCTAAGGCATATTTTGGGTAGGATACTCCTACTTCCGTGGTAAAGCAGAACCAACATCAGATATCTTGAAGGCTGCACTTGTAATGGCTCCTCTGAGCTCCCAGAAACCCACAGTGCCAGACTTGACACTTTTAGTGTAATTTACTCCACGCAGAAAGTGCCGTGGAGACTGTCTGTATATATGCTATGTGCCTTGATGGGGACTCAAAGGGCTTCTCATTCCCTTATGCCAAGATGAAAGGCACTCAGGTGCTTTGAAGTGTAATATTGTGTGGTGCTGCAAAATGCATACCTTAAGATTTATACAACTTTTAGATTGTGGTTTTTCTGGCACTTTTTTTCCTTAAAATCATGTGTGCTGCCAAACTTGCTCCAGCTCAATGGTTGCTTTTAAATGTCTACTACGGGGATATGGGGTTCAGGAGTGGGGCAGATTGAAAGACTTAACTCATGTGGTCATACCTATTAGAATCTATTTGAGTGATTTTATTTATTTTTTCTTTTATTAAGGGCTCCGTGGAAGCCCAGTGTGGGCTTGTTCTCAATGGTCAAGGTGGAGTGATAAGAAGAGGTAAGTGACATGTTAAAACAAAACATTCTTCTCTCATCTGATACTTTGTTTTGAAGATCTGGTGGTGTTTTAAGTATCAGATTCCTTGTCTGATGATTAAGAAAACAATTACTCTTGGTTGATTACTTTTGTCTTACACAGGCTTACTCCTTTCCTTCATTGAGGCTTGAACCCAGCCTGTGCCCCAAAGAACTATGATAGAAGAGATTTGCTGTTCTTCATGGAATAGTGACCGAATAAAAGTTGGGGGGGGGAGGAGAAAAAGAAAAAAGAAAAGAAAGGGAAAAAATCCTTGTCACACCTCCTTTCCCCATCACCACATCCTCAAGCAGAATTTCTGGTCCCTTTTAGCCCTGAATGTGCCAGCCACAGCCTGGGTGATTGAGGTGATGGTGTTAGCTTGAGGCTTTGAAGGATTCTATGAAAGACTAGATTCGTTGAGGCTTCAGGGAAGGCTAATGAAACACCAATATTGTAGCTGCCCTTATTTTTCTAAGTGTCCAGAACATTTCTTTCTTTAAGGGAGGTGGGAGGAGGAGGTGGTGTTAACTGTACCGGATAAAGCTTTCTTGTTCCCATCTGTTGAGGAAAACATCTGAATCCAGAGTTACCCATGGAATTGGAAGGTGGGGGGAAGGCAAGAGTCGAGAGCTGTTGATTTTGGCTCAGACACTGAAGGGGGCTGCATCTCAGATGTTCCATTTTGACAAAAGGTTTTGAACTATGACATTTTAAGGGCCTCAAGGCGGTGCAGATTTTGCTAGCTTCCCCAGTTAACTGTACCCAGAGCCTCTGAAGCTTATTTTCCTAGCAAAGCTGAGTAACCCGAGGAGCACACAGGCAAGGGGACCAGCTGTTATCCCAACTTCATACGAATTAATAAGATGTAGCCTATTCACCAGGACTAATTCCAGCTTGAGGGCCGCAGTTGTCTTCAGTAACTGAACGACTAAAGACTGAGTCACTTCTGATGGAACCAGATAAATGTCCTTCAGTCCCTGTCCATCCTTTTCAAAGCTTATTGAAAGATTCCAGTGCTTTTCCAAAGAAAGCAATGGATTCTTTCATGTTTAAACTTCAGGTTTTACAACCCAGTGTTCAATGTGAAATTCCATTTAAATTGAGGAGTAAAGAAAACAAAGATTGCCTCTCTTTTGGAACTTGACCATTGTCATAGTGGATACTTGGAACTTCCACTAAATGTAAAATAGCTATTCGGCTCCATGGAGATTTGAAACTATTTTTTCAAAAAAAAAACCCATCAGTGTTGCTCCATAAGGATTTTTTTAAATGAGTAATATTAGGCTTGTCAGCCAAGCTAATATTCAGCCATGTTGAAGTGACATGAAATAGGCCCAAGACTAGTGAAAATTGAAATAAAATACACATACTGTTGAAGGGAGGGGTTAAAATGCATGGTGAAAGAAGGATCAGGTGTGATCCGGGTCTGTTGGGGCGGTCACGCTAAAGGTGAGGCTGAGTACTCAGGGCGCACGGAGATTTCGGTGGTGCTGAAGGACAGCGCCACTAATTAGCGCCCAGAGCCGGCTCCTCCCAGAGCGCGACTGGCGCTACTGCGGTCGACGCGTTCACTTCCGCACTTGCTCCAAGATCACCTTCTCAAATGCTTGGAAATTGCATCAGATCTTACAGTAGCTGGCAGAGGGTGGGAATTATTTGAGACCGAGGGCGGGAGCTGGCAGGGAGGTGGCTGTGTAATCAGTTGACGTTTTTGGAGAGAGATTTAGGGGACACCCGCTCAGCATTCCCCCAAGAAAGGCCTACGCTCTTGGGTAACTACAAAATGGGAACTGCGGTCCTGTCCTATTAGAGCCACAGAAATGGTCTTCCTTAGGTGATGTTTTATTGTTCTTGTAGAATTTGGTGTCACTTCGTTTCACCTGAAAATCAGCGTGGAGCCTGTGATTTTTAAACCAAATATTGATCTTTTAGGAGAACAGCATAGCTCCAAAGAGAAAGGGGTGGTAACTTGGGGCTTCTATCTGTATTGTTTGACTAAATCCCAGTCCTCCCCTTCCCCCCCACCCCGCCACCCCCTGCGAAGGAATTCAGAATTTAGCTGCTGAGTGTATTCCATTTCCACATGTCTTAGAGAAAGGCCAATTAACTTGGTTGAGCCCCGGAGACCAAGTGTATGTCTGTTACTCTGAAATAATCAATGTTCATGACAATTTACAAATGGATAGCAAGGAAGTCTTGCTTAAAAGGTTTTGTACATCCTGCTAGAGTCTGCCCAGCCCCTCATCTCAGGACTGCCAGCCCCTCATCTCAGGACTCCCCGTGTTTGAAGAAAAGCTAAGGAAGCCCCTTCTCTCTCTTGTCATGGTAGTGCACTGGATTCTTAATATAAATAGCTCATGTCACCTTTGTTCATCAAAAACCAGGAGGGCACTAAGTCAAGCACTCTGCCATATCGCCATATTGTGCAATGGTTTTGTTTAGATAGGAATGTCTGTTTCTCTTCTAATCCATGTTTACAGGCGACTCTCCACGGGAAACATGATTTCTTGAAAAGCACAACTTTTTTGCCATTTTTCCTCCCGTGCTAAGTAAGTTCTCCGATAAACTTACGTTTCTAATGATTTCCAGAATTTACTGTGGGAGGAACAAAACAGATTTCACTTCCAAAGACTCCTGAGTGCTCTTCTAGAAGAAAGATCCCTACGTGCCCCATATGAGTTCACCAGGGAGAGGCTGTCCTGGTTTGCAGGGTGTGTGTGTGTGTGTGTGTGTGTGTGTGTGTGTTTGGGGGGGGGGGTGTTGGGGAAGGCGTTCAGTTCTTTAAATTTGGCCATCTCTATTTGCAAAGAACAAAATACCATTTCTCTGACTCACTTCGGTAAGTGGCAGTTACATTGTTTTTGCTTATAATGAAGGCCGTGTAGCCAAAGAAAGCGCGGAAGAGGGGCAGCGGCAAGGTAATTACCGCCCAGATAAAATATTTGCCCCTGCCTCGGAGGTGCAGCTCCTGCGCGCTCACTCTGCGCGCTCACTCTCGCTTAATGGTGTGCACGATTTTGCCCGCAGCTCCGCCACTCCAACCATCAGAACCAATAATCTTTACTTTACCCTGTGCTCGCGTATCGATAGCTTCTCTCGCCTCCGGCTTCGGCTTTGATATGTTAATATTTCTGAGTAGCAAATTCTGCAGAGATCATATTAATGTTGTACATACAGAGTGGAGCTTTGCCTTCGTTGAATATTCAGATACTGGCTTTCAAAAGGCGCCTCTTGAAGAAATGAGGCTTCTATTTACAGGAGTCGTCTGTGTTTTTAATCATTAAAAAAAGAAAGGAAACCCCACTCTTCTTTTCCCCATGAATCTTCTGAGGCTCCCTCATGGCCCCCTCCCCTTTGTCAGGCGCTGGTCCCTTTCATTTCTCTCTCTGAGAATTTAATAGTAGGAGAACAATGTTGATGACGATGATGATGATGCTAATAATGAATGGATCCAGATTGGAATGGCAGGGGTAGGGGTTCAATTGGGTAGGGGGCTGTGGCCTTCAGACGAGGATGGAGATGAGATAAGAAGACCCAGCTTTTCCATATTTGGGTGGGAAGTGACATTTTGGCCCTGGTCTTTTTCGAGAAATCGGAATGGCAAACTCAAAAAAAAAAAAAAGAAAAAAGGAAGAAAGAAAAAAATGAAAAAAGTGAAGAGGGGAAGCGCCCTTGTTTCGCTTTGTGATCACTCTGCCTTGCAGCCCCAGGCTAATTTCAGACGCTTAAATACCGCCATAGCCTCTGGGCCACGCGGAGAGGGAGCGGACCCGGCCACGGGCAGGCAGGAGCACTTTCCGGATTGCCCGTGGCTACACAAAATACAAACTACTTTGAATCAAAACATTTTTGGGGAATTAATATGATCTGAACTCTGCACGTTTTAAGAGAGCTGGAGTTTGTCAGATCGCTTAGAGGTGACTGGCACGCCAAGGAGGAGGAATTTACGCTGCGGTACAAACGTTGTCAGATCTGATTTAATTTTTTTAAAATGCTTCTGTGAAACGGAGTTTAGCATCAATCGCCCAGTCTGCCAATAACTGGGTGGATGGACCTGGCCGCTCTTCCCTTCTACAGCCCCCACAGCTGGCTGCCCACGGGCTGCTTGGGCAGGAGGATGAGCTGCTTCTGCTTTTTCAGTTTTGCGAGGACCCTGAGCTTTGGAACTCGAGTTAGAAAGAGGCTCTGGCCCTTTCAGCGGCTTCCAGAAGGAGTAAGATTGGAGTGGGGTGGGAAGGCTTTTTCCTCTACTTTTGTCAGGGCCCCCAGAATCTCTCTTTACTAGAATCGCCAAAACTCATCTCTATAGCTCATGCATTTTGAAAATACAGCCAGAAACACACCTCTCCCGCCTCTTTAGTCCACAAATACACATGCTGCAGGTTTGGAATTCTATCTCCTTTATATGAAGACTAAAATTCATATACCAAAGTATCTATAGGCATGGTTTCTTAAAAATCTTTTTTTTTTTTTTTGCGGGGGAGGGGAGCTCCTTTTCCGTAGCCTACTGCCTTCTCTCTAATTTCTTTATCGCTGTTAAAATAACCAAAAACTAAAGCACTCCCTGCATTGAGAAATGGGGATTAATTCACACACACACACACACATGCACACATGCACACACACACACAATTACACACCCACCGCCACATTAAAGCAGTGTCTCTCCGTGCAGACCTCCCTTTCTTTTGTTCTGCTTGGAATCTGCACACGGAGGAGCGTGTTCAAACCTGGTAATCCACTTATACCTGTAAGGGTATATCCTCCCCTCGAACAGCGCAGTTAGCGGCTGATGCATCCTTTGAGGCCTATTTGATTGCAATTAAACCACTATCCCTTTGCTGTTTGATTACAATTAATACCTGCTGGGGGGGGTGCGGAGGAGCAAAGAGGGGATTACCCGAGGGGTTTGGGATGGAGAAGGGCGAGGGGCTAGAGAGCAAGCAGCCGAGAACGATCCTATCCCACCCAGCTTCCACGCGCACCTCACAGAAATGCACCCGCCAGAACAAACAGGGACAGGAAACTCCTATAATCGCTTACACATTTTTAATGTGTCAGAAAAAACGAGCGATCACTGGAGATGAAGAAGGGGAGAAAAAAATCCCTGCCGTTTGTATTTCTTTCATTTGAATTGTAAACATCTGTTTGGCTGTAAGGCGAACAGAACATTTATTTTGCTCTCAAGATTTGGTCTAATTATGTCAACACCGAATCGGCGGGGAGTGGGGCGGCGCTGCGGCTTCGGAGAGGCTGCGCGCAACGGCCCCGCGCCCGGAAGCCAGCCAGGAAGTATTGATCGCACCTGGAGAGCGCGCAGGGCCTGTAGCCATCACCCGCCCACTTCTTAGAGAGGAAGGCACCCAGAGGGGGCGCGTGGCTTAGAGGCAGCTTTGGGGGCGCCAGGAGAGCCACAGCCCCTTGGAGACGGTCGCGGCTGTTTCCTCTGCCCTAATTGCCTGTGTAAGAAGAGGAAAAGCGCACTCATGCGTCGGCGCTTGTCTTTCTATCCCGTAGCCTCGCAAAAGGTGGGTGGGGATATTGTGGCGCTCCACAGCTCGCACCCGTGGGCGGTGGTAGTTTCCCAACACAGTGGTGGAGTTGGGCGGGCTTTACTCAGGTTGCTGAGCACGTGTGAGTCCATTTCCCGTTGCATTTCCCACGAGCTGGGGAAATAAGTTGAGCAGGCGTGAGCATCCCCATTTTTCAGATGGACAGACCAAGGCCCAGAGTTACTCATCAAAGGTCCTATGGGTCGCTAGTTGGCCAACCTCTTACTTGCAGCCCAGTACTTTTTCCGCTCCCCCCACGCTGTGCCTGCCAACACAGGGCCAGATGTCTCCAGCCACACCAGGAAGGACACAGCTCGACCCGTTTTTCTTTGGCTTCATGGGATCTAACAAGGTCTGGCAGCTGAAGGATTTGCATCTGTGTATTTCATGCCTAGTTTTGTTCCCTGCACAGTTTCTTTGGCTGACTTTTCCCTGTAGCTATGGCAAAGTTATCCCTTTTATGATAGTCATGTTCTAGACAAGTGACCTTAAGTAAATAGACCCCGATTTCTTATGCTGTTTCTAGAGCTACAGATCTGAGTTTGAGCATCACTGGAAATGGGAAGCCCCATCTCCAAATTTCAATTTTGAAAATAGTGCCCTCCATAGAAGTATTACTTCAGTGCACTATGAATGGAAAAGAGATGTACTCTAGAGAAGTTCTGCATGAGTAGCCTGGTTCTGGCACCAGAGGCACCTTTAACTGGAGTGCTGGATCTAGAATGAATGTTACATAATTTCAGTAAGAGCCCACATGCAACACAGGCACCATGAAGAACTTCAGCTGGTAACACTGGGGATGAATACTGTAAATGCCTTGGCATGGTTGACTCTCATGGCTTTCCTTTGAAGTCTCATCATTGCTATCTGTAGTCTGGATCCCCTTAAAGAAGTCCCACCTCCTTGGGCCTTCATTGTAAATGCAAAAATCTGGTTATGTTGACCTATTACTCTTTTTTTTCCTCCCCCCAAAATAAACTGCTGGGAAGAAAGAGATCAGGTTCCCCATGCTGCTGTAAACTCTACAAGTTGCCAAATCTTTAGCCAGGACGAGAGAGTTCCCCAAGGCTGCAGCAATGCCAACTATCAAAGCAACAGAAATTCCCTTTAAAGATGCTGTGACATAAAAAATAAAAGACTCTAGAGTTGATGGCTAATCCTGAATACAAAATAAATCCTCCAGGCAGTTTGTGTGTGCATAAAGCATACTCTTAATATGCAGCCTGTGTAACTTACCTAATAAATGCTTATTTGAGCATAAGCCAGAAGCCTCACCTGGATGCAGGAGAGAAAGACCCAGAGCCCAGGGAGATAGCACTTGGCTGGGTAGCAGATCCAGTGACTTCCCTGGGAGCAGCTGGCTTTCACCACATGGGGTTCACTTTGCCAAAAGGGGGCAATTTTCCAATTGGAGAAAGACTGATTTAACTCCTTTCTTTTTAACAAAAATCTTTTATAATCTTCTGTGTCTCCCTAAATTAGGTTTCTGACCCACTGTAGATTAGTAAATATAGGAAAGGTCTAAAGCTGTGTCGTTTTTCCCTTGGCTTGCTGGGAAGGTAACACATGCACAAACATTCTTCTCTCATAATTTATTTGAGACCCATTGGGTGAGATTCCTTGTGTCCTCAGTTGCATGTTGGCTATTGTACAAGAGAAGAGGATTTATGTGAGAATGTAAATTTGCGTATGATTCCATGACCATGGGTGGAGGCCCATTTTCAGAACAGGGCTCTGTGAATTTTGAAGATAGATATTATGATTCTTTAACATTTTTGCTTCAGATGACCCCACAATGACCTAAGTCCTAAAGTTATCAGGGTCCTGATTCTGACAAAATGATGCTAAAAGCCAGGTTCATTGATATCCTGTTCATCTCAGTTTTTGAGAAGTCACTTAAGAGCTTATTTATAAAATGCATTTTGCATCTATAGGTATAAAGGGAGAACATTAATGAATGGATAATGATAGTTCCAGGCCCCCAAATCTGGGAAAACTATGATGATGATGATGATGATTAGTTTTAAAATTCTCTATGATGATGCAAAGTGGGGAAGTGCAGGTGAATTTGTATTTGGGGCTCTGAGGCAGACATTTGCATGATTTTCCACTATGTTGACCCCAAGTTTAATGCCAGGAAAAGGATTTCGGTTTGACAGTTGAGATTGTGACCCCTCAGATTTCAGACTGAGGGCCAGTTTCCAGACATTAACATTGAGAACTTAGCCAAGTGTACAGGACTCATCTTCTAGTCTAAAGAGGGCTGGCTACTCTAATGATATCAACATCCTCTCTTCTGTTTTGGGGGGTCATTCAGGGTGATCACCAGCCTCAGAATGCTTAAGGAGAAAGACATTGGTCCCAGTACTTTCGGGGGAAACTTGGATGACTCCAAGACAGCCTGGAAGAATCCCAGATGGTACAGGAGTAGAAACACTTTAAGAGTAGGGTAAAGTTAACCTGTTCTCTCAATCCAGGACCTCTTCGCCTTTTTAAACATCCTCCCAGGTTCCTTAGCCACTGTGCTCAGAGAACACACCCAAATCTGAATGCCAGAGACGTCAGCAACACAACATTCTCCCTGAGCACTTAGTAAAGGAGGGGAGGATCTATGTGGAAGGCAAGTGGTGAGTCCTAGACCAGGGCTTCTCAAACTTTACTATTCATGAACCACCTGGGGATCTTGTTAAAATGCAGATTCTGATTCAGAAGGTCTGAAGTTGAGCCTGAGATCCCACATTTCTAACAAGCTCTCAGGAGATGCCAGTGTTGCCAGTTGAGGACAACCCTTTGAGTAAAAAGATTTTGGACAACACTCTCCTGCTTGTTTTTCTTCTTCCACCTACTTTTCTCTCTTTTCTCTCATAGAAGACCTTTTATGGAGAGGAGTCTTAAGATCTCCCATAGTTGAAGAAATTAGATGTATGCTCAGGAAAGCAAGCCTTGAATTTGAACCTGCCAGTGAACCCCATAAGCTCTGTCCTCAGTTTGCTCAATGCATGAGGAGGCAGCCTTGAATGCCAGGGCTGTGTAGCCACCATGTTAGCAGTATGGACATTGGCTCAGGATTTTTGCAGTATGGAAGGATTGGGCAGCAGGAAACTCTCCTCAATGATTATCATCTTGGGTCCTCAGGTCTACTTCAGGTGCCTGAGTTTAGGGAATGTACTCTTGTTGCCCTGGAGAAGAGCAAAGCTCAAGGGGCTTTCTGGAGCTTGGAGACCAAAGGCTTCTGCTTCAGGAGCCCCAGCATGGCAAAATTGCTTTGGTGATTTTGCTATTAGCAGTTATTTTTGCTTTGTTCCCTAATAGTAATAATGATAACAACAACCCAAACAATAATATTATTGGCCACTAACACAATGTGACTCTTACTATGTTCTAGTCTTGTGCTATATTTGACTGTGTGTGCCAATCCTGAGGGCTGACATGTGGTAGAGAGATGTGACCTATCATCCACCCACATGGGTTGAAAGTTTATGACAATGGGTAGATTATTTTTGGTAGTACCTGGGAACTGAGTGATTCCAGTACTTATAGTTGGATGAGAGAAAGGAGATGGCAGTTTTCAAACAATTTGGAAAAGAGTTTTCAAAACTTTTGTCTATATAGTAAGTCATGGATAAAATATATCCATCCATTGTGTCTATTGCACATACATGCACACACATATACAGAGCCATGGAAAAATAATACATACCCTCTGTGGGGGTAACTGGTGGAGTTTGGGGTTTTTAATTAATTGAAGTGGTTTTGGTGTGTATGATGTCAAAATTAGCACTGATGGGCCAGCCAGCTCTACGTAGGATGATAATTTTTGCTTAAATTAAAAAATTGTACCCCCACAAACATGTTCTATATGATATTTGAAAGCTAAAACCTGTATTGTTATTTGAAAGGATGTCTTCAGAGCAGCTTTCTGAGATGATCCAGGTGATGTATATATGAGAACGTTTGTTGCCATGTATTCCCAAATCCTAAATAGTGCCTTGATGTTAACTGTCTTTCGTGCAATTATCTTCTCTCACTGTCACTAATATGTAATATACTTTCCCCCTCCCTCAAGGTGGCACCTGTGTGGTCAACCCCACAGACTTGTTTTGCTCTGTCCCTGGCCGTTTGTCCCTTCTCAGTTCAACTTCCAAATACAAGGTGACGATTGCTGAGGTGAAGAGGCGCCTCTCACCACCTGAATGCCTCAACGCTTCACTCTTGGGAGGCATTTTGAGAAGGTAAGACAATTGTCTTCTGGCATGTCGTGTCTTCCAACTGTACTGATACCATACTCCTCCACCCTCAGCCCTGAAGCCTTCGGTCTCACACTGAATTCCCCGTCTGGTCAGGTCTTCTCGTCATTTCCCTCAGGATGTGAACTTTCAAAACCTAGTTTTTCTTTTGTTTTGGGACAGAGCGAAATCCAAGAATGGGGGTCGCTGCCTGAGAGAGAAACTGGATCGGCTTGGCCTGAATTTGCCAGCAGGGAGACGGAAAGCGGCCAATGTCACGCTCCTTACTTCCTTAGTTGAAGGTACGATTTTTCAGCTCTGCAAAGTAATGATACAAGGTTAGCAGTTCTTTGGACCTCAGGCTTGTTAGATTATGCTGTTTCATTTTTGTCTATGGTATTAAGCAAGACAGTCAAGACTTACAGGTGCATTTCCCAATTAATCATGATAAAGATGATGACATTAGACAACATCAGGTTTAGATAATTCATAAAATGTCATTTAATATACTAATCTTGGCAATAACACAGAAGAAGACAGTGCAAGATTTAAGTACTTCAACCAGTATTTCCTAAATAACAGCAACAAGAAAACTGGCTATGCTATTGTCATTTTTATGGTTGTTTATTTTAGAGTTCAGATAAATCTAGCTTAACTCATTATTCAGTGCAACATGATCTATAGGATAAATAATCACCCTTTATATAGGGTTCACAGGAGTCTAGCCATGATACCAAGCCTGAGAGCATAACGTGTTAATCCAAGTATGTATCTCTTAAAGTACAGTGATGTTCCATGGCTTTCTGAGTGGATAAGCTGAGTCAAAGAAGGGTTAAGGTTTATCAGTGGTATAGAGACAGAGGTAAAAATATATTCCCAGAAGTTATTTTTTTCCCAACTCACCTTTTCCTTTTTGTTTCTTCTGTAAGGACTAAACTACATAATTTTATTCAAACTTCTTTTAAGAAGAGGTATTATTGGAGACTTATTTTTCACTTTGTGGGGGAGCTTTTGAATGCCAAAGGAGAGTTCTTCCATAACCCAGAATGCTATTGTTCTAAATCTGAACAAAGGGGCCTTTTTACCAAAACTCACCTGAACACACCTGTGACACTTTTCTTGCATTGGTTACTCTCTTGTCTATAAGGCACTATAGGAAGTGAAAAGTAAGGGAAACACAAAAACAAACATCTTGCCTTTATCCAGATTATCAATTCATACTATTTACTGTACAACTTTGTGAAGTAGTGTGTTCTAGACATTGGGCAAAATTGCTTTGGTGATTTTGCTATTAATAGTTTGCTTTGCTTTGCTTTGTTCCCTAGTTGTAACAGTGATAACAACAAAAATATTATTGACCACAAACATCTAATAAGTGTTACTATTACTATGTTCTGTGTCTTGTGATGTGTTTGCCTGTGTGTGCTAATACTGAGAACTGACAGATGGCAGAGGAAGTTGACCTGTCATCCACTCATATTGATTGGGGGTACTGGGGGAAGGACGAGGTAGAAAAAATGACACATGGGGTTGATTCTAAAGGGAGACAGATTCCTGCTCAATTTAAGTAAGAAGATAATTATGATTATAACTATTTAACAATAGAACAAAACACTTATTCAGTATATAATGAGGTGGATTTAAGAATCATATGGGTGGTAAGACTTGACTCCCAACTCTGCAGGAGAATCAACTCAGGAGGTTTATTTAAAAATGCCTGGGCCCCTTCCCTAAACCAGCTGAAACTCAATCTTTGGGAGGGTATGACCCAGGCATCTATACTTTTTTTCAACATCCCCAGTGATTCTGATGTATAATGAGGTTTAAGGATCATTGGTCTAAATATTTCTCGAGATCCTTATCACTTCCTAGGATGGACTGACTGTGAATTCTCAGGAAATGTGTAACTGGTGTGAAAATTAAAGGCCCTAAGAAAGACTGTTTTCTGTGGTGTCTGTGAAATACTGGCCAATAGAAGCTGAAGAGCCTACATAAAAGGGTATATTCACAAATCTTCTTACTGATTTTTATGGTAGCCAAACACTAAATTATCCTGTGTGGGAATCATCAACTAAATTATTCTGTGCTAACAGAAGAGGTGAAAGTTAAATATGTGAACTCCTATGGTGATCTTTGTGGTCTTGCCATCTACTCTTCAACATACCTCTCCTACCACAGAAGTATCTAACTGTGTTCTATTCATTTGGCTTGTGTTCATGGAGGAGTTACATCAGCCTTGGCTGATAAAACCTAAGATTTAATTCTTTCCAGATACTTTAATTGGATGCTTTTGAAATCCCCCAAATCTTCATGATGTAGAAAAATACATCTTCTTTAATTTCAGACACTGTGATGGAACTGAGAAAAAGACATTTAGAGGCAAAGGGACCTTTTGCATCCCTTAACTCCCCACATATTATAACCCTCAAATGCACGTGTACACTTTCTCTCTCTCTCTCTCTCTCTCTGTCTCTCTTTCTCACACTGAAAAGTTTTATTACCATGTGTATATTCTCTGATTTTTATTCTATTCCATATTTTTGTGTTCTTTTTAAATGCTGATGATAAACCTACTAAATTCATTTCAAGACTCACACTGAGTCATGACCCACAGTTTAAAAAACTAGAAGTTGTCTTAGGACATGAAGAGAACCTAATACTTGAAGAACAAGGACATTCCATCTAAATTAAAATAGGCTTTATTTTATCTCTGGCTGACAAGAAGAGCAGTTTTATTGTTGAGGACTCTCCTATATATTTTTATTCCTACATTTTGGTTACATTGGTGATGACAGCTGATGATTCCTTTCCAGCCAGCAAGATGCCATTTTCTGCATTAGGCTCATAGTCTTCGGAATCCTGTAGATGATGTTGGTTGCATACAAAATAATGGTGACTCAATTCTGATTTATCAAGCCCCTGGAAAATTGACATAGTTAATGCTTTTCTTCAGTACTTTTGGAAGCTTGATCCTTTTTGAACTGATTCAGTTCCTTCAGGTTTGTTTTGCTTGTATAGTTTTAAGTGGTAAATTAAAACTTCCCCATATTTACCAGTTGGTGTTGGTAAGACTTTGAGTTGACCATGTCTCTGGGTGATACTTTTCTTCTTTTATCAAACATATTTTGTAAGAGCCAGCAACATTTCAGATTAATTTTTTCAGAAATTCCAAAACTAGATTCCTAGTCATCAAAAATGGTTCATCAACTTTCTTATAGATCTGTGGTCTTATGGAAAGGAATAGTATTTTTCTTACCATTTTTATTGCTATCTCCCCTTTACCTCCTAGATTTTCTGCAATAACCCATATGTATATTTGAATACCAGTACCTAGTAATTTAGCTTCTCTTAAATGGCTCTCTTTTTTTAAAGTTTTTATTTTAATTCCAGTTAGTTAAGATACAGTATAATATTAGTTTCAGGTGTACAATATAGTGATTCAATCATTCCATACATCACCTGGTGCTCATCACAACAAGTGCACTCCTTAATCCCCATCACCCATTTTACCCGTCCCTCCACCCCCCTCTCCTCTGGTAACCCTTGGTTTGTTCTCTAGTTAAGAATCTGTTTCTTGGTTTGTCTCTCTCTTTTTTTCCCCTTGCTCATTTGTTTTGTTTCCTAAATTCCACATGAGTGAAATGATATGGTATTTGTCTTTCTCTGACTGACTTATTTCCCCTAGTGTTATACTCGCTAGCTTCATCCATGTCATTGCAAATGGCAAGATTTCATTATTTTCTTTGGCTGAATAATATTCCATTGTATATATACACAGCTTCTTTATCCATTCATCAATCGATGGACACTTGGACTGTTTCCATGTTTTGGCTATTGTAAATAAGGCTGCTATAAACATGGGGGTGCATGTATCCCTTTGAATTAGGGTAAATACCCAGTAGTATGATTGTTGGATGGTAGGGCAGTTCTATTTTTAACTTTTTAAGGAACCCCCATACTGTTTTCCACAGTGGTTCCACTAGTTTGCATTTCCACCGACAGTACACCCATGTTCCCTTTCCCCTATGTTCTCTCCAACACCTGTTGTTTTTTGTGTTGTTGATTTTAGCCATTCTGACGGTGTGAGGTGGTATCTCACTGTGGTTTTGATTTGTAACTCCTGATGGTAAGTAATGATGAACATCTTTTCATGTATCTGTTAGTCATCTGGATGTCTTCTTTGGAAAAATGTCTACTCAGGTCCTCTGCCCATTTTTTAAATTGGATTATTTGTTTATTGGGTTTTGAGTTTTATAAGTTCTTTATATCTTTTGGATACTAACAATTTATCAGATATGTCATCTGCAAATATCTTCTCCCATTTTGTAGGTTGCCTTTTAGTTTTGTTGATTGTTTCTTTTGCTGTGCAGCTTTTTATTTTGATGTATCTTAAATGTCTCTTAAGACTGTTAATTGAGACTCTTATAGAGTTATTTCTCAAACATCCTGATGGCCCAATATATTATTACTATTCAATCACACACCCCACCCCCATTTTGCGATAGGACTTAAGCATAAGTGAGATAGTATCTAATTGATTTTATTTCTCATACACCAGACTTAGAAATAAATTTCATCATGATGTTACAGTACTTGTCAGGGCTTTTCTGGGGAAGATTTGAATACAGACTTGCCAATTGTTTCTATTTTGATAAAAATTCCAAAAAATAAAAGAGTAGTACGTGGAAACTCTGGTAGGCATTCCATGAAGAGATGATATAACCTTTGTAAAGATCCAATTGGTGAACAGCAAGGTGCTTTTTATAATGAGGATTGAAATTAGCAAATGAACATTTGTTTTTCAAAAACTACCCCTGTCACTGACATAACAGTAGTTTTGTTATGATAGTCCAAATTTCCATGCTTGCCTTGGGCTTTCCATCATTCTGTTTTTAATTGTTTTATAATAATTTTCCCCTGTATTTCTTTTAAATGGAGTCACTCAATTAATAGTGCCATCCTAACATTGTTCTCAAATCAACATATTAAAGTAATTATTTGGGGATTATTTTAGAAATTTAAAGGAGAGGGCTATTTAATGCAAATTTATATTTAAGTAATTCACAACATTTCTGTTACAAATATCATTGTACTTAGTAACCACTGGGATGAAGTGGTTCACTTGAAACTGATTTCTTTCACCTCACAAAGTTGATTGAAAAGTGAACATTTTGGTAAGGCAGATATTTAGAGTGGGGATTTTTTGGGTCCGTATAACAGACATATTTGAGCTAGAATGAGGTATGAATGTTTGAATCTAGAGTCCTCAGAATGTAATAGTAGATCATTTCCCCCTTTTTATCCATATTTCTTCATCTAATGGGTTTTAGATATATAACTAATGGTTGATACAACTTCTTCTTCCCCACTTTATCATAAACTTTCTTTTTGTTTCCCCTTCTTTTAGTCATATTGCTGTGACTTCTTTTTTGTCTCATTCTGCTTATATATGACATCAAAGAGATGTTACTCTCTGGAAAATATGGTGGATTAGAGTCGTTTAACCCAATGCACGTATCTTCCTGAGATCTTGGGATAATCCCAGCCTCTTGTATAGTGGTGATAATTCCATCTTTGGAAAACATTCAAAGAATTTGGCCAATATTATTGTTCTGATTCTAATACTCTTACTATATATTTATTATTTATGAATTAGCACCTTCTGTTAGCTGTCTTCTCTGTATTTTATTCCAGAACAACCTTTGCAGAGTTGGTGGTTGTTAAAACAAACATGAGGAGTCAATGATGGAGTTATTCCTACCCATTGCTCCCCCCCTCACTTGAGGTTTTCCAAGATGGCCAAAGTTGCAGAGTGTTGCTGGAGGGAGGTTTTGTTCACCGGAGTGGAGTGCTTTCCTGGGACAGTTCTGCTGAATTTGCAAAAGCTCATGTAACGTTCTGAGGCTACACCAGGAGTTCTGAAAGCACCGTTGAAGTCCTTAAACATAAATACCTTGACTTGCAGTTTGTTGTGACAGGGGGTCAAATCCTCTGTGTGTGTGTGTGTGTGTGTGTGTGTGTATTCCAAAACAGTGTGGGGCAGAGAAGGGTGTGAATATACACCAGCAAAAGAAAGGGGACCATTTACAAATACCTCATATGATCTCTATTCACTCTTTTTGAGTTTAAATCCTTCATTACTATTGTTTCATTCTTTAGTTTCAAAAAATGTAAGCTTCCAGACCTTGCCCTGCACGTCTTACTTCATATGACCTAGTTGTCCCACTTGCAAAATGTATTTTCCCTTGGGCAAGTACGCCTCCCCTGTCCTGAATAAATTCACCGTTGAAATTTTGTCAGACTTTGAGCTGGTTACTTAAACTGACTCAGCTTCATTGTCTTAGTTTATAAATAAAGATCATAATATCTGTAATGGTTAGGACAATGTTAGCTGTTATAACAGTTAATTCCCAAATTTTCAGTGGCTTACCATGATAGAAGCTTATTTCTCAGCATAGTTTGAGGTGGGTGTTCCTCACCAGGGGCCTTTTCTCACGGTTTTAATCAAGGACCCAGAGTCCTTCCATCTGTAGCTATTCCCTTCTCTAGGTCCTAGGAGCCTGTTCATTGAACTCACAATAAGGAGAGACAGGGTGGCAAAAGTACACAGCTTCTTACCCACCTTACTACTGTTCACATTCCAAGAACTAGTCATGTGTCCATAACCAATTCCAGAGGTGGGTGTGGGGGATACTAGAAAATGTAGTCTCTAGCTGGGCAGAGTCTTCTTAGCAGCAATGCTATATGGTATGTAAAGAAAGGACAAATCTTTGATGGTCCCTCACTCAACTCTGCCACATCTGTCTTGTACATCTTTTTTTTTTTTTTAAGATTGTATTTATTTGACAGAGAGAGAGACAGTGAGAGAGGGAATACAAGCAGAGGGAGTGGGAGAGGGAGAAGCAAGCTTCCCGTGGAGCACGGAGCCCGATGCGGGGCTCGATCCCAGGACCCTGAGATCATGACCTGAGCCGAAGGCAGGTGCTTAACGACTGAGCCACTCAGGCACCCCTGTTTTGTACATCTTATGTAGGATTAAATATACTCACATAGACAAGGACAACTGACTTGGCAATGAACTCTTTCCTAGAGAGGAGGTATAGTGAGTGAGTATAGGTATATCAAGTTTCCCTGATGTGATTAGTCCATGGCTTTTTATTTTAGGAAGAAGTATTGTTCACTGCTTGAGACTCATAGGATTCAAACACCAAAATCCTTTGCCAAGTATTAGTGGTAATACATGCACAGGGCATGCTCAGCTTTAGATGCTCTTCTCATGAAATTTAGAACAAAACGGATATTCTCATTACCTTCACGTGGTACCACAGTGGGTTTCTATGGGAATCTGGAGCTGAAAGCTAGCCTTCAGGGACTCATGGCATGATTGTAAGTCTGAAAGGACCTTCATCCCATGAGTCTGGCCATTCCAGACTCGCATTCCCACGTTAGTCCCTCCTTCAGGATAAAGGTTTCCAGCTTCCTTCTTAAACTGTGTGTGACATAAAAAGGCTAATAAATTGGCCCTTTGTAATAATAGCTCTAATTGGTGCTCACTTTGGTCAGACAGTCAGATGGAAGAGCTCAATCACTAGGAGAACCTGGTGTTCCCTTTTGCATACAAACACTCTGTCATGGACAATGTCTTGAGCACAGTTTTTGCATTTCAGAGCTGTCGGTGGAATTGGGCTCAACAAAGTAAATGCTAGTAGGGCCTGTGTGAATCATTTTAACATCTGTCTTGGAAAAGCTTTCTGACCCCCCCCCCCGCCCCGCAAGGTATCACGTTATTTGTAAATTTCTTATTCTAAAGTATGGAAGAGTTTCTGAGAGACTCTGCTTTGATAATTGGTAATTAGATAACAATTAGATATTATATCTGGGAACTAGCACTTACCAGAATTTTCAAGAATTGATCTCCATGAATGAGAGATTGTATCAGACAACGCTGTGGACAAATAGACACCATCTTAGGAGACGTGTTCTTAAGTCATTTGTAATATTACTCCCCTGATCTGCATCTTATGATTTCATTCATCTTCAGGGGAAAAAGGTATTTACATGTAGGGGTAGAGGAAATAGGCTACTACCCATATGCTTTTGGGTCTGACTGTGTGCTTGGAGCGTCCTTAAATTCCTGCTTTTACTCATTGCAAAAAGGCAAGTGTCTCCAAGCCTGTTTGGCTGAGTCCTGCCTGCCCTTGCCCGCTTTGGTCCATCTCACTGCTCACTCTTGCAAATTGTGCTGCTCACTTAAAAACACACGTCTCTGCATTACTTCCCTCGTGATTTTATTTTCTTCTTTCCATTATTCTCTCTTTCAATGTATATGTCTCGACTAATGTGCTTTTCAAACGCGCAGTTTCTGCTTTATTTCCATGATTTACATTTATCAAAATCCATAGGTATTTTAGTAAAATTATAGACTGTAGTTCTTCCTATTGATGTCTACATCCTGCTAAATAACAGTGGCAGGTTTGGAATAGCTTGTGTTTTAATTTACAATAAATATTTGAGTTTAGATTTAAATCTCTCTAAGAATGGAGTCAGAGAGTAATTTTACTTTTGAATTAATATAACTTTAAATAGATAATTGATTCAAATGGTAGAAAATTTAAAAGTTACAAAAGAGCATCTTGTAAAATATCTGTTTTGCACTCTATTCCCTTGTTGTCCAGTTCCCCTTCTGGCAGAAAACAAATGGTGTCTCTATTTCCTTCCAAGGATATGTGTGTGTATGCATTGGATTTTTTAATTTTTAAAAGAAATTATAGTATTCTATACACACTATTCTGCTGTCAGGTTCTTTTTTTCACACCTTATAATAGTGTTTTTTCTCAGGGCTTACAAGTTGTCCATTCTTTTAAACACTCATGATATTCCCTTGTTTGAGTGTCTCATAATTTATTTAACCAGTTCTCTACTGAATATTATATAGATGTTTTCAATCTTCAGCTATTACAAATCATGCTACAATGAGTAACCTTACACTTACATAAATAACTCCATAGAATTGCAACTTTTGGATCTTTGCTAATTTGATGGGTAAAAAAAAAAAAAAAAAAAGGCTACCTCAGTCATGAAGGAGGTTGAGTTAGGTATTCCTAGAAGAATTTAATGAGCTTCGCTGTCTATTCTTTTACTTTGCCCTTATGGGATATTTTCAAATGTTTTTCTTAATGATTGGTAAGTGTTCATTATATAACAGAAAACTGGCTGTATGTCTCTGATCTGTGTTGCAAAGCCTCCCCACCGCTAGCTTTGGTTTGTCTGTTTGCTGTTACAAGTTTTCTGTTGGTTTGCTTATTTGTTTAGGTCTATGTATTACAGACTTTTTGATATGAGTATAATCATATGTCTCATATATTTTATGTCATGGTTTTTAGTTTTAACTGTAATATTTTAAAAACTTTTTTATTCCAAGACTATAAAAGAATTCTGCTGTGTTCTAATTACTTTGTGGTTCTATTTTTTATGTTTAAATTGTTGATCCATCTGGACCTTGTTTTGTTGTTAGATGCATGGTATAGATCCAATTTTATTTGTTTATTTCCAGATGGCCACCCAGTTGTCCCAGCACCTTTTCTTGAAAACCCATCTTTTCCCTGCTAGTATGAAAAGCAAGCTTCATCTCACACTATATCTCTCTGTACAAATGCACTTTTTCAGTAGACTAATGACTTCGTTTCCTTAACAGTGCTCTCTGTCTCTCCTTCTACCATTACGTTTCTGTTTTTTGTTTTTATTTTATTTTATTTATTTATTTATTTATTTATTTATTTATTTATTTATTTTAAGTAGACTCCATGCCCAATGTGGGGCTTGAACTCATGATCCTGAGATCAAGAGTCACATGCTTTACCAACTGAGCCAGCCAGATGCCTCTCCTTTTTTTGTTTCGTTTTGTTTTGTTTTTAGAGTTTATAGTATGTCAGCCAAATAAGGCAGAACTCTTTATGCAAAAGCCCTGATAGACAGAGGTCTTTATGGTTTATAATTGACTTTATAGTGACTGCCTTCCTTTTGTATAAGCCACAGAATTCTTTTATTTCATGAAGGTGTACAATTAATCCCTACATAATGCTTTCCCATCACCTTAGGACAGTAGTTCTTACTGTTGGCCTGAGATTACTTCAGGAGCTTCAAAACAGGCACATACCCAGAGATTGATTGTTATGGGTTGACACCCTTACATTAAAAACAAAAACAAAAAACCCCAGGTTACGGGAGCAGAAAGTGTTGAAAAATATAGGTATAGTCTATTTTATAAAATGCCTCCACTGATATAAGGATAGACTCTATTTTTATGGATTTTCTGTATAGTTCATTCTTTCTAGCAATTCTTTGTTCCGGTTTATCACCATTTTCTTTAGAAGTCTTCACAAGACTATTGTTATAATTAACCAATAAGATCTTTGAAAGCTTTTTCATGTGACAGATGTTTACTGAGTACCTATTATGAATCAGGTGCTGTGCTAAGTGTCTGGTGTGGAATGGGGAACAAAACTATTGCTTTGAGAAACAAAGTGTTTGTGTCTAAACAAAATCATCATTAAACTAGGGAACTACCACATTATAAGGCAATGGTTTATATCATAGACTCTATTATATGGAGTGCTACAGAGTACATTCCTTTCAGAATAGTTTGGGAAACCTATAATATATTAATTTTGTCCTTCAGCTCTAGGGCTTACTGTAGCTTGATATTACAGTTTATTTGATAGAATATCTTATCCAGGTTTGAAAATATTCTCAAATTTGCTTTTTTTTTAAGATTTTATTTTTAAGTAATCTCTATACCCAGTGTGGGGCTCAAACTTACAATCTTAAGATCAAGAGTCGGGTGCTCTACTGACTGAGCCAGTCAGGTACCCCTCACATCTGCTTTCTAATAGGTACTCCTTGGAATAATCCTACAGATAGATTTCAAAGTGCTGGTTTCCCATACATATAAATAAAATTGAAATCATAGATATGGGACTAGAAGTTAACACATATGAATTGTTGCTTTTATTTAATAACATTGGGTATTGCAATACTAAGTTAAACAAATTGTTTTTAAGGCAATATTGTTACATTGACAGCTGGTAAGAATTATATGGTGATAACAATATAGCAGTATCCTTTAGTGCAAATTAGTGTACTAGATGTTGATTTTTAATTGTCTGAAGTACACTTTTCCCTAAAATACAGTAACTCTAAAGGAAGGAAAAATCCTTAATGACTTATAAAAGGTTGAAAATCTGGTGTATTTATTTCTATTTAAAAATACATTTAGATCTTCTTCCTGTAAAATAATGTAGGAACCCAGAAACTCAGTAAAACAAGTGATCCAGAAAACATTTTCCCATTAACTTTCCACTTCTAGGCTGTATCAGTGATGGACATTTAAACTTTTCCTAGTATTTTCCCCTAGTTGTTCACTTTTTGCTTTTGAGTGTGAAAAATGAGTGTCCCGACATCAGGGAGAAAATTCTTTTTTATGCTGTTTTCATATTCTGTAATTTTACTTCTGCTAGCTTTTTGAGAGAGTTACTCAGTAAGAGTCACCTACCACTAATGTTATCACTGAAAAAAATGAATATTTCTTAGGGGTTTTTACTTTTTTGGAAGGGGGGTAAGCACTATTTGGCTTATAGACCCTAAAGCCTTGCACTTAACATACTCCTCTACAAGCAATAACCCTAACCCCCAAACATCCATCCTAATTCTAAAATATGTTTGAAATGACATGATATAAAATGGCCATCCATGCTAAAGTTAGTGTATTGCTTCGGTTGTGTAAAAAAGAGGGGAGGGTACCGGTTTGTCAAGTGGCACAGTGCATTAAAATGTAAAAATGACTTAAACCTATTTTGCAAACAAAGAACTAGGGCATCTTGGGGCACCTGGGTGGCTCAGTCGTTAAGCGTCTGCCTTCGGCTCAGGTCATGATCCCAGGGTCCTGGGATGGAGCCCCACATCGGGCTCCCTGCTCCGCGGGAAGCCTGCTTCTCCCTCTCCCACTCTCCCTGCTTGTGTTCCCTCTCTCGCTGTGTCTCTCTCTGTCAAATAAATAAAATATATATATAAAAAAAAAAGAACTAGGGCATCCTACTTCATCTCACAAAGATATGAGGTGACACAGCAATATTTGCCGTATGGAAATAGAAGGAAAAATGTTCTCGGCCTTTCCTAAATCACTCTTCCACCACAGGTTGCTGCACCCTCTTCTTGTTCACGTGGGAATTTTGTCCCACCACAAAGACAGAGAAGCTCATTGATCTCTATCTTCATGAATCAGTCAGATCCCCTAGAATCTTATTCACATGCTTTAAAAAAAAAAAAAAAATTAAAGGGTTTATTTATTTGAGAGACAGAATGCGCATGTGCGTGCAAGCATGTAAGTGTGGGGCGGGGCAGAGGGAGAGAATCTCAAACAGCTTCCCCACTGAGCGGGGACCCCATTGTGGGGCTTGATCTCATGACCCAGGAGATCATGACCTGAGGGGATACCAAGAATCCGATGCTTAACTGACTGAACCATCCAGGCGCCCCTTCACATGCTTTTTTGATCCTAATATTTCTATTTTTCTTAAACTTGTTGACTCTAAGATACCTGCCGTACAGGATTTAAATACAGAGCTGTCCTCCTTACTGAATATCATGTGTATTTTAATTCATGGATTCATTTATTCATTCATTCTTGGGCCCTCACACACAAAGCTTTTGTGGCATGATACACACATTTTAACTACGTATCAGAGTGTCTTCACTTGCCACTTCTTTTGATGTAGCATCGCTGTGCATCCAGTAACAATGTTACATTGCAAGCAAGAGAAAGCAGTAAACAGAACGAAGGGAAGGAAGGATCTGGCTGTCAGTGTAAATGTAAATAGCAGCTGTTCCATTCAAACTGTTTTAAAAACTACCACACGGTGAGAGCTTTGCATATAATGGGCCAGAATCAGGTTTTAGCATAAAATTTAGGGACATGCTGCCACCCTCCTGTTTGCACTGTTTCACTTCTCCCACTACTGCACAAGCGGTGGAGGACAAATATATATGTAATAGTGTCTGTGAAAATGTTACCCAAATATCTTTCGGTGACAATATTGCAATATGCAGATATATCAATATACATAACTCAACATAATGTACAAAGATGACACTGTGAACGGGTTATTGTGTTAGGGGCAAGATACTTGTAGTCTCAAGATCACATGAGCTTATCCTCAGTCATGTGCTATAGCCACTGTTTCAGATTTTATACCTCAATTTTGAAATGTCTTGAATTATCTCCCTTCTGTCATTTTTCTAGCAAAAGTGGCCATCCTATATGGCATTACGATGTCTTTTTTTTTTTTTTTTAAAGATTTTATTCATTTGCCAGAGAGAGAGAGCACAAGCAGGGAGAGCTGCAGGCAGAAGAAGAAGGAGGCTTCCTGCTGAGCAAGGAGCCTGATGTGGGACTCGATCCCAGGACCCCGGGATTATGACCCGAGCCTAAGGCAGATGCTTAACAGACTGAGCCACCCAGGCATCCCACAGTGTCTTTTTTTTTTTTAATCTTTGTGCCATTTTTCTGCCAAATATGCACACATTTTCTTTCCTAATCAGTTAGGGGGATAAACTACTGGTAATAAGCACTTTAAAAATATTTCCTGTACATTGCAGCTTTATCTAAAACTGTGACCCTTCAATAACTAGCACTACCCAGACTCATCAATATAGGGACCCTTTCCATGTAGTTATGTCCTCTTCCTATTTAGAATGGATGGCTAACAAGGATGTTTCCTACTACATGAATATGAAAATCTTAACTAAAAACCTGCCACTGCTTTGAAATGGGGGAGGGGGTTGGAAATCATTGATCTGTAATTCACAAGACATTATCTGATCTAATTGACCCCCTTCTCCCCCTTTGAATGTCTGTAAAACACTTTATCTGTAACACTCATGTGATACTTGTAGTACAATGGCTTCGTTATGTATAATAGCAACATAATGTCAGTAAACATGAGCAGATGATAGTGTTCATATAGGTTGCAATGTAAATTAGAAAGTGCTACTAGGGTGTTTTTTGCTACTATTATGGGGATGATTGTCATTGTCCTAGAAACAGGGACAGCCCTTTTATATCCCTCATTACTCCTACATAGCACTGCACCTTGAGCAAAGTAAGTGCTCGGTATATGTGCAATGAGAGCTTGCTTTTTTTTTTTTAAGTTGTCATGCTCAGGTGAAATTTGGCTTGAGCTTTAAAACTACTATTGTTTTCAAGGTTGAACTATATTGCCAAACCTAACTTCGCAGATAAGCCATTTTTACCTCACTTCTTACCAATTTACTCAGATTTAAGATGTTTGTGAAAGGCTAAAAGTTACTTATGATTTTATTATACTTAAAAAGCATTGTGTTTTTACTAATGTACGTAAGAAGCATTGTGCACTGTGCCAAGAGGTACTGAAGCCTACCGTGAAGCCTGCTGATGCTGGTACTATGATCACACACTAGCGTCCTTGCAAACGTAATGGTACGAAATTGATAACATTCACTGCTCTCCCCTTTCCAAAGTGTTTCAGGTTCTTTGGAAAGTTACTTGGACCCTTTGTCAATATTTTGATAGATCCCCTGGGAAAGATATCTGAATATTTCAAATATACTAAGGATAGATTGTAGGTCGATCAACAACAGAATGGCAAGCCCATGGAGCTTTTTCCCTCGGGCATTAATGTATAGGATCTGAGAAGCCAAACTGGGCTCGAGCCTCTAGGGAAGTCAAAACTCCTAGATCATTGTTCTTGTTTTCCCCTTCAGCTTTTCACATACCTCTGCCTGGTAAGTAACTTCTCTGTTCCTCAATTTCTCCTCATCCTACTCTATCCCCCACCCCAAAAGTCCTTTCCCTAGGATTATTTAGAATAAATAGGAAAGAATGATCCATCTGACCACGAGGAGGGATGAGGCTTGAGGAAAATATAAAGTGCTACTCTTACTGAGTTTAGACATTTGTGGAAAACTGACTTTTATTGTCTGCCAACAGGAGAAGCTTTACACTTGGCTCGGGATTTTGGCTACACTTGTGAAACAGAGTTTCCAGCCAAAGCTGTAGGAGAACATCTTGCCAGACAACATATGGAACAGAAAGAACAGACAGCAAGAAAAAAGATGATCCTAGCGACCAAGTAAGCAGAATGGGAAGTCTCTATATGCCTTCTCTCAGGTTTTCCGTTTTCTTTGAGTGAGGGAGAGTCTAGAAAGTACCAGTTCTCTAAAGCAGAGGGTCTCAAGCTTCAGCAGCTAGATGTACTACACAAGGACATAGCTTCACCCCCGGCCTTGCACCCATAGCAAGATTTACAAACTACCTTTGTTTAGTGATGATGAAAGTTTTTAGAAAACCTCTCCAGAATATGCAGGAGTTCTTAGGAGAAAAGTATGTTTAGGAAATGTAGATTCCAGGCAAATGTGTCATTAGCTGCTATGTGATTCGGTCGAAACCACTCACTGCGTCTTAACACATGAGGGTGAAGATCTCAAAACACTATGAATGTTTGGAGAATATGACAAAAGAGGACCCAGGTGTGTGAGAGGTAACATGGAGACCTCTGGGGCCAAGAATCACCATCAGTGTCCCTATCTTTTCTGGTGTATAATTAAGCAAATAATCCCTATCCTGTCTCACCTCCTGTGGTGATAGTGTCGAAAAGAAAAGGTATAATGTATGTGAAAGCTTCTGAAAAGTGTAAAGTTCAACAAAAATGTGAATTAAAATAATGACAGAGATGACATAGGAAAGGGGAGCTTGCATAAGATGAGTTCAGATTCCCTCAAACTTGAAAGTTCTTTGATAAGGAATGGAAGAACTACCATTGAGTTTGTAAAAACCCAACAGAACAGTAAATGCTGCTGCAAGTCATGTTCAAATTTTTAGAGAAAAATTTTTCAGGCAATAGCTAATTCTTGCTCTCTTTATTAAAATAAGTTATGCTACATAATAGACTATTAATAATCTTATCTAATTTCCTAACTGTATGTTCAGAGTTTAGAACTAATAGTCCCAGGTGGGTTAAGTTATTTTTTCTAAATTAGTTTCTTATTTGGGGAAAACTTTCAAAGAGACAATATAAAGTAGATAAGTGTTAAAGACGTTGTTTCTCAGAAACTGATGGAAAAGGACTTCACAACAGGTTGGCTAAAATTTAAATGGCCTCAAAATGCATAAAACCAAAACTAAATATTTCTTCTACCCACTTCTAATGTCACATAGGTCTTTTTTTGTTTTTACAAGTTTAAGGGTTTAGATGGGAAACCTACCACCCAACAGTTTTGCCCACGATACTGAGTCCCGTTTTGGGGATTTGTGCTGCTTGTGGCTGGCACTCTTTGGGTCTGGGATCTATCTGTGTAGTGCTCTTCTGAGAGTAACTTAGATGATTCATCTTGCCCCAGAGAGAAGGAAAACAAAAGATGGTGGCAAAAGGAGAAAAAGGGTAAAACAATGAAATGAAAGGGAAAGGACCAGCGGAGAAAGAAAATGAAGAACAAGGGTTAGAGAAAGAAAATTAGAAGGCAGGTATAAAATGTGGATTTAAGATTTCGGGATAGACCTCATTCTGTGCAAGCTCCTAAAAACTTGCTGGTAGAAAGAGCTGAACCTGGATTTTTTGTGTGGCTAATCTCCTGGGGGATCTTTCCTTCTGTTTTGCTTCTACTCTTGCTCTCTTGCAAGGCAAGACCCAGAGGGGTCTTCATCAGTAACATTTTAGTTTCTCCAGGAGAAACTGAAAGTACACGTAGTCAGTTTGAATCCTTAATACCATCTGGGGAGAACTATAAAGACCTGTTACAGATCAAGAGAAGAATACACTGCTAGAAGTTAGGTAGCGTCCTCCAGGTGTTCCCAAAGCATAGTCTCCTTCTAGCTGGCAGGATTATACAGATTTTCCCAATATGTGTACCCATGTGACACCTCTGAATGACACTGTTATCCCCAGATACAAATTATCCATGAAAAGACACCTTTATATTTTCTACCTCGAAAGTAGTTGGTTATAGTTTCATCATGCATATTCTAAGACTTTCACTCCCTAATCCAGAGAAATCCTTCTTTTTGTCCTCCTTTCCCCAGGATGGTTCCATAGCTGCCCATCTCTACCACCCACAGCAATGCCACCATTAGCATTCAGAACACAAGTACCCACTTTCTGGAGAGTTCCCATACTCTATTTAAATGTCTGTGCGTTCAAATTGATGCGGAGATTTTGTTTTCACCCAAGTCCAGTGTTAGAAGAACTTGAGGGGATTAAGAGAAGTACTTCCATATTTGTCAAAGTTATGCTGAGACGTCTATTTTAGAGTAGTGGATTCAACTCAGGAGTAGTATTTTCCTTTTACCTAGGATCTCAATAATGTCTATTTTTAGATGATATTTGGGACATTGGTTTCATAAAATATTGTGAGAACATGTACTTTGATCCTTCTGCCCATAGCTGGACATTTGCAAACCATTAAATAATCAAGAATTGGGTTCACTGATTCCAGTTACCTTAGTTTATATGAGTAAATAGGTCATAAACATCTAGAAATTAAGAGACAGGCTGTATAATTTTTTTTTGTCTTTTTGGTTGTGTATATCCATCCATCTTCTTATAGACAATGGGAAACAAGAATGAGAGACTATGTAGTCATAGCAAATATATACAAGACAAGTAGTCATCAATGTAAGTGGATAAATTAAGGAATGTGTAGGAATAACATGCTTTTTCTGCAATATATGAATGGATCCAACATGTGTTCTGAGAAGTTTCTAATTTTCTAATAGTAAAGCTTTGGATATTTTCAATTAAAATGCTCAATGTTGAAATTAAGTAGCCTACATGGATACTCATTACATTCTAGTTAGCTCATCTTTGTTCACAAGACTGTGACAATTGCATCAAAAATCATATGAAATTCAAAATCATTGGATGAGAGATCCAATAACTGATCTGCATTGTTGGATTGGCTTACATGTTTCTCTTTTAACTCTATGAATAACAGATTCAGTTGTATTTAATTATTTTGCCAACTGCATAATTAAATGAAAGGCCCATTGACTAAGGGTCGAGCTTCCTAATTCCTCTTAATTTCTTGTGTTTTGTTGATTAACTAAATATGTTGGTGTAATTAGACAGTTATATAGGAGGGACAGAAACTGAATTAGACCATTTTTGAATTCTAAAAATGTACTGGACAAAACCTTTGATTCATGGAAAACACATTTAAACTTCTTCATTGAATTTAGGACTAAATATGCTTAACATTTGATCTGCATTAGGGTAAAGCAGAATCGTTAACATGTTTTAATTGTTACTATAACAATAATTGTCAAAAGGAGAAACACAGAACTTGAAATTCAGACATCAGCTTAAAAATTATGTCCTTAAGGACAGTGATGTAAGTGATAAAGTTAGAATTTATGATTCACCGAAGATCATCTTGTGTTACATAATTCATAAGGTGACATTTTGTTTTGAGAAATGAGTATTTCTTATTGTAGCCTTATAAATAAAATTTTATTTTTTTTATTTTTATTTTTTTTAAAGATTTTATTTATTCATTTGAGACACAGAGATACAGAGAGAGAGAGAGAGAGGGCATGAGTAGGGTGAGAGGCAGAGGGAGAGGGAGAAGCAGGCTCCCCGCTGAGCAGGGAGCCCAACGCGGGGCTCGATCCCAGGACGCTGGGATCATGACCTGAGCTGAAGGCAGACGCTTAACCATCTGAGCCACCCAGGCACCCCTATAAATAAAATTTTAAATGAGGACGAAACTAGTCATAAAAATAATATCTCTGTAACTGTCATAATGAGATGATGATCATAATTGCCTAAGGGGGACTACAGAATTGTCCTCTGTTTTTAAGTCAAGAAGCTGTCCTAAGTCAGAATTAAGAGCAGCAGAATCAAATACCAGAGGATGAGAATTCTGCAACTTCTCCAGATACATCTTCCTGTGTAGTGTAGCTGAATTGCTTAGCACAAGTTAAATTTTTCCACATTTTGTCTTTTCCTCATTTCTTCATCCCCTTTAAGTTTATTGTAACTTGCTGTAATGTTTATACAGTAAGGAAGTTGATTTACCAGCTTATAAACTAATTTTTTCAATTACCCAAATAATTCTGATATCATACCACAAGAACTAAAGCAACGTTTCAACCTTTATTTGAATTTTTAAATATATTTTAATCTGGTATAAAATTAAAAGACTCTAAATAGCCCCAATATTTTTTTTTTTTTTTTTTTTGGTAGTAATGGAGCATACTGATAGTCTACCAAATAGTAATTTATATTACCAGTCTGAAAAATGATAGCATGAATCTGGATTTAAAATTTTAGTTAGAACTTTCCTAAAAAATAAAGATAAGAGTATATTTAACTCTATTCAGTAACACAAAGGACAACAGATAATGATGCCCTACCAAATGGCATCACTTGATGCCACCGACTGGCATCAAAAACTTAGTTTAAATTGCTATTAAAACATAGGCAATACACCTGCAAGTCACTCAACTAAGTCTCTAACTCAGAACAGAAAAAGTGATAAATTCAGATCAAATATTCTCAATGAAAGTATACACATGCAGTTGTTAAAAGCATGCATTTAGATGCTATATCTCAGAGACTAAAACATTAGCTGGAGGATATGGAGGATCCTGTTTGATTTAGAGCAGATAAGGGCCATCTCTGGTTTTTTGTTTGTTTTTCCTCTCCTTATGACCCACTTTTACTTTCAACTGTGTTCACAAAGAAAAGGGCAAATTCTATAAACTCACACAGTATGAAAATAACACTGGCAATAAACCTGGGGATTATTGCTCATTTAAAAAAATCACAAATGATCTTTAGAAGAAATTTAGGCACCTAATTATAAAACTCTACTGGCTTTAACTCACTGGTAAATTATTTGTGATTCAAGACATTTTGTCACTTTTTGGTAGTTATTTGTTAATGACACAAATGATTTGGAGAGAAATTAGTGGCTGGGTCCATGGAGTAACATTCACTTGGAATGATTTGACTCTCTTGTACTTACTTGTCTTTGGCTAGCTACATTGATAATTATAATCAGGGCTAATGATTAGATTTTTATGACTACCTGTTGTAAATCCAGACCAAAAAAAACCCTAATCACTATCACATTATCCCTTGACTATGGAGTGGCCTCATATTAGATGATGTATTCTTTTGAGCAATTCCTTGTCTGTCCTTTATTTCACTCTTCAATTACTATATTAATCTGGTAAGTTTTGTTGTTGTTTAAAAAAAAAACTGTTTTCTTTATATGTTTTGCTTCTTTAGAATTGTATCATTTAGACTATGTATCACAAAGGCTTTGCTGTTATTCAATATATATAGTAATGTGGTAATTAAAACTCATCAGAAATCACAATTATTTAATGTAAGAAAAGCAGCAGATTTTCTCTTAAGCATACCTTTTGCAAGAAACCATATTACATGGGACATAACAATCATTTTTGTGAGGCTAATGGGCTGAATTGTGGTAAATGATTATGTACTTTAAATATTAAAATATGAATTCAGTTCACAAGAGTCTGAATTCTAATGAAATGCTGGGAAACAGGATTTTCCAAAGCCTACTTGAATCACCGCTCTGAAAGAAGCCTATATACTTGATTTAAACTTTTTACAAATGTGATATCCCCTCCAAAAATCATATTTTAATATTTTAAAAAAACAATGATTAAGTGTGATCCTTTCATATAGATTTTTCCTTGTGCTGAGGTTGATCTGTGAATATTCACCTTAAAAATGAACACGGTTTTATCAGTGCTCGTGGGCTGTTGATCACTTCCAAAGTTTTACAATTTTCCTATAGTACTTGGGAGCAAAGTTGCTGTTGTGAACCTCATCTGTATGTTGTAGATGGAACTTTGGAGGTTGATTTATGAAAGTTGACCTCGTCCTCTTTTATTTTATTTATTTATTTATTTATTTTTAATCTAGTCCTCTTTTAAATGAGAAAACAAACCTTTGGTAAAATATCATGGGATGAAATTAAAGCCCCATGTTAAGGGTTCAACTTCAATGATGAATCTTTCATTTTAGACAAATTTGTAAAGAATTCCAAGACCTCTTGAGCCAAGATAGATCACCACTGGGATCCTCCAGACCCACTCCAATTCTAGACCTTGACATCCAGAGACACTTAACACATTTCAGGTAAGACTGGCTTTCCAATCTCCTCAGACTCTCTTTTAAATTCTTAAACCATCTTTATTAACCCAGACATTTTTGTATTCCTGTCGCAGTTCCGTTTAGAGATATTGCTTATATATTCATATAGTGACTGACTGAATCTTTTGAAATTGCAAGCATCTAAGATCAAATTATAAAAATAACTAATGCATGAAGCACTTTAGATCAGAAAGTTTAGTGTCTTTGTGCAATTTTCAGGAAATTGTGACTTTGAAAGTGAACACTATTATTTCAAGTAATGGCACTTTTGAATCAGGATTCTGGAATCATTCTTTATCTTGGTGAGGCACGTTATTGAATGGACAGATATGACACAAATTAATGGGATATCATACACTGATTTTACAGGCATATGTTAATAATTTCTGCCCAATTAGAAGCTGCAAATGGTTCTTAAATTAGACCACACAAGTATATTTTAAAGCTCCTGGAATGTGTTATTGAAAGCATATTTAAAATTTTATTTTCTGAGATGCTTTGGAAAAGAATAGACTACTTTTTTCTGGTTAATTTATGCCCTAGAGACAATGTGGGAAGGAACAAGATAATTACTCAGGTAACTTCCAGTTTTAAAGCCCTAAAATTCTAATGCCTTACATAATATTTCTCATCAATGTAAAAAATATTTTGTCCTCTTTTAACTATCATCATTCAGTTTAAAAAACAATGTTAAGCAGGGGTTTCTGGGTGGTTCAGTTAGCTAAGCATCTTGATCTCAGTTCAGGTGTTGATCTTAGGGTCTTGAGTTCAAGCCCCACATTGGGCTCCATCCTGGCTGTGGAGCCTACTTAAAACAAAACAAAGCAAACAAATAAAAACAATGTTAAATAAAGACTATTATACATTAAATTTTAAAATGTTTTCAGTACCTCTCACCAATGATAATGCTTTTGAGGAGGATACTCCCTTATATAAAATAATGGATATTTCAATGAGTTGGAATTTTATCTGCAACATCAGAGATTATTTAAATAGAATATTTTATTTTGCATCATGCCACAAGACTCCTTCAGATGTAGTAGATACATCTTTGGAGACTAAATTTAAGGTTTACCTTCTAAAAATGTACCAGATATACCAAAAATATATCTCACAGGACTTTTCTCCTAGCACTCAATTGGGTTAGTGAAAGTGAGTGTAATAAAACTGGTAGAAATTACAATGCCCAGAAGTTAAGGGGAAAAGGCTTTGGAGTCAATAGAACCATCTTCAAATCCAGACCGTCATACAGCTGAGCTGGGTAGTTTTGGGGTAACATGCATTCTTTCCAACCCTCGATTTCCCTAGCTTTAAATGGAATAAGAACCCTTTTATTATATGGTGGTAGTGAGCAAACATGACATAATGCATATAGGCTGGCTCAGTCAGTAGAGCATGTGACTCTTGATCTTGGGGCCATGAGTTCAAGCCCCACGTGGGGCATAAAGCTTACTTTAAATAAATAAATAAAAATAAATAAATAAATAAATAAATAAAATGAGATAATGAATATAAAGTAAGCATTCAGTGAATGATGGGTTGTTTACTCCACCACCGATCCAAGTTTAGAAGGTATGGTTTGTTCCACTGTCATATCTGTACAAATGTTTTCCATATTTTTGTATCCACACTAAAGATATTTGTAATTTTTACAGAAGTTCAATTCCAAGCTTAATAATTTTTATACAAATTCAAGTCTTGATTTAAGGAAGTTTGTTAAGTTACAAATACACTCTAAGGAAGAATTTATTGTTAAAACATAGAGAATTCAGATTTTATATCGTAGCTACCAGGTTATTTCCAATTACAGGTGCTGCAGCCTTCATCAGACAGTGAGCTGTCCTTTTTCAGGCGCAAAACAAAATACGGCATCAATGTGTAAATTGAATATTGGCGACAGTGTGAAATAAGTAGGCAAACCATGTGTTTGCTCAGCATAGGCACAATCTGCTAATTTGTTGATACTTGAGTTAGTTGCCAAATCAATGCCACAGAACTCCTTAGAGAAAACTTTCACTTCTAAGCTTGAGCTGTATGTTTCCTTCCTGGGCTTTATTTGCTCTCATTTACCTCCCCCCTCTGCAGAATATGGTAACAAACTAGTCTGGTATTGTCCCGAAAAGAGCTACATATATTGAAAATTGCCCCGCCCAGTTAAAAAAGAGCTTATATTTTGGATATACAACTCTCAAGATTATGCATGGCTGCAGATTCTCAGTCACAACCATTTGAAATAGACAGCCATACCTTAAACAATTTAAAACTACATGGTATATCTACTTATAAAAGTATCATCTATAAAAATTTTGGTATTATCATTTATATATTAATATACATGGGCATAAATATTGTATTGTTATAAATATTATTTATTAAGTGTTTTGATATCAGAAAGTTATGATTTCCTATTTCTATGCCTTTTTAATATTTTCCAGATTTTTTATTTACTTTGCTTTAACTATATTCCAGATTATTTATTTTGATGAGATGTTCTGATTTCATAGTGGAAGGTAGTAGGATGATAGAAATCACTTAACTGGTGGAGTTTTGGAATATAGGTGAGGTTCAGTGGGATGGAGTCCGGAGCTGATGACCAAGAAAGAATTCTTGAGGCGTCTTTAGTACAAAATGGTGGTTTATTAAAGCATGAGGACAGGACCCATGGGCAGAAAGAGCTGCTGCCCTGTGGTCTTGAGGAGTGGCTGATTATATACTCAGGAGTTGGGGAGGTGAGCACAAAGGGGGTGTCCAGAAGGACTGCCATATGCTAAAGACTCTCAGGATACTGGAGGCCTGGTTACTGTCAAGCCAAGGTTGTTTTTCCCTCTAATGAGGCACGAACATGAAGACAGTTGGGAGTTTCCTAGAGGAGTGTTACATTCCTCCTATCACACGTCCTTGTCAATGGGCTTCAGGTTCAAAAGAAATTCAATATTATTTACATTTCCTTCTGCCTCAGCCTCCCTCAATTTCATGTAGGGGAGGATGTTAGGGCTTCAGGAAACTGCATTATGGGTCTCTGGAAGTTAGGTTATTGATAAGAAAGCTCTTCCTTGTAAGTCACTAGGACATTTGTAAACTGAGGGAGACTTCTGTCCTGCAGGACTGTGATCTCCATCAGTTAACCATTTGTTTTTCCTTTAGGGCAGCCAGGAGTGCCTGAGGAATGTCACATATATCCCAAAGTGGGTGGGGGGGGGTACCAGCTTCTGCTTTGTCCTCAGCTAGCCTTCTGCTCCCTCATCATAACTAAAATTCACTTTATAGCAAACTTCCTAAATTATATCTTTTTCATTGTGATAAAAAGCACTTAACGTAAAATTTACCATCTTAACCATTTCTAAATGAACAATTGAGCACTGTTAAGTGTATGCACAATGCTGTGCAACCACTCTCCAGGACTTTTTCATTTGGCAAATCTGAAACTCTGTTACCATTAAAAAACTCCCCATTTCCCCCCTTTCCCCCTGTCTCCTAGCCCATGGCAGCTACCATTCTACTTTCTGTCTCTATGATTTTAACTACTCTAGATGCCTCCTATAAGTGGAATCATACAGTATGTCTTTTTGTGACTAGCTTATTTCACTTAGTATAATGTTCTCAAGGTTCATCTGTGTTGTTGCATGTGTCAGAATTTCCTTCCTTTTTAAAACTGAATAATATTCCATTGTATGTATATGTCACATTTGCTTATCTATTCATTCATTAATGGATACCCCTTGGCTGTTGTGAATAGTACTGCTATGAAAATGGGTATGCAAATATCTCTTTGAGATTTTGCTTTCAATTCTTTTGGATATATACCCAGAAGTAGAATTACTATATAATATAGTAATTCTTTTTTAATTTTTTGAGGAACTGTCATAGATTTATAATACATGAAAGAGATTTTACAGTAGAGGATTAAGCAGAGTACAGGTAATTACCTGGGATAATTAGGAAATGCTTTCGTCTTTCTATCCACAGTACTTGGCACATGGTATGTACCCAATAAGTATGTTAATTGTTTTTCATAGTGGCTGCACCCTTTTACATTCCCACCAACAGGACACAAGTGTTCTCCTTCCCCCACATTCATGCCAACACTTACTATTTACTGTTTCTGTTTTTAATTGTGGCTATCCTAATGGGTATGAAGTGATATCTCATTGTGGTTTTGATTTGTATTTCCCTAGTGATGAATGATGTGAAGCATCTTTGCATAAGCTTGTTGACCGTTTCTATGCCATTTTTTTGGAGAAAGGTCTAATCAAGTCTTTTACCCATTTTTAATCTGGTTATTTGCTTTTTTGTTGTTGAGTTGTAAGTTCTTTATATATTCTGGATATTAGCCTCTTTTAGACATAGGATTTGCAAATACTTTCATTCTGTAGGTTGCCTTTTTATTCTGTTGATTATCTCCTTTGATGCATAGAAATTTTTATGTTGTTCAACTTGCCTTTTTTTTTTTTTACTTTTGTTGCCTGTGCTTTTGGTGTCATAGCTACGAAATCCTTGCCAAATCCAAAGTCATGAAGATTTCCCCCTCTTTTCTTCTAAGAGTTTTATAGTTGTGGGTCTTATGTTCAGGTCTTTAATGCATTTTGAGTTAATTTTTGTATATAAGGTAAGGTAGGTGTCCAGCTTCATTTTTCTTCGTGTCTTAAACTATGTCTTTTTAAACAAAAGATACATGGTTGACATTTCCAATTAAAACCCAAATCGAAGTCTCCTGATACAGATCAAGTTTAAATGTATGTCTTTTTTTTTTTTTACTGTGCATTTATTAAAAGAAGCCTCAATAGAATAACTTAATAGGACTATAAATGTCAGCTTGCTGCCTGACCTTGAAAAAGACTTCACACTTTTTTTTTTTTTAAGATTTTATTTATTTATTTGACAGAGAGAGACACAGCGAGAGAGGGAACACAAGCAGGGGGCGTGGGAGAGGGAGAAGCAGGCTTTCCGCCGAGCAGGGAGCCCGATGCGGGGCTCAATGCGGGGCTCGATGTGGGGATTGATGTGGGGCTCGATCCCAGGACCCTGATCATGACCTGAGCCAAAGGCAGACGCTTAACGACTGAGCCACCCAGGCGCCCCAGACTTCACACTTTTTAAATGTAGCCCTTAAACCTGGTTTCCCAGCTCCAAATCTCTCTTGGAGTTTTTAAAAAATCTCAAGGTCAGGAATATACTTTAAAAGATCTAATTTAATAGGTCAAGTCTAGCATTGGACTTGGGCTTCTGTGTTGTTTGCAGAACTCTGAAGTTGATTCTGGTAGTTAGCTTTAAGAACCACAGCCCTAGGATGTTTCTAGACTATTAGCTTTTATTTATTTTTTTTTAACTTTGGAAGAAAAACCATTCTGATTCATTTTTAAAGTGACACTGAGAATTATATAAAGTTCTGTCTTGTATACCAACGTATTGAAAGCCTTCTTACTTATTATTCTGCTAATAATCTGGGTAAAAACATGTCAGCATGGAATGTGGCTCTTTCATAATTTCCTACTGACAGCAGTAACTTTAATTTTGATAGAAGCATAAGCTCAAGAGAAAAATTAGTTAGAAAGGAAGCATAACACATTTAACTTTGAAAACAGTCCATTGGCAGAGTCTGATATTTCTACTGTTTTTGCTGAGTTCTGGCTGGGAAAGAAGTAAGGAGAGAGTGTGATTGGATAGGCATAGAGAATGCTCTAATTAGTAACATCGACTTTTGCTATTATTTTACTTGGTCAAAATACCCTTCCCGGTGTAGACCACTTGAATTACTCCTTACAGGGTGGTTGATTTGGTACCTTGAGGACTGTGGCTTCCTTTCGGCCCACTGAATATGTCCAGGTAAAGCTAGGGAATGATCTGACCTCATAAAGCACAGATAACTACTTCCAGTTTCCTGTGGTAGTTGCCATATCTGTGTGCTTTGGGAAACCGTATAGCAGTGACTCTTCTCACAATCTATAGCCTGAAAAGTTGTTTGTTTCCATCAAAATGACAGCAGTCAGGCTTATTCATTATTTATAATTTACTGAGTACCATCAAAAGTGTAGAGAACACAGCAGACACTGTAACACCTACTGGAAGAGGGAAGAGAATTGATTGAAATCTACACAACACCCCACAGATACAATTCCCAGGAACAATGATGGCAATTAGACCAAGGTGGCATGGGGCCTCACAGACAGAACAGACTCAGCTCAGACAGAGGCCCAGGGGCCTCATTTTCTGCAATGTTAGCAACTCCCCTCTTTGCGATCTCAAGGAAGTCTTAGAAACTTTTCCCTTCTTGGTCTCTTACGTTCTCCTAATCACCTTGAATCTGAAGTCAAGGGAAAGCACGTCTGACAAGGGGAGGGAATTAGACTATCTTTAATGTTCCATTCAGAAAAAGCAGTCTAGCAGAAAAATGAGGATGTTTTCTTTCCTAGCACCCATCTTAGGAGCCTGAAATGTTATTATTTCTTGTATTTTACAGTGGTAATGGCCAGTGGTGCAAAGATTGGGACTCAAGGATTGTCGCATTCTTTAGGAACTTGTAATGCGGAGGAAAATTACTTACAAAAACTTATAATATATGAGAGATTTTGTAAGAAAGGATTAAGTACAATACAGGTAATTACCTGGGGTAATTAAGAAAGGCTTTCATCTATCTATCCATAGTACTTAGCGCATAGTGTGTACCCAATAAATATATTCATCAATGTGGATTATGATAATATCTCTATTAGGTCTTGGATGTATTCTCCACTGGGTTATTCCCAGGGCCATGGTGTTTTAATCGAACCATGGGCTAGGGAAGTAAAATGATCAATATGCTTAATTCTTCTGTTGCAGTCAAAAAGTGAATTGACATCACACCTCCTTAGAAATAGACCCTCCCATAGAAATGGGAGAAATACTCCTCCCATCATTCCTGGAAATAAGAAATGTATAGGCACTTCCCAGATACCTGTATATTTGCTGGTGATGACATCTTCTTCATTGATTCTCAATGTTGGAAGGCCCCTTACATTTCCCACTCTCCTTCAACATTTGGATCTTCTCTCCAGCATTCTTGTCAGGTTGTCACCCATTCCAGGCTCAAAAACTTTCAATAACAGACTCTTTTTTTCATTGCCCAGACATCCCTTCTATCTCTGACAACTCTATCTGAAATGCCTGCCTTCCATGGAGGCAACATCTGTCTCCCTAATGTCCCACTCCCTGGGGGACTTCCACAGTCAGTTTAATTCCGTTTCCCTCCCAATTTCTAAAGACAGCTTTGGTGTCTGGTTTTCTCTTGCTGGGCTATTCATCCCCCTTTTCTTTATGTTCCACATATGACATGAATTCCAGTCAACTCAGCTACTATCTTCTGAGCGCCATATGCTCGGCAGCTCACTCAGGAGAGCATGTGTGTCTCTACTTGAACGTGACCTGTTTGGTTGTCTCCAAGGAGCCCAAAGTGTGTATAGGTTTGTTTTTTGTTTTTATTTTTCTCATTTTGGGGGAATGGGAAAGTGGTAGGGAAGGTAATCAGCAGTGGATAGTTTTATTAATCCTGTGAAATCACTCATTAGTGTCAGAAGAGAAATGAAGAAATTTCAGTGCAATCTCTAATCTCAAAAGAAAACATCATGAAATAAATCATACAATGAGGCTTAGCATGTAAGAAATAAAATTATTAAGCCTCCTTCAGGATGTTCTGCCAATTCAAGAGGACTTCTGGGACCATTTTGTTTAAGAATATTCAAAATAATGGGCCTGAATTGTGAAGAAAAAAAAAATCCTATATTTCCCACTTAAGCTTCTTTATGTAAGGTTCAAATGCAACTTTAAAACTTAAACTTCAAAACCTGTGTGCCATTCCCAGTTGCAAAGAAAAACATACCTGTAAACGGTCAGGTCTTATTCACTAGTTAAATATGGACAGTTTCTATTTACATAAGAGTAAAAATAGTCTCCCTTGAAGTAAAATTTTCACTAGTAAAAATGTAGACTAAAAATAAAACAGGCAACAGTTTTCATCCCCTTAGCAGACAAGTGGAATTATGATGAACTTCTTGTATGAAGCTACATTAAATTACATTATTTAACGTTCATTTAACATTAAGCAGGAAATTGAATAAATAAATTAGTTGCCAATATTTATTGTACTTCCCAAGTTGCATGGCACCAAACCAAAGGCTGCAGGAGATACATATATAAAAGCATCCCTTGAAGGTCACTTGATGACATCTTAAATGATTTTTAGGTGCAGCACTTAGGAGACTAGTAATTCAAACAACAGAAACCAGAGGCAACTATTTCTAACAAGTTCCAAACATGGCACCCTAAAAACAACATGTGTGAATAATTGGGGAATGCATAGTTGGTAAAGAAATTTGGGAATTTTTATTTAAATAATTTCTATCTTTGCTGAGCTGAGGATTGGAGGACAGTCTGGGTAGACAGCACAGGATTGTGGGAAGCACTCAGGATGGGTTTCAGGGACCTAACTCGGTCTCCTCTTGTTACAGCTGCTGGTGTGGATTTAGAGGAGACATTTTACCAGTCTGGCCTCTGTACATTCATCCATAAATTGATACAGTTTAGCTGGATGATCTCTAAGGCTTCTTCTAGACCAATGATATTTTACCCCATTTTCCATTTACCGCTCCATGTTAAATCATTACTTATGCTGTGTTTCCATATGATGATGTCATTTTTCTCTTTATGTTTTAGAAATTTGTTCATTTTAAAAAGTCAACAATTGGGGTACCCGGGTGGCTCAGTCGGTTAAGCATCTGCCTTTGGCTCAGGTCATGATCCCAGTGTCCTGGGATCGAGCCCCGCATCAGGCTCCCTGCTCAGCCAGGAGCCTGCTTCTCTCTCTGCTCCTCCCCCCTGTTTGTGCTCACGTGCTCTCTCTCTCTCTCTCTGTCTGAAATAAATAAATAAAATCTAAAAAAAAAAAGAGGAAAAAAATAAAAAAATAAAAAGTCAACAATTGAATAAAATTCATCTAAAATAGCACAAGACCCTAAGCTTAGCCATTCCATTCCCTTATTCTAAATAGAAAATATGAATTGCCTGATAGAAATATAAGGAGATGGTTCATTTATTCCTAAAATCTCTATTGCTATATGCAAAAATAGGGTGCAGATGTCAAATATGTCTTTACCTTCAAAAAGTTGACTTGAATGTGATTGACTTTGGTGTTTCCTAATGCATGTGCAATGATTATATCCATAGCCTCCTTTGCTAATGAGCTGGATTGAAGTAAAATGGAATCACAAGGACTCAATCCCCTTTGGGACCTGAGTAAGTGGCTGAGAAGAGCAGGAGGAACAGGACCTTAGGACAGTAGATGGGCAACACATGTCCCAATCCGGCAGAGATTCAGGGCAGTCATAAATACACTTCTCCAAAGGGAGTTTTTGAGTTTTGTAGAACTCTAGCCCCATGAGATGCTCCTTGAAAGTGTCTCATGGTCAAGTGTTTTATGGTTCGGGAAACCCTGCCTCTTATAATGTGCTTGAATTATACCAGTTACACATTAGCATATCAAAAGCTCCCAGAACCCTTTCTGAATGGAAGAAATACTCAACCCCATGTTTCTAAAACATGATCACAGGAACTCTTTTTTTCTCAGAGTCACTATTAACAGCCCATGAAACTAAGGTTCTACAGAAGTTCTTGGGGGAAATGCTGAAGTTCTTCATTCTCTTTTTCCTGGGAAGGATAGCAGACATGGTAGTTAGGTGTTACTTCTTGGCCCTAAGGGAACATACCCAACTCCCTGGCTGCATTTAAATTGAATGAGTACTGTTTAAAAAATACTGATGTCGTGGAACCCCCCCAAGCGAATTAAATCAGGATCTCTGGAGTGGGACCCACACGTTGGTATTTTTTTAATAAGCTCCCCGGGTGACTTTTCTATGTATCTGAGGTTGAGAACCACTAGCTGAAGGAAGCACAGAATGTTTGTGAGTGCTGTCAAGGCCTTGCTAATGAGTAGATTTCAATAATTTCTCACCACCAGAGAACTGTATACCTTAATTATACACTTTAATGAAACTCCATTTGAAAAGCACTTGGGGCCATGGGACAATATAATCTATGTAGAAAATAAGCACAATCAGACAGTTTCTCTTTTCCTCTATGTCCACGGCCGGTTAGGCTACAAAGGATAGATGCCATCAAGTTTTGGGAGGATAAGCCCCAGCTACTTTCCTCAGGGTGAGGTCTCTGTCCATGGCCTATACTCAGGGTTTGTGCTGCTTCCGAGAGATGAAGTGCCTTACCCTCACAGCTCTGAAAAGAAGTAAGGTTCTGCAGAGAAGCCCCACAATCCTTTGTTGGCGTTCTCCAGAGGCTGTTCCCCAGCCTGCTGCCCTCACCACTGTTCTCACGCGTGGAAGAAGGCATTTTTCTGGCTGCCACCTAAAACCATAGTGGGGAGTATAGACTGAGCCTCAGGCTACATTTGGACCTAAGCCTGCAGTAGCTGAATAATCCAGGAGGTCAAGAGAAGGAGGCTTGTCTTCCCCTTAAATCTTGCTGCCTGCATGCCTCCCGGAGGCCAAAAAAACAGAGCTGAGGTTGGTGACAGTGGCATCTGTATGCGATTCAGGAAATCAAAGATGCATGATAGCAAACACCCATTGGAATGATGCAACAGAACAAAATAATGAGAATAATAACCCCAACTATTTCAGTCTTTATACACACTGAAAGAAGTAGAGGAAGAGATGTTTGCTTGTCAAACATTTTCCAGGTAGAAAGTTGAAATTTGACAAAATGAAGTCAGCTTTTACTCTGATTACCTAAATGATGACAATGGGCTATTTTCTTTTTTCTTTTTTTTTTTTTTGCATAACATATTTTATTTTATTTTATTTTATTTGTAGTTTTTAATTTTATTATATTATGTTAGTCACCATACAATACACCATTAGTTTTTGATGTAGTGATCCACGATCCATTGTTTTCGTATAACACCCAGTGCTCCATGCAGTACGTGCCCTCCTTAATACCCATCACCGGGCTAACCAATCCCCCCTCCCCCCTCCCCTCTAGAACCCTGTTTGTTTCTCAGGTCCATAGTCTCTCATGGTTCATCTCTCCCTCCAATTCCCCCCCCCCCCCGCCATTTTTCCCTTCCTTCTCCTAATGTCCTCCATGTTATTCCTTATGTTCCACAAATAAGTGAAACCATATGATAATTGACTTTCTCTGCTTGACTTATTTCATTTAGCATAATCTCCTCCAGTCCCATCCATGTTGATGTAAAAGTTGGGTATTCATCCTTTCTGATGGCTGAGTAATATTCCATTGAATATATGGACCACATCTTCTTTATCCATTCATCTGTTGAAGGGCATCTCAGCTCTTTCCACAGTTTGGCTATTGCGGACATTGCTGCTATGAACATTGGGGTGCATATGGCCCTTCTTTTCACTACATCTGTGTCTTTGGGGAAATACCCAGTAGTGCAATTGCTGGGTCATAGGGTAGCTCTATTTTTAAATTTTTGAGGAACCTCCACACTCTTTTCCAAAGTGGCTGTACCAACTTGCATTCCCACTAACAGTGTAAGAGGGTTCCCCTTTCTCCACAACCTCTCCAACATTTGTTGTTTCTTTCCCTGTCCATTTTTGCCATTCTAACTGCTGTGAGGTGGTATCTCAGTGTGGTTTTGATTTGGATTTCCCTGATGGCTAATGATGATGAACATTTTTTCATGTGTCTGTTAGCCATTTGTATGTCTTCTTCAGAGAAATGTCTGTTCATCTCTTCTGCCCACTTTTTGACTTGATTATTTGTTTTTTGGGTGTTGAGTTTGAGAAGTTCTTTATAGATTTTGGATACCAGCCCTTTATCTGTAGTGTCATTTGCAAATATCTTCTCCCATTCTGTGGGTTGCCTCTTTGTTTTGTTGACTGTTTCCTTTGCTGTGCGGAAGCTTTTTATCTTGACGAAGTCCCAAAAGTTCATTTTTGCTTTTGTTTCACTAGCTTTTGGAGATGTATCTTGAAAGAAGTTGCTGTGGCCGATGTCAAAGAGGTTACTACCTATGTTCTCCTCTAGGATTTGGATGGATTCCTGTCTCACATTGAGGTCTTTCATCCACTTTGAGTTTATCTTTGTGAGTGGTGTTAGAGAATGGTCGAGTTTCATTCTTCTGCATGTGGCTGACCAATTTTCCCAGCACCATTTATTGAAGAGACTGTCTTTTTTCCAATGCATGTTTTTTCCTGCTTTGTGAAAGATTATTTGACCATAAAGTTGAGGGTCCATATCTGGGTTCTCTATTCTGTTCCATTGGTCTGTATGTCTGTTTTTGTGCCAGTACCATGCTGTCTTGGTGATCACAGCTTTGTAATATAGCTTGAAATCAGGCAACGTGATGCCCCCAGCTTTGTTTTTCTTTTTCAACATCTCCTTGGCGATTCGGGGTCTTTTCTGATTCCATACAAATTTTAGGATTGTTTGTTCCAGCACTTTGAAAAATGTCATTGGAATTTTGATCAGAATGGCATTGAAGGTATAGATTGCTCTGGGTAGCATAGACATTTTAACAATGTTTATTCTTCCGATCCATGAGCATGGAATATTTTTCCATCTTTTTGTGTCTTCTTCAATTTCTTTCATGAGTGTTTTGTAGTTCCTAGAGTATAGATCCTTTACCTCTTTGGTTAGGTTTATTCCGAGGTATCTTATGGTTTTTGGTGCTATTGTAAATGGAATTGTTTCTTTAATTTCTCTTTCTACAGTTGTGTTGTTAGTGTATAAGAAAGCAACTGATTTCTGTGCATTGATTTTGTATCCTGCCACATTACTGAATTGCTGGATGAGTTCTAGTAATTTGGGGGTGGAGTCTTTTGGGTTTTCCACATAGAGTATCATGTCGCCTGCGAAAAGAGAGAGTTTGACTTCTTCTTTGCCAATTTGAATACCTTTTATTTCTTTTTGTTGTCTGATTGCTGTTGCTAGGACTTCTAGTACTATGTTGAACAACAGTGGTGAGAGTGGGCACCCTTGACGTGTTCCTGATCTTAAGGGAAAGGCTCTCAGCTTTTCCCCATTGAGGATGATATTCGCTGTGGGTTTTTCATAGATGGGTTTTATGAGCTTGAGGAATGTTCCCTCTATCCCTATACCCTGGAGAGTTTTGATCAGGAAAGGATGTTGTATTTTGTCAAATGCTTTTTCTGCATCAATTGAGAGGACCATATGGTTCTTCTCCCTCCTCTTATTAATGTGTTCTATCACATTGATTGATTTGCGAATGTTGAACCACCCTTGCATCCCGGGGATAAATCCCACTTGGTCGTGGTGGATGATCCTTTTAATGTATTGTTGGATCCTATTAGCTCGGATTTTGTTGAGGATTTTGGAATCCATATTCATCAGAGATATCGGTCTGAAATTCTCCTTTTTGTTGGGGTCTTTGCCTGGTTTGGGGATTAAGGTAATGCTGGCCTCATAGAATGAGTTTGGAAGTTTTCCTTCTGTTTCTATTTTTTGAAACAGCTTCAGTAGAATAGGTATTATTTTTTCTTTGAATGTTTGGTAGAATTCCCCAGGGAATCCATCAGGCCCTGGACTCTTGTTTTTTGGGAGGTTTTTGATCACTGCTTCAATCTCGTTACTGGTTATTGGCCTATTCGGGTTGTCAATTTCTTCCTGTTTCAGTCTTGGCAGCTTATAGGTTTCCAGGAAGGTCTCCATTTCATCCAGATTGCTCAGTTTATTGGCATATAGTTTTTGATAATAATTTCTAATAATTGTTTCTATTTCCTTGGTGTTAGTCATGATCTCTCCCCCTTTCATTCATAATTTTATTAATTTGGGTCCTTTCTCTCTTCTTTTGGATAAGTCTGGCCAGTGGTTTATCAATCTTATTAATTCTTTCAAAGAACCAACTTCTAGTTTCATTGATCTGATCTACTGTGTTTCTGGTTTCTAATTCATTGATTTCTGCTCTAATTTTAATTATTTCTCTTCTAATGCCTGGCTTAGGCGTCATTTATTGCTTTTTCTCTAGTTCTTGAAGGTGTAGACTTAGTTGGTGAATTCGGGATTTTTCTGTTTTTTTTGAGTGAGGCTTGGATGGCTATGTATTTCCCCCTTAGGACCACCTTTGCAGTATCCCATAGGTTTTGGACCGATGTGTTTTCGTTCTCATTGATTTCCATGAATTGTTTAAGTTCTTCTTTGATTTCTTGGTTGAGGTTCCATGGTGTAATGGTTAGCACTCTGGACTCTGATTTCTTGGTTGACCCAAACATTCTTGAGCAGAGTGGTCTTTAGCTTCCAAGTGTTTGAATTTCTGCCAAATTTTTTCTTGTGATTGAGTTCCAGCTTTAGAGCATTGTGGTCTGAGAATATGCAGGGAATAATCTCAATCTTTTGGTATCGGTTGCGACCTGATTTGTGACCCAGTATATGGTCTATTCTGGAGAAAGTTCCATGTGCGCTCAAGAAGAATGAGTATTCTGTTGTTTTAGGGTGAAATGTTCTGTAAATATCTATGAGGTCCATCTGGTCCAATGTATCATTCAAAGCTCTTGTTTCCTTGTTGATTTTCTGCTTAGATGATCTGTCCATTGCTGAGAGTGGAGTATTGAGGTCTCCTACAATTAACTTATTGTTATCAATATGACTCTTTATTTTGGTTAACAGTTGGCTTATGTATATGGCTGCTCCCATGTTGGGGGCATAGATATTTACAATTGTTAGATCTTCTTGTTGGATAGACCCTTTAAGAATGATATAGTGTCCTTCTGTGTCTCTTATTACAGACTTTAGTTTAAAATCTAATTTGTCTGATATAAGAATTGGTACCCCAGCTTTCTTTTGAGGTCCACTGGCATGGAAGGTGGATCTCCATCCCTTCACTTTCAGTCTGGATGTCTCTTTAGGTTCAAAATGAGTCTCTTGTAGACAGCATATGGATGGGTCCTGTCTTTTTATCCAATCTGCAACCCTGTGCCGTTTTATGGGAGCATTTAGGCCATTCACATTGAGAGTGATTATTGAAAGATATGAGTTAATTGTCATCATGTTGCCTGTGAAGACGTTGTTTTTATAGATTGTCCCTGTAAATTTCTGTTGTAGATCACTCTTGGGGTCTTTCTCCTTTTATAGAACCCCCTTAATATTTCTTGCAGGGCCGGCTTAGTGGTCACATATTCTTTCAACTTCTGCCGGTCGTGGAAGCTCTGCATCTCTCCATCCATTCTAAATGAAAGCCTTGCCGGATAAAGTATTCTTGGTTGCATGTTCTTCTCATTTAGTACTCTGAATATGTCTTGCCAGGCCTTTCTGGCTTGCCAGGTCTCTGTGGATAGGTCTGACGTTATTCTGATGTTCCTCCCTCTGTACGTAAGGAATCTCTTCCCCCTAACTGCCCTTAAGATGGTTTCCTTGGTTCTAAGATTTGCAAGTTTTACTATTACATGCCGGGGTGTTGGCCTGTTTTCCTTGATCTTAGGAGGGGTCCTCTCTGCCTCTAGGACTCGAATGTTTGTTTCATTCCCCAGATTAGGGAAGTTCTCAGCTACGATTTGCTCAACTACATCTTCTAGCCCTCTCTCTCTCTCCACTCCCTCCGGGATTCCAATTATTCTGACATTAGAACGCTTCATGGTGTCACTTATTTCTCTGATTCTATTTTCATGGATTCTGAGTTGTTTTTCCCTGGCCTCCTCTTTTCCCTTTTTATCTATTATACTGTCTTCCAGATCGCTTATTCTCTCTTCTGTCTCAGTTACCCTAGCTGTTAGATTATCTAGATTGGATTGGATCTCATTGATAGCATTTTTAAGTTCTGCCAATTCCCCTTTTATTTCTGCCCTTAGAGACTCTATGTTGCCATTAATTGATTTCTCCATTCTAGCCATTGTCTTCACAATTGCTAGCCTGAATTCCATCTCTGACATCTTGGTTATGTCTGCATCCATTTGTAAATCTGCAGCATAAGTCATAATCTCTGAGTCTTTACTGTTTTGGGGGCTCCTCCTCCTAGTCATTCTGTTGATGGGTGTTTGAGGGAATGTATAGAGTCCAAATTATTGACCCGAACCCAAGCAAGATGCACCTGTTTTCTTGGGACCTTAGGGTTGCTGGCCTCTTGTTTTCCCAGCCTATCTTCTGCGGGAGGGGCTTGCCGCACTGTTACTCAGGCAACCCTGTTTGGGCGGAGTTGCCCTGCGCCCCTGTGGCGGGGGATGGGCTCAGTGGGAATCAGTCTTTGGGGCTTTTGTTCTCTGGCTCCTTTCCCTGGCGGCTTTCCACGTCTCTTCCGCAAGTCAGAGCAGAAGAGACCGTTTCCAACCCTCTGCCTCAGAGCAGAGAGATCGCAGTCTGTTCTTCAGTGAGCTCTCCAGGCCACCCTGTCTCCGTTTCTGTCTGTGCTGCTATAAACTGCAGCTCCTGGGTTGTGCGCCCCTCCGCAGCGCCCCCAGTCCTGCCTCCAGGTCAGGGCACATCTCTGCCCTTTGGGCTTCTAAAACCGCCAGCCGCTCCCAGCTTGAGCGCCCGCCACTCCGCTGCTTGGGGTTTCCACCCCCCGGGGTTGAAGTTCACCGGCACGACCCCGGCGCACGGGGTTTCCGTCTCGGAGGCTGCAGTTTGCGTTTGCGCGACCGTCGCTCCGGTTTCTGTCCGGGGGGCTACAGTTCGCTTGCGCACGACCCCGCCGGTCTGGTCCTCCACCCTGGGGGCTGCCTTAAAGTCCTTTCCCGACGCTACCGGTCTGCGAGTCTGTGCCCCGTCCACAGCACGCGAGGCTGTCGCTCACCGGCGGTGGGCTATTTTCTACTGATGTTCAGTCTACTAGTTTGTAGCTCAATAGTATCTAATTATGTTCAGCTTTTTGTATCCCAAAAGAAAGCTAGAAAATGCCATCCATTGTTGTCAGACACACCTGAGTGACCTAGTTTCAGTAGGAAATACTAATGAGGCTGCCATTTCCTTTTCAATATATTTTATTTATTTATTTGTTATTCCTCACTTTTTTTTTGTTTGTTTGTTAAATTGGCTCCACACCCAATGTGGGGCTTGAATTCACAACCCCAAGATCAAGAGTCACATGCTCTACTGACTGAGCCAGCGAGGTGCCCCACCTTTTCAATACGTTTTAAACCAGTGTTTCCTTATGAGTATTTGGAAAGGATGTGCTGGATCCTAAGCCCAGCTCTTTAGATAGGAACAGTTCAGCGGAAGATTCCATAGGCGTTTGCTTTAGGCTATGTTTTAGAAAATAGCTTTAATGTTTTAATTTAAATTAGTTTAGACAAATCAATTAAAAGTAATGATAAAGCATTTCTGAAGGACAGCTCGAACAATATGGAAACAGCTTTGTAACAATTCTCGAGCATACAACAAAGCTCCTGAAGTATAAACCATATTTACTTAGATTAAGGAAAGTAAAATAGCTCTTGTTCCTTAGGTAGTTGTCTTTTCAGAATCCTCTATTAATTTGAAGCTTTGGAGATTTTCTCTTTTTTTTTTTTTAATAAAAGATTTTATTTATTTATTTGACAGAGAGAGAGAAAGCACGTGGGCAAAGGCAGGGGAAGCAGCAGGCAGACGGAGAGGGAGAAGCAGGCCCCCCCATGGAGCAGGGAGTCTGATGCGGGGCTCCATGTGGGGCTCAATGCTGGGCTTAATCCCAGGACCCCAGGATCGTGACCTGAGTTGAAGGCAGACACTTAACCGACTGAGCCACCCAGCCACCCCTGGAGATTTTCAAGATGAACTTATAAGGCCTTAGCCACAAGTAAAAAATGTACTTAATGAGAGATCACAAGGTGTGAAGAGAAGTTTGTGAAATTTCTATTATGCAGAAGTTTCCTGATAGATTCTTATCTTTCATGGCAAGTAGTTTATAAGCATAAACGCTGAGTTAAACCTGGATTGTTCCTAATGTCTTATTAGCAAAATCACACAGGGAAAAAGAAGAGAGGATTATAATTTATTCTCTTTCAAATAGCAATTTCTTCTTTTCCACCTTCTGTTTTTACCTCTGTCATTTCTGTCTCCATTTCTTCATTTTTAGCCCTACTGATAGAGAATACAGTTTGAACTGTTGCAATACATTTCCCTTAAAAAGTTGAAATCTATAATCTTACTCAGGTCAAGCCCATTGGTCAAGAAGAGATCAGAATGTCACCTTATATTTTATTTTATTTTTATTTTATTCCTTCCTTCCTTCCTTCCTTCATTCATTCATTTATGTATTTATCTTAAGTAAGCTCCCTGCCCAACGTGGAGCCCAACTTGGGGCTTGAACTCACAACCCTGAGATCATGATCTGAGCTGAGGTCGAGAGTCTGATGCATAACAGGCTGAGCCACCCAGGTGCCCCCAGAATGCCACCTTATAAAAAGACAAAAAACAGTGTAAGTCCACAGGTCCATGTGCACACACAAACATACCCTCTCCCTAAAAATTGTGGTTCTGCTCTAAGCTATCCCTCCAATTGCTGAAATGTGAACATATCCTAACACTCAGGGGGAAAGTCAAAAGTAGAATTTCACCTTTTGGATCCAGCATAGTTACTGTCTTCCTGAGCTCAGCCAATTTGAAAAGATGGTTTATGTTGCACAAAGATGCTCTTGAGAGTGTTAATTGGGGGATCTGGCAGAATAAGAGTTTATAAAACCATGAATAAAATTAAGACCATGACTATTAAATAGAAGTTGCATTTTCTCTGACATCGGGTGCCATAAACTATAGCAGTCTGGATTTTCTCAGTGGGTAATTGTGTTGCTCATGGTAAGTTGTCAGAACCTTCCTGCTCCTCAGTGTGAAATTAGTAATAGGAAAATGAAATCAATGAGCTGGAATCTAGTTAGAGAGAGAGAGAGAGAGAGAGAGAATAGTTTAAGGTGAATATAACTTCTAAGCCTGACTAGCTGTGATCCAAACCTCAAATTTTGACCCTTGCTTTTTTTTTTTTTTTAACTTAGATTTACTGATTTGGTGAGCCTTTCCCTAAGAATTGCTCTTGGGTCAGATCTCTCTGTCAGCATACTGCAAATGGATAGGTTTTCCTTAATCTCCCCTAAATTTCACACCTTTGTTTTTGCCCACCACCAATGCTTTTTTACCACAAAAAAATTTTTTTTTAATTTTGGTTCCATTATCCAATGTAGGAATTTTCCTCTCTATTTTAATGCCAGCACTTAAATCTAAGATGCCTTCAATCACATTGTCAATTAACATGGCAAGCAGAGTGGGATGCATGGGAGAGTCTTCCAGCACTCCACTGGAAACACACTTCAAGGTTGACAAATGCCCGAGGTCTACACTTCGGGCATCATTGCCCAACCAGCTGTGAGTTTCCCTAAGTCGGCTCCCATCTAGTTCACTTGTCCTCTCAACTTATCACATGGTATTTGGGGAAATTTTTGTCAGATGCATTGCTTAAATCCTATAGTAAAATGCATTGTTAGTCCTTTAATAACACTTTGTTAAAAAAAAAATACAGTTACTGGGGTGTTTGGCTGGCTCAGTCAGTGGACCATGCAGCTATTGATCTCAGGGTTGTAAGTTGAAGCCCTACATTGGGTGTAGAGATTACTTAAAAATAAAAAAAAAAATCTTTTAAAAAATACAGTTACTTTATTGGGCTCCTTACTAAACACCTCTGTGGTCACTTCCCTTTTTAAAATATTAACACTTCAGAATTGTAAGGACCCATTATATGAACAAATGGTAATAAATCCATTCAATGGAATACTTAACCAGCAATAAAAAATAATCTACTGATAAACACCACAACATGGATGAATCTCAAAATTATTATGCCAAGTTGTAATAGTCTATAGACTTGATTATTCAGTTTATAGGACAATTGGGAAAAAGTAATAACTACAGGGATGGAAATTAGAGCGCTGATTCCCAGGAGCCTGGGGAGAAGGGGTTGACGGACAAGGAACATGAGAAAATGTTTTGGGTAATCATAGTGGTTACACAACTGCATGGGTTTGTCAAAATTCAACAGTCTGTATTCCTAAAAAGGATAAATCTTACCTTATGTAAACTTACATTCCATGTACCTGATGTTAAAAATGTCCCGTTATAGGAGTACCTGGGTGGCACAGTCAGTTAAGCATTCCCCTCTTGGTTTCTGCTCAGGGTCGTAATCTCAAGGTCCTGAGATCGAGCCCTGCTCTGAGTTCAGCTTAGCGCAGAGTCTGCTGGAGATTCTCTCTCTCTCTCCCTCTCCCTCCCCCTCTGTCCCTCCCTACTCTCTTTCTCTCTCTAAAATAAATAAATCTTTTCTTTTTTAAATGTCCCATTGCAAGGAACTTGTTAAGGGATGAATTAAATGTAATTTAATAAACTGGAGTTCCTAAAATCTGTCTCTTTCCATCCAACAACCCCCCCCCCCCGCTTTGATTATTAAGGCAGTTGCTCTGTTCTATTTCACAACTTCTCTCCATCTTCCAAGATTTTTCAAAGATTACCTAACAACTCCGGTGTCTCAAAAACACATGCCTGTTTTCTTTATCCTGAATTAGGAGTTTCCTATACTTAAAAAAAAAAGTCTCAACTGCATTCATTATATCATTGACAGTTTTAAACATTAAACTGTTTGAAAAGAAAGCAAAGTATCTTAATTACCATTTAGTCTTTCCTCTGCTGAGATCGCACCATCGTCCCTCCCTTCCCCTCCCTTCTCTGCCACGTTCCTCTTTCCCATTCTTGGAACCTAACCTTACACTGAATCCTACTACCCTGGGCTTCAGAGACTCCCAAATGAAGCCAGGGAAACTTTAGCCTTTTGGTAAGCCAATCATTCCAGACACTGAGGTACCCCGCCCCCTACCACCACTCTCCCCTGAGGCTCCTGCCTCAGTAACTGAGTGCTGGCAACCGACAGTGTCAGGAAGAGTATAGGTTGATGATAGTAGTGACCCATCTCAGCCCTGTTTGTTTTTGTAGTTGCTGTTCCTTTGTGGTTTGTTTTATTTTAACAACTCTTGTGTATTTTTAAGATGGGACTATAACTTTAGATTACCAATTTATAGTAAGAGCTCAAACCGCAAACTTTTAGAGACACATACAGCATCTTATTTGCCACTCTATTAAGATCTAGCGTACTTTGGTTATCACTGGGCTGTGAGGCCAAGCATATGGCTTCCAGTCCTCCTCCTTCTGGTGACTGAGATCTTACCCTCCCCTGTCTTTGTCTTCCCATTGTCTTTCCAGGCTCTAGTTTTACAATTTGGTGGTGGTAGGGGGTGGAGGTGGGGGGGAATGTTACTCCTTTCTCCTAAAAAGTCTGTTTAAGTTCTCTTACCATTTTGGCAAGTTTCTATCCTTTGGCAGGAGCAAATCTTTTTCAGTGTCTTAAAGGACCAGGAAATGAACACGTTTTTTTCAATATCATCCAAGGAGACTTGATGGGTCAGTGGACTTTAGATCAGCTGAGAAGAAAAGGGAGGACAAACAAAGGTGCCCAAATAGGAATGACCATCACAGGTTTGGGGATAGAGAAGAGAGGAGCCTGAGATAAGCTTTTCAAAAATAAAGAAATAGAACACATGATTGTAAAGGGGGGAGGCAGGAGAACTGAGAAATGCAAATATGATAGGAAATCTGATAACAGCATTCATACTGGCTGCCAACTTCAGGAACGATTTTGAAAATGTGGCATGAAGAGGACACATTGAGCGCAATGCTAGTTGTCTCTTTCACTTGTCTCATTCCTGAGGATACACTTTTAGATGAATTTGAATTTAGAAAAACTTCTAAATTTTGACTACCTACTTCAACTGTTCATGGCTACTATTTAACCCAGGTAATATTTGCCTGTGAAATCCCTCTCCTGTTAATCTGATGAAAATATATGCAAATGCCAAGTATAATGTCAATGTTAAGTCTGTGGCTGAAAAATAATATTTTCTAAAGGCAAAATTGATCTCTGTTATCAAAGATTTTGGAGATTTGACTAACAGATGACCTCAGTTTATTTTCTGTCTAGGACTGAAAGTCAGCCTTATTATTTCTGTTTTTTCTTTTATTTTTCTATAGATTCTACATTATTCCTTTTCACCTTTTTGTATGTCACTATGAATGAGATATACACCTATTTTTCTGGAGTGGTTGGGGCCAACAGAATAGCATGATATTTCTAGAAATTCCTTTTAATCATCCTGTGATTTCACACTTTTTTTCTGTGCTATTCTAATACAATATTAAATTACTTTAATTACTTAGATTAATAAACCTCACTGAAAACTGCTAGAACAGAAGCTATCTTTTGTACTTATTATCATCCTATGCAGTGTGCCATGTATGTTTTTTGATGTGCAGGTAATGTTAAATGAAGAAAACTAACAATTTACGTGATGTTTCCCGTGTTGAAAGATAACATTTCAAGCAGTTACTTTACTTTTTTTAAAGTTTTGTTTATTTTTATTTAAGTGTAATTAACATATAATGTTATATTAAGTTTCACGTATACAACATAAAGTTACTTTTCTCGTGTTGAAGATTCCACAATCAATTTTAGACTTCTCTGTTCAGCCCAGTGGTCTTCCAATATCCATAACCTTCTCTCCATGTCCTGGGTTTAAAAAAGAGCATTAACACCTGTGGATTGAAGGTTAGGGTTGGAAAGAACTTGCAGATGTCCTAGTCAGACCACTGTCATCTTACCAAGCTAAATAACTTCTTCCAGATCACAAAGTGCCTGAAGTCAGAGCTGGTGTGAAGACTTGGCATGCCTGGTTCTCAGTGCAGGGCAGAGGTGACAGGGCATCCTGCTGATAGTGCATTGTATAGAAGCAAGCAAGGCCATCAGCCAAGAAAGGAGACCAGCTTAAGAATCTTTCATTATGGGGACACCTCTTCTCCACATGGAGAATTAAAGCATTTCTATAGGCCTACTCATTTTGTACTTGATTTTTCAAAACCCTGATCTTAGAAGAGTAAGAAGAATTCTCACCTTCCGGGCCTACAAGTCTGCCTACAGAACAAAATTTGAGAAACTAAGCTAAAACTGCCAACAGAATGTGACTTTCCTTAAAAAAATAAATAAATAAATAAAACACACCCACATCCTGAGAACATAAGCACAGAGGCAATACAGAATATTAGATTTCTCAGACAAATTACTTACCTCTGCACATTAGTGTCTTCATCTGTAAAAATGGAAATAATACCTAATTTTTAGTGTTGTTTCCAGGATTATAGAAGGTGATGCAGAATGAAGCACATAGAACAGGGCCTGGCATATGTTCAAAATTCAAATATTGGCTTATTAACTTTAATATTTAACCTAGTGAAACTAAATTCTGCATACTCTGCCATAGATAAAGAGGGTGGTCCCCACCAAGAGAACATGGCACTATAGAGGAAAATAAAATTCATCCAGTGGGTACAAGGAGCTCGAAACAGGAATAAAGCATGAGCAAGAAAGGCAGTTTGTAACCAGAGCCAAGCATTTCGACATTGATGAATGGCTTCACTCAGTTGTCTTTGTGGATGCAGCCATGATTAATTCTCCCACCACACCAATCAATTCCATTTGTTGTCCAGATTCCCTGATAGATCTTAAAGCATATGGATTCCCTTCTAGTTATCTCATTGAGAAATGGAGCTGAGGTCAGTTTTCCGGCTCAGCAATGCAAGATACTGTAGCAAAGATATGCAGATGCTTGAACTATGATGATGTTTTATACTTCAAATTTTGGCGAGCATAGTTGTCTAAGCACTAACCATTCTTATTTTCTAAATAATTGAAGACTGAAGACTTTCCTTTGTAATATATGTTGATTATGACCTAGGCACAGAGCAGGCTTTGTAAAATGTTCAGATGAAAGATGCTAGCAACCTGTGGAGTATAATGTGAGACATGCAGAAAATTTTACTCCTACCATGAATATCCCATAGCCAACAATATCTACCATTTATTGAACACTTACTATAGGTCTGGCATCATCCTGAGCCCTTTTTATGGACTAATATAAGCAATTCCATGTGATAGATCCTATTATTATCACCACTCAGGCATATCAGCAGGCTACCTTGGACCGTAAATCCTTCATTTGCATTGTTTTAAAATCTCCTTATTTTTGCTCCTAAAGATTACATACCTTACGAAGGGTAACAAGCTAGTTAACATATTATGGAGGATGATTAAAAACTGCAAATGTCATAACAATGATACTAGGACTTGTGAGCAGTTAATAGCTCTGTTTATTGAATGTATAATATATATACTATGTTGTATACATTATAACATATGCATAATATATGTCAAGCATATCTTTCTATATTATTACAAGGTATTAATTATGGGGAGCAACCTGGCAGAGTTTCACTTCAGAAACAATTGACCAAATGAACAAGCTGGGGTGGGGGGGGGGGTCTGTTCACAAGAGTGAATCTACAATTACGCATTTGCTCAGCTAGAGATGGTATTTGTCATGACTGGAAGAGTTACCTGTGCTGAAGTTGCCAACAACACTCCCTACATTTTCTCATTATTTCTGATTATTAGTTAATTAGTTAGCTGTTAAAACCCAAACATAGAGTGGCTTACATAAGATAGAATTTTATTTTTCTCTCACTGAGGACACTGAAGGTGAGTGGGTTTCTTCAGTCTTGTTCTATCCTCCCCCTCCACTAAGGTGATTATCTTCATCTGCAGAGCTGCTTAAGTATTTTGAGAGAAAAATAAAGGGCACTCAATTTCCTTTTAAGCAGGTGGGAATCACATACAACACTTCCTCATGTTCTATTGTGGGAAGTTTGTCCCATGTCCAAATGTAACTGCAAGGAAAGCTTAAAAATGTAGTCTCCAGCTAGATGACCGTGTACCCAGATAAAACTTTGTTACTACGAAGAAGAGAAGAACGAAGTTGGAGGAACAGCTAGCCGTCAAGCCTACTCAGTCAGCCTTTACTTCTTGTGCGATCTGTGCTCATACCAGCATATATGCCATTCTTAAAAATGAGATGATCCCCACATACAGAAAGTTGTAATTTTGGGGCTTTTTTAATGAGAGAGAGAATCAGAGCCAAATCATGTGTTAATTACTTAGGCTTGCTGATCATTAGTGTATATCAAGTCTATCAATGACAAATCTTCTAAATGCATCCTGAATTTCTTATGGTCAAAAGCGATACATTGACTTGTGTTCTATCTTTTCTAATGCTTGACACCACTTAGGAACACAATGAAGGCCTGTTTCATTGAATGTTCTGGATCAAATGCTTGTTCTGTATCATACTCTAAGTTGTTCATCTCTTTTTCCCTACCACTTCTCATTTCCAGTTTGATCACTCATGGCTTTGGGACTCCAGCAATATGTGCAGCCCTAAGCACTTTCCAAACAGTCCTCAGTGAAATGCTGAACTACTTGGAAAAGCACACTACCCACAAAAATGGCGGAGCGGCAGATTCTGGCCAAGGACATGCCAACTCGGAGAAAGCCCCCCTGCGGAAAACTTCAGAGGCTGCCGTGAAAGAGGGCAAAACAGAAAAGACAGACTAGCTACATCAAACAGAATCTATTTCTAGAGAGTCTTGCTGCTGATATTTTTTCTAATATATATATCATTGAGGGTGATTAATCTTCAGTGGACTACATCTCTACCCTCCCCCAACCCTCCATAAAAAACAAAAATGGAAATGAAAAATGAAACAAAAAGGACAAAACTTCCCCAAAAAAAAGAAAAAAAAGGAAAACAGCAGTGTAACCGTGTGATGAAATTGTCACTTTTCAGTTTTATGTTATGATAAACTCTTTTTGTGCACGTAACTTATTGTTCCGGATTCTATACATCACAGTTTTTAAGCACTTCTGGACTCTGGAGGGGCAGCACATGCTTTTTCACGTCTAACTGATGCACTTTCTTATCCAACTATGTAGTTAGGGATTAGAAAGCATGACCAACTGGAATCTGCCACCAGTGCTTACAGCTCCAGTGTTTCTTCACTTAATCCCCTGGTAACAGAAGAGTGCCTCTTTCCATTAAATAGACCAGTCTGGCAATCCATCAATAAATGCTTTGGGAACTGAAAAGGGCAGTCACGAATCTTTATCCTATGAATTGACAGAAATCCTAAAATTTTGGTCACCCCTAGCCCACTTAACTACCAGTGCCTTGGTGGTATTTAAAAATTCCAGAAAAGTCTGCCCTCTTTATGTATGAGCATTCCCACCCCACCCTAGGACCTTCCCCAACCCATAACTAAGAAGAGACAGCATAATATGGAAGAGCTAAGAGATGCACTCTTCTATTCATTTTCTTCACGTCCCCAACCTAACAGTTCAAGGAAATAGACTTGCACTTAGTGGCTTGGGGCAGGATGGACACAGGAAAGGGTAGCTTTGCCACTCTCGGGCTCCCGAAGGAAAGCAGTGCTATTGTTCTGCCTGGAAAAGCACGGGAATAGGAACAGTGATGTTTCCAGGAACCCTTGCCCCTCAGAGACAGGAGGGGAGCCCAGGGGACTTGTGGAGGCTCCTTGAAGCGCTAGTGGCCAATGATTGTGTGGTTACAGTAAGAGCCGTTCTTTTTCTACCTTTATGCTTCTTCAACATGCCTCATGGCTGTGTTCTAAACCTTTAGATGCACAGAAGCATTGGGGTCTGTGTTCAATAAAGAAAACAAAACCAGGATGATCAGAGAAGACTTTTGCTTTTAAGATCCTTCCTTCTTTTATAGCTTGTTCTTATACCTTCCTTGTCCTTTAGTTAAGACACTGAAAACAAGAGGTTCCTGGCTGCAAAAGCCCGGGGCTAATTGAATGAAAGTTTGGTCCATTTAAACCTGAATGTGTCAAGAAACCTGATTGGTACCACATGGTACTGACCTTTCTATTGTTAACAATTTTCAGACTTCTGGGCAAATAAAGATGTAGGTCATCATCTATGAAAAAAATTATTTTAATAATATCTGGACTCCTAATACAAGTTTAGCATGAAAATATTGTCCTCTTACTAACACATTTCAATAACTTTCAAAAAGTCTGCCATATTATAATCCCATGGAAAATATTAGTATTATTTTTAATTGAGAGGAAACTGCTCGAGATTTTTCATGGAGAGAGCACACAAAATATTTGTACCTAACAATAATTCTTAAAATTATTTGATCTTTATCTTCAATCTTGTACAGAAAAGAACCAGAATCAATGAAACACTAAATTTTCTAAACTAAATTCAATTAAGAGAAGACACTGCTAAGGAATTCTATGATAAAGGGGTTTTATAGTTATACCATAGAAGAGCTTAAAATAAATGTAAAAGTAATGAATTGTGATTTCATGTGTTTATCTAGTTCCATTTTTTAAATTTTACCATTATTCATGGATTAAAAAGTTTTTGAAATAAAATAGAATAAAGCAGGGATTCTGCTGCAGTTCCAAATTTCATCACAAAGTAAATGATTCCATTTTACATGAAATTTTCCATGTTGTAAAATATACACATGAAACAAAAATGATGAATATTTCAGTTTAATAAATAGTAGGAAGGCTCTATACAGATAATATGGGCTACTAATATTTCCTTAATGAAATTTCCACATTAGCTTTCTTTTATTCCTTTTATTATTAACAATTACATATGTATTTAATATGGCATTTTGATATGCATATCTGCTAGATATTTAATGTAGTTATATACCATGTCAAATGTTCACCAATAATCAGATGAAAAATTAGATCTGGCTTATAGTACCACTTTCTCCACCCATAGTTGTGACTAGCTGGGGTTCTTAACACCTCAATGGGGTGTTATTATCTATTAGCCTTCGAAACAAAAGTATAGCTATAAATAACTACAGTGCATATTATTTACCAAGATTCTGGGTGTCTTAAGAGCCTTAAAGGGACAGCACCCATTGTTTAACTTAACCAGCCATTAGGCCATAAATGAGTTGATGGACTGGTCATGTTTAGAGTCATTTATTATCATATTCTAACAGACATTGTTAACATACCAACTTTTGCCTTGTATATAATAGGTACTCAACACTTTTTAAATAAATGAGTAAATGAATGTGTGTGTGTTCTTTGTCCAAAATGGGCCAAAGGACCTACTACTTTTTTTTTTCCCCAATACTCAGTGTTTCAATCTGGCTTGCTTTTTCCATAGTAATTTATAAATAGCTCTTTTTATTTGAATAAGATAACATTTTCACTATATCACATTAGTTTCAAGTAGATATACTCAGTATAGAACGATAAAGAACACTAGGTAGGTATCCGAATTTTAACAAAAGTGAAGTTATAATCAATACCATAATTTATAGTAAAGGAAGGCAACTCATAAAAATTTGTTTGATTTTCAGTGTTATAAGAAATAATAAAGCAATGGAAAAGTTTTTCAGGTTAACTATTACTTGCCCAGAAAAACTGTCCAAATTTCATACTCAACCACAATTAATAAATGTACAATTTTTATATTTAAACTTGTGAAAGATTAAGCCAAATTCCATGAAAATAAATGTCTAAGGCTGTTTCAGTAACCAATTTAAATGCCATCTCCATGGCTATTTCATTAGAGTTACCATTTGACTTAAGTTTAGTGGTTCTAGAAAAATAAATGAAACTGAATTACTCTATATTTATCTCCTCTGGAAAGATCAGAGCCCTTGGCAAGATTCCTAGTCTATTCTCCTGCTCCCTTCTTTTCAGATGCTTTTAGAATAGGGATAATTCTTTCTGGCTTTGCAGTTCCTTTTTCCTTTTCCTTCTTTGAGGGTATATTCTCTTTAATGTCTGGGACAGAACATGACCCTTTAGCACACCTATGAGCATCCTGACCCTACTGTGACAGTGATAAGAATTTGACCTTCTGTTACCTGGTGCTTTTAAGGTAAATGTATCAGTAAATTATCCTCGTTAATGGTAAGTAAAATAATATAATTCCATTTCCCTATATGTTCTTCCTTTTATGCCTCATTGGAGACATTTTAGAGCAGTGCAATTTAAAAAATGTATCAGAATCCTTTACACAAGGAGCATGCCGTGTCCTTATAAAAGCCAAGTCAATAAGTGTGGCCTGGCCTAGTGACTAAGAGCTTAGACTCTGAAGCCAAATAACCTGGTTCAAATCATGGCTTTCTCCACTCGCTACTGCGTGACCTTGGGCAAAGTGCCGAACCTCTCTGTACACCCATTTCCCCATCTGTAAAGTGAGGACAATAATAGATCCCTACTCTCATATTTACTGTCAGAACCAAAGAGTTAATGCATCCCATCTGCTAAGAGCAAATAGGGACATAGTTAGTGCTATGTGAATGTTAGCTATTGTCTCTAATACTTAGTTTGGACAAACAATTTTTAAAATCAAGAAATCAGTTTATCCCCAGTTTATTGGACCCTTTCTATATGCCAGGCTCTGTCCTAGAGGCTGTAAATACAGAGTAGAATAGAACCTTTTTTTTTTTTTTTTTGCAAGCTTCTCACAGTCTCCTGTGAAGAGTCCAGCCATTAGAATATGGTAAGTGTCATAGTGAAAATGGGCACATGTTGCCCCAACACAAACTGGAGCACTGTCCAGGAAATTGGGGAGGAGGGGGAAAGACCAGAGGGGTGGGGATTACGATCAGGGACAGGGAACAGTGCTCAGGAAAAGAGTGAATTAAAAATATCTGGGGCAGGATGCTGTTTTGAAAACTGACAGACGCACCTTGTATTTCCGGGTATTCCTGCCTTCCGCCCCCGTCTTTGGGCAGCTGACATTTTGCCGGTACCGCCTCAAGGCAGGAATGTGACCTGATGGAATGCAGGTAACAAAAGAGTTGAACTTTTGTGTAAGTTTCAGTTTTAAAATCTTAGGCCCTAAGGAGGAATTGAGGTTTAAAAGCATCTCAGTCAGGAGCTTTTTCTTTCCTACACACACACACACACACACACACACACGCACACACGCACACACTGGAGACCAGAAAACAGTCCCTATGTTGGGGAAAGAAGGACACAAAAAGTAAGGAAGCTCAGCTATGATTGATTTCTCAAAGAATGGACCATGTCCTGGGGGTGAGGTTGGGGGCAGAGGGAACTATGTCCCCATCCCAGAGGAAAGGCCAGGGAGGAAGAACTCCTAGCAGAGTGCAGAAACAGCAGAGCTGTCTATGTGGTGTGTGTGTGTAGGCAGATGGGTCTTAGCCCCGCAGGCTTTCTCCCAAAGAGTTTCTCTTTAACATGGCGCAGAGGTACCAGGACGATGTGGGTGCAAGCAGGCAACAAAGCGGCAGGAATTCCCGCACCCCAAGGGGATGCAGCAGCAAGGGGATATTTTAGGTGCCCTCAGGAGCAACCCAGGCAGCCAACAGGCATACAGAGTCCTCACAGGTTGGACACGAGCATGCCCAGGAGAAACCTGAGACGTGTGCCAAAGACCAGATGGGAATTCAGGCACATCCTTAGCGTTTGTTTAGGAGAACAGAAACCTGCTAGGGATTTCAAGGAGAAAGGATTTATTAAAGAGAATGGGTTGGACAGGTGTTAGAAGGCTAGAAGAATGAGAAATGAGACACGGAATCACCCAAATATTATGAATTGAAAAAAGCAGTGACCACCCCTATAGATGGAAGGACACAAGGAAGGAGGTGAGGTTACCTGCCTCTGGGAACTCCTGAGACATCCCTCCCCTCCACGGTTGTTATTTGAACCCCAGAAACTGATGCTGGTGGTACCCCTGAGGGGATAGAGCATGGCTAACTCTAGGAATACAAAAGAGGTTGGGGGCTGGAGCCAGAACCTTCTGCTTCTACTCAAGGGAAGTTGACAGAAACGAGAAATATATGGAGCATTCTTTTTACCTCCTCCTTCCTTTGAATTCCTACCAGTGTCTCCCATTGTCAGAGTCCAATTAGAAGCCAGCTGGCAAAGGGTTGTGAGAAAGATGGCTTGCAGACTTCCACCCCAGCCTCCCACAATACACAAGAGTGGGCTTCTCTGCAGGTGCCAGTAGATGAAGCATCAGTAGACAAAGATACAGACCATATGCTCCTCCACACAACATGGTTCTCCATAAGCCCTCCTCCCCCACCTGTGGGACATCGATGCAACCCAAGAAGACCCTAAATGGACTAAGATTAAATTTCTGCCACATTTAAAATGAAGGCTCACATATAAAAATTAGACCCTAAATGGACTAAGAAGACCCTAAATGGAAGAAGATTAAATTTCTACCACATTTAAAATGAAGATTCACATATAAAAATTACATCACGTCACAGAAAAAAGTGACATTTCTCATATATCCAAATTGGCAGACAGACATTCATAACTACTACACTTAAAAACTATACTTGAACTACTTCCCATCTGCATCACAGAGAATTCAAAAGGAATAAGACACGTAGGAAAATTTGAAATAATAATCCCCATAAGAGGCAGAAAAGAATAAAAACAAGTAAACGTGTACATGTGAGTTATTGCCAAAGTCTGATGTAAGTTTCAAAGCTATTCTTCCCTTAACATTGTATTTCCTCAATTATTTCATTCATGTCAAGAGGTATTTGGAGCAAGGACCTTACAGTGATATTTCTGTTTAGTGTTCCAAGTCCAATCAGGATGTTCTTGCAGTCAATAATAAGGTGCATAAACACTGGGATCTTTTATCTTCTCACCTCACACATTCTCTCTGGGCAATAGCACCTTGTATTATGTATTATGCATTATGTCTTTACTTGTGGCGAAGACCAATAGCCATCTAACAAAGTCCATTTTACCTTTATCCAGGGTAAATGTCTATCCAGGGGTTCGTAAACTTTTTCTGTAAAGGGCCAGGTAGTAAATATTCTAGGTAATGCAGGCCATATGGTTTCTGCTGTAACTAATCAACTCTGCCATTCTAGCCTGAAAGTAGCTATAGACAATCTGTAAACAAATGCGTGTGACTGTTCCAAGAAATCTTTCTTTACAAAAATAGGTATTGGGCCGGCTTGATCCTGAAGACTGTAGTTTGCTAACTCCTTTCTTAGACTATATTTCTCAGCATTTCTTGCTGTTTGTGGCTATGTGCTTAAGTTCTTTTCAGTGGGGGAGTGGAAGTGATATTTGATACAAAGACTTTACAAATGAAAACCAGCCATGTACTTGCCTCCATGTTATGTCCTCTTCTACCAGCTGCATGAGATGATCATGAGTCCCTAGGGCAAAGATTCTCAACCTTGGCATTACTGACATTTTGGGCCAGATAATTCCTGATTGTGAGGGGTTATCCTGTGTGTTGTAGGATGTTTAGCAGATCCTTGGCTTCTATGCATTAGATGCCAGTAGCATCTCTCCTAGTTGTGACAGTCAAAATTATCTTCAGACATTGCTCAATGTCTCCTGGGGGACAAAATCACTCTAGTTAAGAACTACTGTCTTAGAGATGTCAGAAACACAAGATAGAAACACAAGATACCTGGATCCCTGAATGACCATGTGGAAGAGAAGTACATGTTACTCCAACCTAAACTTCTAGTATGTTAAGCCACTGAAATTGTGGGTTGGGCAGGAGTGTCTATTTGCTGCTATTCATTAGCCTAGCTTAACACAATGCTGGTGAATTACAAATCCATATCTTCATCCCAGACTACTGCTGTGCTCCAGATCCATGTAATCAATTTTCTATGGGTATCTCCTTATGAAAAACAGTATCTTCAAATAGACAGATATAGATATAGATATATAGATATATATCAACATATATCAAAATAGGGATTTCTAATCAATCCCCTCCCTCAATCTCAATCAATCTTCCTCCTTCTAAGTTTTCCATTTCTGTTAATGATGCCCTTATACAGTTGCCTAAGATGTAAACCTGTGAGTTAGCTTAAATATTTCCCTATCTCTACCCCTTCCTACAGTTGATCACTAGGTTCTGATAAATTAATACAATAATATTATAATAAATTAATTTTTCAGGACCTAATGATCAGCTGTATGAAGCAGCCATTTTCCTAGTTCAAGACAACATCAGTTCTTGATTGCGTTATTGCAATAGCCTTCTAATTGGCTTTCCTGCCTATAATCCTGCTCTTCCTTAGAAAAATCATTCTAAAAAGTAACTCTGATTTGCACATCCTAAATAAAACTCTCCAAGGCTTGCTGTTCCCTTCAAATAAAGTCAAACTCTTTTGGAAGATTTGTAATATCCTTCTTACCTGGCCTTTGCCCCCTCCTCCAGCTTCCTCCAGCTTTATCTTACTTATATCCAGGCTTCCCTCATCATATTCCCTCCTCTGGCCCACCACATACACACTCCATGGTCCAGTCACGTCAAGCTTCTTTGAATTCCTGAAACTATCCACAAGCTAAGCCTGACTATGTAGTCGTCTAAGCCTGGAACATTAGGTTCTACCTAACCTCCTTAACCAAGCCAGCTTCTACTTATGTTTTAGGTATCAGCTTAAAAGTCACTAATTCAGTGCAACTATATGAGTTTTCTATTGCTACATAACATATAACTACAAACTTAGTGGCTTAAATTAGCATCCACTTATTAGTGCCATTTGTATAGGTCACAAGTCCAGTCAGGCCCAACTGGGTCTCTGCTTAGTCTCTCATTAGACTGAACTCAAGATAATAGCCAGGCTGGGCTCTTATCTAAAGCCTCTAGGGAAGAATCCACTTCCAAACTCATTCAGGTGGTTGGCAAAATTCATTTCCTTGTGGTTGTAGAACCAAGGCCCCCTTTCCTTGCTGGTTGTCAGCCAGGAGTCACTCAGAGCTCCCAGACTCCTCTCAGTTCTTTATCACAGGCCCCCTCCATGTTCAAGGCCAGCAACAGCGCATTGAATCAGCAGTGAATTTGACTTTCCCGGGCGCCTGGGTGGCTCAGTCGTTAAGCGTCTGCCTTCGGCTCAGGTCATGATCCCAGGGTCCTGGGATCGAGCCCCGCATCGGGCTCCCTGCTTGGCGGGGAGTCTGCTTCTCCCTCTCCCACTCCCCCTGCTTGTGTTCCCTCTCTCACTGTGTCTCTCTCTGTCAAATAAATAAATAAAATCTTTAAAAAAAAAAAAAAAATGACTTTCCCTTCAGCTATCAGGTGGAGAAAACTTCTGCTTTTAAGGGGCTCACGTGATTAAGTTGTGTCATCTCCCTTTTGATTTACTTAAAGCCAACTTATCAGTAGCATTAATTACATCTGCAAAATTCTTTTATCCCCTAAGTTGTAACGTAATTATGAATGTGATACTACATTATATTCAGAGTCCCGGGGATTAGATGGGAAATCTTGGAAGTTCATCTTTAGAATTCTTCCTACTAAAGAGGCCTTCTCTCATTCTCTAAACCAAGTTGCTTTTCTCTCCTTTGTGCTCCCCTACTACCATTTATCCTAGGCATGTCACTTATTAAAGTTTTTTTAATAATCATTTATTTAATTATCTTTCCTATTAGATGATCCCCAGTTGCCTTAACTGTAAAATGAGGATGATTATAGTATTTACATCATCGGGCTGTTACAAGAATTAAATTAAATTTTCAATGTAAAACAATAATAACAGTGCCTGAGACATAGTAAGGGCCCAAATGATGTTAGCTGTTAATATATTACTGCAAATAGTCGAATTGTGTTGCTTTTTTTTTTTTTTTAAGATTTTATTTATGTATTTGACAGAGAGACAGCAAGAGAAGGAACACAAGCAGGGGGAGTGGGAGAGGGAGAAACAGGCTTCCTGAGGAGCAGGGAGCCTGATTCGGGGCTTGATCCCAGGACCCCGGGAATGATCTGAGCAGAAGGCAGACACTTAATGACTGAGACACCCAGGCACCCCTGTGTTGCTTTTTTTTTTTTAAAGTTCTATTTATTTAAGATGCACCACATGTGGTGCTCGAACTCACAACCCCGAGATGAAGAATACCATGCTCTTCTGACTGAAGCAGCCAGGTGCCCCCGTGGAATTGTTAATACTAAGTATCATTAGGTTTTGAAGAGGGAATCCATGTATCTTGCCAATCTTTGTAATTCCAGCAACTAGCCCAGTACCTACCTGGCAAATTCCTATCTGGCAGGAATGACTGAGAGACAAATGAATCAATATGAAATTCAATGCCAGTCCAAGTTCTATAGAGAAAATATGTCATATGCTCTGGAAGAAATGGCGACAGTCATAAATTACTGGAAGCCTAGGAGTGTTTTCAGATTCACAGTGCCAGAGTAGAAAGTGATCGGCGCAAAACATCTCATGCATTAACACAGAAAGTCATTATCACACTCAAGTCTCCAGTGTATAAATCCTGGAAGCACATTGTTAAAACTACAATTTTAAATAAAAGAGTAATGGAAAATAAAACTGACAACTTATTGTCTCATCTACAGCAAAGCATTCTTTGTACAAATTATATCCTCAAACAGCACTGAAATCGGTATAAATGCTTATTGTTCCTAATTATCCTAATTATCTATTTGAAGCCTATTTACTAACACAGTAGAGATTTTTTTTTTTTTTTTCTGAGGGTAGCTGAGGGGGTATGGAAAGGCTGCATTTCCTTTCTGGCTTCATAAATGTTTTCTCTAATTAGTTAACTTCCATTTTAGAGTGGATAAGTTTTTGTTTTCTTAATGAATGACAGAATTCCACTGGAAATTATAGTCTTTTATCCTAGAGGTTATAAAGCTATTATAATGACTTTGAGACAGAAGACTTTTGTAATGGTTTTACGGAAAGGGATTTGGAGAAGATTGCCTGTGACTTCCTTAGGACATGGAGGAAAAAGCACCCCTGGGCTCTGGGCACACTGTGTATGTTTTCCCCCTGTTGTCTGGCTAAACTTGCATTATATGAAAGCGTGTATTTAATTGACATATGGACATGTAACTCCTGGAATGCATAATGATAACTTTGGAAATTCTGGATTTCCTTACAAATGGGTTAAGCTAAAATTCTAATCATCAGCAACAAATCATATTTAATCAACAAGACTTTCTTGAACCGAGAAATTTTTAAAATAAAATCCTTTCACAGCCTTTATCAGAATGGAGACCAATTAAACTCATTCGTTCGTTCAACAAATTTTTTTTTTTTTAAGATTTCATTTATTTATTTGACAGAGAGACAGTGAGAGAGGGAACACAAGCAGGGGGAGTGGGAGAGGGAGAAGCAGGCTTCCCGCTGAGCAGGGAGCCCAATGCGGGGCTGGATCCCAGGACCCTGGGATCATGACCTGAGGTGAAGGCAGACGCCCAATGACTGAGCCACCCAGATGCCCCCATTCAACAAATATTTATTGAGAACTGGTATATGCCAGTCACTATGCTAACTATATATTAGAAGATGTTCCATACATTGGGCCCTAGAACTTTAAATCTTTTTCAGTCCTTTGTTTTTATTGGTCTTGTTTTTTCAAGATTCGTATTAATTTCAAGTCCTGGATCTGAGATCTCATGCTCATTTCCAGTGGCTCTAAGAAGCAATTCTCATTATGTATTTATTGTTAAGTAAGTCTTGATCATAGACTAGAAGTACTTTATTTTATTTTATGCATTTATTCATTTATGTTTCTAAACTCTTCAAAACTAAGATTTAATACAGCTTTCAGGAACTTTTTTTTTTTTAAGGATTTTTTTTTTTTTTTTTTTTTATTTGACAGAGCGAGAGACAGCGAGAGAGGGAACACAAGCAGGGGGAGTGTGAGAGGGAGAAACAGGCTTCCCGCTGAGCAGGGAGCCCGATGCGGGGCTCGATCCCAGGACCCTGGGATCATGACCTGAGCCAACGGCAGACGCTTAAAGACTGAGCCACCTGGGTGCCCCAGCTTTCAGGAACTTACGCAAATAATAAAATACTGTAAATTAGAAATAGCTGAGAAATAAAAAGGCAAATAAATGGTAAAGTATAAAAATAGAGTCAGAAATGAGGCTAATAAAAATAAATTATGAGTATTTGCTACATACAGGTGTATAACAAACTTAACTCTGAGCTTTCTTTTTTTGTTGTTTTTTTGTTTTGTTTTGTTGGGGGGGGAGGGGCAGAGGGAGAGGGAGAGAGAGAATCTTAAGCAGGCTCCATGCCTAGCACGGAGCCTGGCACAGGGCTCGATCTCACAACCCTGAGGTCTTGACCTGAGCTGAAATCAAGGGTCAGACACTTAACCGACTGAGCCACGCAGGCACCCCTTAACTCTGAGCTTTCCAGTAGCCATTGAAAAATGGAAAAGTTGATCACTGATTCAATTCACTGTATTTGTGTTGAAGATTAAGCCAAAACATTTGCTCAGCAGAAATACAACTATTTCTGACACTTAGAGGGCAAAAAGAATTTTCAAATGAATCCTTGGACAGTGGTCCAAGGACAACATTCTTTCAGCAGGCTGGAGTTTCTCAACCTTAGCACCCTTGACATATTGGCTGGGTAATTCTTTGCTGTGCGGGTATGTCCCATGCGTTATGGGGTATTTAGCATCAATTCCTGGACTCTCTCCATTTAATGATGGTAGAACTGCTCCCCCAGCTGTGATAACCAAAAATGTCTCCAGACATTGCTAACTGTCCCTGGAGGCCATGTCCCCTGCCATGCTTTGTCCATTAAGAACCACTTTAATAGGTCCCAAAAAGGACTGTTTCTTAGACAAATGGCATTATATCAAAACATAGTTCAGTGAAAACAAGACCCTTTTTGGCCAGTTACTCAGCCCTCTACTGGACTGACTTAATCCTGGGTTAAAATTAGAGTAACTAACTGACATCCATCAGTCAGGACTTTAAGAAGACTATTCCTCTCACCTGAACTTCTAACAGATACTGGGTTGCAGTGACTTTAAAACTGTCCTTCTAGGTAAATACTATTTGACATTTTGCTTATTGACATACTGATGGTTGTAATTTTTCCCACCTTCCTGTACTCACAGCCTTTGGTGGTGCCCTCCCACACCAACTCTGGGCTTAGCCACGTGGCCTGCTTTGGCTAATGAGAAAGTAACAACCTCGATGCAAGCAGAGCCTTGAAAAAGCACTTGCCTGTTCTCTTTCTCCCTTTCTCCCTCTCTCTCCCTCCTCCACCCCTTCAATTCCTGCCTCTGTCTAGAGGACAAATCCAGACTAACTAACTAGAAAAGAAGGGACTTTGTGGAAAAGAGATGAGCCACCAGGCAACCTACCAGGTGATCACCTGCTCATGCCTCCCTGCTCAAGCCAGATGCATGAGCAACAACAAAGCACAATGGAGCTGAACTCAGGTCATTGGGTTGGCCCCGGCAACCCTCAGACTTATAAGAAATAATAGTTGCTGTTAACATCCACTAAGTTTTGGGGTGGTTTGTTACCCAGCAGTATGTAACTGATACAGTTGCCAATTCAAAACTGTTAACAGGTTGACATCCTTTTTGAAAAACTGAGGGACCAAGGAAGGATGCCTCACCTTTGCTCTGAGTGAGAAGATGATTTTGATTTGTCTATCTGAAATGCTCCATAGAATTGTCAAAAGCATTGGACCAGTGGTCAAATGGGGGAAACCGTTCCAACAGCTTAATATAACAAATGTATTTGTAAATTTCTGGAGAATAACTTAAGCAAACAAAATTTCCAACCATGATTCAAAAGACTAACACCGTCTTTTCGTTCATAGGACAAATACACGTTGATTTACTCCTCCGACCTTAGCATTGTGCTGGGTGTGTCGTGCTAAACGAAATTACACCCATGGAGCCAGAGTCAGAGAGCAGCACTGGTGGCCGTATACAGGACTGGTTTAAAGTAGAAACTGGAGTCAAGTTGTCTCGATGGTAACCTTGGCTTGGCCACTTTCCAGTGAGGTCTTTTGCTTGTGCAAATATGCACTTTCAAATTGGGTATAACCTAAGGCAAATTAGTTTCCAGGCCTTGTTTTTTTATCTGTGATATAAAGATGATTATACTAATAGTACTACCTTCCAGGACTGTGGTGAGGCTTGACTAAACAAGTACATGTAAATTGTTTACCAGAGAGCCTCACACAGAGAACATTATTCTGGAGGCAGTTTTGCAAAGGGTTAGGAGTGATGGGGGTGCTGGAGTCAGACTGCGTCAGTTGGAATATGGGCTCAACCACTCCTAGCTGTGTGCCCTGGGGAGTTCCAAAGCCCTTCTAAATCTTGTAAGGTAGGATAAATAATAGAAGGAGAATTAAAAGAGATAAATCTTGTATAGTACTTAACATATACCTGACTCACAGTAAATATTCATTTATCTAAAACTTTATAAAATTAATAAATAAACAAAATGACAGAGATTTGATGTAGACAAAGAGAGAGAGGGCAAAACTCTCTAATGGATGGGAGAATGACGTGAAGGTTGAGTAGTAGTTAACCAGTCCAAGGGGGAAAGAAAGAGCATTCCTGGTGGAGGAACAGCATATGTGGAGCCCCTGAGTGGGGAGAGAGCTTGGAGTTTATAGGAATGGTCAGAGTCAGTGAGGTGGCCTTACAGCAAGCCAGTGGCAGGTGAGCTAGGAATGGGGGTGAAGATGAGGCTGAAGAAATGTTCTGGGCTTTGTGGCCCCACAGAAGATCCCATATTTCATCATAAATACAATAGGGAGCCATTGAGGGTTTTAAATCCAGAAAGTGGGGAAACCAGTTGAGGTTTTCAGTCCTTGAAGTCTCTTAACATCTACCCTTTGGACCTCTTATCCCACTCTTTCTTTTTTCCTCCAGCTTGCTTCTAGTTGGAAAGCAGATGGGTGATATGGAGAGCTTGGAAATAAGTGTTTTTAAATCCCTTTTCAGTAATAACACAAATATAATTTTTTTCTGAGAATATCATCATACTAAAAACAATTTGGGTGCCAAATTTAAAAATCTATGGAGTAGAAATGGATTTTGAATTGGTTGTGATACAAGTGTAATTCACATTGGGTCCAAACAAATTACAATATTCTAAAAATCAAAATAGAATTTGTATATACCTGAACATAATTTTAAAAATAAAATAAAATCTTATTAGGAAAGCAAGTATGTGCCCGTGGGACCAGGTAGACAAGGAGCATTGGCAAGGTCCCAAGGGGAAACTCTAGTATTTGCCCAGCCCTCAACACCCACCCTAACCCTCAGACACAGGGACACAGATGTGAGCAAGATGATGCTCCTCTTCAAAACCCAGGGTTGCTGATGCCCTCAGTGTAGACACCCAACCAAAGATCATCAAGGAGCCATTCCTTTTGGTGCCCAAGTTTTCTAGCTCCTGGGAGGATGCTTGTTGATAGTGGCTCTGGCAATCAATTGATTTGCAGACATTAGCAACATCATCTTTTATCTTCAGCGTGGATTTCTTAGAAAGTGAACTTGAAATTTTAGACATATTCGAAATATTTCTGGAAACAATACTCAAGTGTTTTTTTGTTTGTTTTTGTTTTGTTTTTATTTGAGATATAATTGACATATAACATTATATGAGTTTCAGCTCTACAGCATAATGATTCCATATTTGTATATATTGTGAATGATCACCATGATAAGTCTAGTTACCATCCATCACCATACATAGCCAAATGTTTTAACTGAACTTAATTTTCCATACAGACAAGGTCAGGGGTGCCTGGGTGGCTCAGTTGGTTGAGCAACCCACTCTTGAGTTCGACTCAGATAATGATCTCAGGAACATGAGACTAAGTCCCAGGTCCAGGGCAGCTCCACACTCAGTGTAGGGTCTGCTTGGCTGCTTGGGATTCTCTCTCTCCCTCTCCCCCTCCCCCCATGCATATGTGCGAGCACGTTCTCTCTCGCTTTCTCTCTCTCAAATAACTAAGATCTTTTAAAAGAATTCCAACCCTATCATCTTTGAGAGAAAAAATGGAAAAGCTACACCTGTTTAAATACTTCAGGTAAAAGTCTTCTGGATTTGCCATGCAATTGTTTTTCAAAAAAAAGAGAGTGTGTAAAGTTGAATGTTGCTTTGGATTGAGCAACCGTTTTAAACAAAATGAATCTTTCAAGTGTGATTTTTTTTCCTAAAAAATCCTATGCCTACCTAAGTACATCATTGGTCTTGTCTCCTATAGTATTTTGAAAATACTTTTATCCAGGCAACCCAAAAAGTTGGATGTTTCTGTATGTTTCACAATTTTAAAAATTCATAATAATGGGGCACCTGGGTGACTCAGTTAGTTGGGCATCTGCCTTCAGCTGAAGTCATGATCCCAGGGTCCTGGGACCCCGTGTCTGGCTCCTTGCTCCTTGGGGAGACTGCTTCTCCCTCTGCCCCTCTCCCTGCTCATGTTTTTTTCTTTCTCTCTCTCTGTCAAATAAATAAATAAAATCTTTAAAAAAGAATAAGAAATAAAAATTCATAATAATTATTGCATAAAGAACTAAATATGTTCTATGAAAATACTGTAATATTGAATTTCAAATTAACTAGACTGCTAGAGTTAAAAGTAATTAGTCATAATTAAAATACTATATATAAGATTGAAAATCATTTAACAGCACTGGCAAGTAGCCAAAGGACCCCCAATCTTAAATATCTATTAAAAGTTTGGCCAGGGGCTCGTAATATGATGAGCACTAGGTATTATATTCAACTAATGAATCATTGAACATTATATCAAAAACTAATGATGTAATATACTTTGGCTAATTGAATTTAAATTTTAAAAAAAAGCTTGGCGAGAAAATTCTTCATGACAATTTCTTGAGAGCTGCCACCTTGGGGCACCTAGGTGGCTCAGCTGGTTAAGTGTCCAACTCTTGATCTCAGCTCAGGTCTTGATCTCAGGGTTGTAGCTCCAAAAGAGCTCCCGCCTTGACCATTTTACAAATTAATTTTTGAGGAGAAACTTATTTCTGAGCACATTTTATGATACCTAATTCTTTTCATTTTATATAAGCACACAAATTCAACATAAACAGAACAGGCAGCCTTGAAGCGTGCTAAAAGGTGTTAAAAAAAAAACAAGCAGTATAAAAGGGAGTATATAGAACCCTCAAACCTCTTAGCCTCTCTGAGAAAATGTCTGTAGACAGGACTAAACCATACGGATCCAATGCACTGAAGCCGACTATGCAGCTCACCTTTGTAGGCCCACTAAGGATATATCCACATATACTATTTCTAATAAAAGAAGCAGATGAACTTTCGGTCTTACTTTGGCCATATGATAATTCTGTGGCCCATGCTTTGAGTTGACTAAAACAAAGACAAACATGTTGGGAGACAAATCTGCATGGGTCTCTCGTGTTTCCACACATCTTTTGCACTGACTACTTTCATCTGAACTAGCTCCTCAAGGATGTTCATATGGTGAACAGGCCTGGAAAATAGAAATAGTATCTCCCTCTGGAGCAAAGAGCAGGTTTGCCAAGTCTTGGAAAACAGAATCTCCTGCTAGAGGACAGGAGAGCCATGCTTTTTTTTATTGCACTTTATAAAAGATTTATGTTTCATTAACTTAGATTTCCTCTCTTATAACATGACCCACTGTATGTATAGGTATCAACTGGCTCTCTTCACATTGTCCTGGGGTCCTAGGAACTGACACAGATGCTTACATTCTGGCTACAGCTATTACCACAAATAATAAAGTCTTTTGTCTCTGACCTAGAAGTCTCTTATCTTTTGCCAGCTTCTGTGAAACTGTCTTGGGCTAAATTGTTAGCTTCCAAATAAAGTAAAATTTCAGATCATTTACAGTTCTTGACAAAACTATCCCCTAAGGAATTCTCTTCCAATTTATCCCTTCAAATGAAGTTCCACGTGTGGGGAAATTTAAATATTTTGCTCACTGATGTATGTATCCCCACCACCCAAAACAATGCCTTATATGAAATATTCACTTAAATAATGATGAATAGATGAATGAAATTAAAAGTGTATTTTGGAAAACCGATGTTTAATACAGGGTTCTTACCAAAAAAAAAAAAAAAAAAAGTTTCTGCCAATCCCAAAGTAAGAGTTCACAAGGTAGAAAATGGCACCCTGTACCAAAGCATATTTGGAAAATATTTCTTAAAACTTGAAGCAATTCCGTTTCAATGAATATTAGTTTCCCATGACTCTTGTGACAAGTCCAAATACCTAAACAAGGTATAGAGACCACTGACTGCTGTTTTTGCCCTGCCAGCTTCCCCATCCGCACCGCCCACCACACTCATCAGAGATCCTGGGAAGATTTCGCACATTTTCAGCAACCTGAGAAGGCAAGTAGTATGACCTAGATCTTGCACATACTGAAATGCTTTCTACCCACGACCTTCCCTTTCCCTCTCCCACCTACGAATCCTTTGGGCTTCAATTTACATATCGCATCCTTTGGTAAGCATTCTGTGATATCCCTCACCACTACCAAAACTATCCTCTAAACCAAATTAGATCCAATCAGGACACATTCTTCTCCCATTCAATCCATATTATGTGACTGTATTTACTTTTGTCATAGCACTCGCCACTATCTGAAGTTATTTGTTTATTTGTTGAATGCTTTATTTCCTGTCTCCATGGAGGTGGGGTACATGGCACAGAGTAGGTCATCAGTAAATGTTAGTCAAATAAATAAACAAAAGCTAAATGGAGGGGCAAAATTATAATTCTTTTTTTTCATCAGAGGGTATTTGCATTTTCTTCTATTTTTTTAAGTATAGTTGACATACCGTATTATATTAGTTTCAGGTGTACAACATAGTGATTTGACATTTATATATGTTATGAAATGATCACCATGATAAGTTTAAGTTGCCATCTGTTACCATATAATTCTTTATTTACTATTCTCTATATTCATTTATGATCTCTACTGGACTGTAAAGTCTACAAGAGAACAGAAACCTTATCCCTGCAATGCCTGGGATGGCAGAAAAAGTTGTTGATGAAGACTGTTACATCAAACCGCTCAAACACTAAGGTAAGAGGAGTTACTTAGAGAATTTGAAGTTGGAATGAACCATAGATGGAATATGATCCAGTCCCTTAGTCCTATAAAAAATAAGAATTAATACAATGTTTAAGGTGGGGCACCTGGGTGGCTCAGATGGTTAAGCATCTGCCTTTGGCTTGGGTCATGATCCCAGGGTCCTGGGATTGAGCCCCACATCGGGCTTCTGGCTCAGCGAGGAGCCTGCTTCTCCCTCTCCCTCTGCCTCTCTCCCTGCTCATGCTTTCTCTCTCTCTCTCTCTCTGTATCTCTGCGTCTCAAATGAATAAATAAAATCTTAAAAATATATATATATATAATGTTTAAGGTGATACTGCCTTTAAATCTTATCCAGGACAGAAGCTGCTGTGTATATGACTTTGCTCAGCAAACCCTTCTTTCTCTCCTGTTGTGGCCCCTCTTTCCCCATTCATTTGTTCCCCCAAATTACAGTTTCACCTTCATGGTGGCCAAGAAGCAGCTAAGTGTCTCCAACACCAGGATACTTCAAGGAGCTGTGATCGGCAGGAACGTTTGGACCTTCTTACTTCTTTTACTTTTTATCTTCCTCATTGAAAATTGGCACCGACACTGATAACCACAGTTGAAGGAAGGACAAGGGAGGTGTGGGTATTTGTGGATGATGGAGATATGTACACGTGAGTGAAAGAATATGAAAATATGTCATGATCCCTGGGTTCTGGGATCGAGCCCCACATTGGGCTCCCTGCTCCGAGGGAAGCCTGCTCTCCCTCTCCCACTCCCCCTGCTTGTGTTCCCTCTCTCGCTTTGTCTTTCTCTGGCAAATAAATAAATAAATAATCTTTAGAAAAAAAAGAAAATATGATCTAACAGGTAGTGAGATCAAAGGGCAAGGACTGAGAAAACTTTCTACACATCACATTGACAGGTTTGGCATGAACAAACAAGGTTTGGGAAAAAAACTATTTATAGAGGTGGGGCTCTGGAAAATTATCTCTGCCCTAAAAATGTTTTTTAAAGGTATTTTTAAATGTTTCTTGAATAACTAATAAATAAACTAATAAAAAACAAATAAATGAACTTATCCACTAGATATTTTAGTAACTATAAGGCACAGTTTTACTTTATTAAATAAACTGGTAACCATAGGGGCAGATTTATATTCCCTATAACCTATTTCACAGGGAAATACAATACAGGTAAATTACCTAAATATAGAAGATAATTAACAAAGATCCTTGAAAAGTACAGGATTATGTGGTGATGAATGTTTTAGAATGAGGCACCAATTACCAATTCCCTAAAGAAGAAAGTTACAGTGAGAAATAATTTTTTATTTTGATTCATAACCCCCACTTTTCTCTGAATTTGTTTTCAGCAAAACTCTCACATTACTCTTTTCTTCAAAACGTATCTGAACTCCGTACTTCTTTTTAAAGTATCAGCCATAGCTCGAAGGCCTCGATGAGCTAGAGAGCGTATTCTACTGCCCTCTGCTGGAAGATGGGGCGAGTTTTCACCCATCAACCAGATGCCGGAGCCGGCGGAAGAATGGCTACTCTCTTATTTCATTTAACAAGTTGTTATTTACCACCTGCTAGCCATTGTATCATTTGATATAGGTTATAGATAGGTAGATAAGAATATTATTTAGAGGCAATACTGAGTATCTATATTCTGCAACTATATTACATGTATTTACAGAACTAAGCTAAACTTCTACAAACCTGCAGAATAAAGCTGGGATCACACTTAAAATGATAAGCATTTGACGAGTAGAGAATGCGAAAGAAGATGATCCTACACGATGTCCAGATAACTGATAAACTGAAGCTCCTCCACAGAGGGAAAAGATCTAGGGTAGAACACAGGGAAATTGGTGTCAAATAATAAACAAATAATAAATGTGTGGGTAAAGACCTTATCACAACAGTTCTTTAATACATTTCTTTATTTAATTATAAGCCCTACTAGACTATTGAGTCCAAGAGAGCACTTAACATTCAGTAAATAGTTACATGGTTTTGTGCCTCAGTTCACTGACCTTTAAAGTTTTTACTCCAACATTACACACAGACTGAAGGTGACAGTGTGTTTATGTGTATGTGTGAATTTTCTTAAAATATGATTTTTAGATTTAATCGCATAATTTTATCTGAACCATGGGTTTCATTCAAAGTTTCCAGAAGGTTTATATGAAATATAATGGCTTAAAATTTTAATCAGTCCTACTTGGGGGACAGTTTGTATGCTCCCTTGCCGGCTACTGTTGACGTTCACCTTTGAATGATGCATCTTGACTCACTGGGGTTGTGTTTGGGCTTGGACACTCGCTCGGCAACGTTATTCCAATCACTGGGCAAGGAACTAGCATGGGTTTCAGATTCAGACAAACTTGGCTTTGACTCTCAACTCTAACAAAACATTTAATAACCGTTAAAGCAAACACTTGCATAATATGTATCATGTACAAGAGCCCCCTGGGGGAAGCGCCATTATAATCCTCATTCACCAATGAGGAAACTAAGGCTCAGAGAGTGTTAAGTAACTTTTCCGGACTTAGTCCCTGAGTCAGTACGTGGTGGAGTCAGGATTCGAGCCCAGGGCTCAAGGTTCTAGAATCCTTGCTTTCAAGCCCTACATTATGCCACCTCTCTTCCCTCAGTCGTATTATCCTAAATCACAAAATGGTAGTGAAGAAACCCAGCTCACTGGATTTGGGGGAGAATGGGGAAAACACACATCAAGGGTGAAGCTCTGATCCTGGTACCAGGTAGAGGCCTAGTAAAATTGTTGCTAGTATTTTGTCTTTTAACAACTTGGTGCCTATGGACTAACCTGACATCCAGTTTTTAAAAACAATGGATCACTCAGTAAGGCCACTATAGAGCCTTCCTGCAGAATTCAAAATTCAGTGCTGGAAGAGAACCAAAAGACCATCTTTCCCAGACTCTTCATTTTAGAGGTAAGAGTAATGATGCTAGAGAACAAAAAATTTGCCCCCAGCAGCACCAAAGCTGGACCCAGAACTCCGCATTTTCAGATCGGTATGTCATTTCTATCACTCTGTTTTCTCCTAATATAGCTTGTTGTCTGAATGGCCCCACCAACCGAAAGTTTTGTGAGGAAGCCTAGGCTACAGTTTTGGTGAGCTCAGATCCTAAACCTCATCACATCACATATGTCAGTTGAAAAAGTACAACAGAAAAATAATTACACTACATCTCCCCTATTTGATAGATAAAGTTTTCCCTTTCCTTCTTTGATTTGGACATCCCCCCCCTTTTTTTTTTTTTTTTTGGTCAAAATAACTTAGCCCTGAATTTCCAGTATGTTCACATTTATTTCAAATAAGCTTTCTCTCTCTCTCTCTCTCACACACAGACACACACACAGACACACACACGCACACACTACCACCTACAAACTTTCACCTGAATCTGAATTTTCTGAAGTCTTTGTTAAAAGGAAAATCCCTAGGTCCCACTCCTGATTTACAGAATCATGATGTTTAGGGGTGAGCCTGAGAATTCATATTAGCCGTGCACTCCCCATTAAAGCACCTTCAAGTTTGGAAATTACTACCTTAGAACAGGGAGCTAAGGTTAGAACAGAGAGGGCAGCAAAGTACACCTCTGATCCCTGCATCCCCAGGACTGGGTCTGTTTTGATTCCCTAATTTTCTTCTCTTCTCCCACCATCCCTCCACCCCCATCCACCATAATCTCTCTCTCTTTCCCTCTCTGTCTCTTTCTGTTTCCTTTTTGCCTTTTCTTGGTAAAAATGGGAACTGTGAGACTAGAAGAGACCTCTGAATTTCAGAGCAGTATTTATGGATGTGTATGAGTGTGTGCTAAGGATTGTTGGTTTTAATCCCATTTCTTAATTTATTGCAGCATATTGAGATTCAGTATCATAATACCTTTCCAACACTGGCAAAATCTCCATGGAAATCACTAGGCAGTTTGGGGTGAGTTAATCGCATACAATGAGGTCACCTCAGGACTTTGTAGGGCCAGTGGGTTTCAAGGACTCCTCTCTGGCCAGTCTGCTGAGGACAGAAAGAAGCACAGAAAAGCATACCTGTCTCCCTAAAGTAGCTCAAGCACTGCCAGAGAATCCAGGATAAAGGAAAGATGGGGGGCAGGAGATGGAAGGGCTAACTGAGAGCATTGTGGAGGTCCGTGAGACTGTGACAAGTTGAGAGAAAATGGAGTCCCCATGGGGCATTGGAAAGGAAGAGAAAAATACCCTTCACTTCACATGTGCCATGACATCCCTGGCTCTTCCTTTCCCCTCACCTATCCATGACCAAGATGGGTAGACACAGCCCTAAGATGGTTTCCCCTTCCCCTACTTGAAATTTTACATACAACCACAGTGGTTGTAAAAGTGACATTTTTCTACCTCCAGCACCCCCATCTTAACTACTAGGGCAATCCCATGATTCACCTAGGTCGGGGCCAGTTCTCTCTAATTGAACTAATTACTTCTATTCTAAGAATCTACATGTCCCAAAGGCATAGAAAAGGTGAGAATCCGTTTATTCTCTCGAGCTGTTATCTAGAAGCAACGTTAAGATCCGGAGCCCACAGTAGAGCTGTATTCATTGCCATTCCTGACTCATAGAGCACCCTTGGGCAACGCGGGTGTCCTCCCAGAAGTTTCTGTGGTGTTAGGAGAACGTCTGTTGTTTCCTGGCAGTAAGTCTTCAGCCCTGGTTACTCCAGTGACCCTTCCATAATGTCTCCTCCTGTAGAGAATGTTTACACTCCTTGGTTGCCCCCACCATTTGATGTGGTTCCTCCAAAGGATCAAAACGTTAATTTTCAGATCTTTCCTCAGGTGTCTGCTGCTCCAACCTGTAGAAGTAAATACCAAATGGAAAGGTGTCATTACTATACCTTACTTGTGAGCCACAAAATTACATGGTTCATTTATAAACCCTTCGGTGAAACAGGCTTTTATGACTCTAAGTTGGGCAATTTGAGGGGCTTTCCATTTAACTTCAGGTGAGTTTCCATGGTACTAATCAGTGCATCCCAGCTGCATGTGATACCGCTATTTTAAAAAATACTCTAAATTCCTACCCCTGTAAATATTTCTATCTAGGAGTCCCACCATCTATCAATAAGGATAACTTTTTTTTTTTTTTTAAAGATTTTATTTATTTGACAGAGAGAGACACAGTGAGAGAGGGAACACAAGCAGGGGGAGTGGGAGTGGGAGAAGCAGGCTTCCCGTGGAGCAGGGAGCCCGATGCGGGGCTTGATCCCAGGACCCTGAGATCATGACCTGAGCCGAAGGCAGACGCTTAACGACTGAGCCACCCAGGCGCCCCAATAAGGATAACTTTTAACATGGGTGGGATGTTTGTGGAAGGTTGATGGGTGAAAGAACCTGGTCCGCATTCCCTCATCATCAGTTTGCTGCTCTTCAGGAAAACCTGTCATATGATTAGACAAATTTATATAGTGATAGAGTCACATGTATAGAGAATTATTCACTTCTTAAATTATTAGCTTCCTTTTTAATGAAATGATTTCTCTTCATGTTTCAAAAACATGCTTTTTTTCACAAACACAAAAAAATAGCAAATTTACTAACCTATTTATTGAAGCCTCATTTAATCAGCTAAGAACATGAAAGAAACAGGTGCTTCATATATATTTATGCATACTTTTCTTTATTATACATGATACCTTTTTTAAGATTTTATTTATTTGACAGAGAGAAAGACAGCAAGAGAGGGAACACAGCGGCGGGGGGGGGTGAGAGAGGGAGAAGCAGGCTTCCCGCAGAGCAAGGACCCCAACAAAGGGCTCGATCCTAGGACCCTGGGATCATGACCTGAGCCAAAAGCAGACGTTTAACAACTGAGCCACCCAGGTGCCCCAACACCTTCTATTATTTGTTTCTTGCAGTCAAACAGACTAAACTTCTTCTGGCACCTTCTTGAAGAATATGTCCAAGTTCCTTTTTAATAATGAGCCGAATTCTTGTCTAGGCTCAAAAGCCCCCATTCAGTTAATCAATGAATGTTTATTGAGGACCTACTATGCTCTAGACACTCTTCTAAGCACTGGGGATCTATCAGCAAATAAAGTAAACTACTGTGCCTGCCCTCATGGAGCTTGCATTCTAACATGTGTTATCTAATGGAAGAGGAAGATCTAGGAAGTAAGTTTTAATTCTTATTTTCCAATTTATTTTCTATTAATTATTTTGCTTTTGTTAGCCTCACAGCTTTCCTTTCCATTAAGTGATTGTCTTTTTAAATACCTTTTACTTGCTTCATTCAAGTGTTTTGAAATCTAATAAAACAGCATGGATACAGAAAGCCATGTATACAAAAGAATATATCCCATAGGTCTATGGGATATATTGAGAGATAGAGCCGTGTTGTCCACCCTCAAGGAAGTGTTAATCTTGTCCAAGGAGATGGCCACGCCATGAAAGATATAAGGATGATTAATTACTAAACTGTGTGCTGCTGACCCCACTGCAATTGGAGAAATCAGTGAGCACTCAGCTAACTGGCAGCCAACTCAAGGAGAACATGAAACTTGGACTGGTTCCCAAATAATATTAAAGTTAGGGAGATTAAAAAATAAAACCTGAAGTAAAATTAGGCAGAGAGTAAGAAAAGTCTAGTGATGGGAAGTGGAATGATGTAGCTGATTTACAAAGATGAGAATTTCTTGATAAGATTGAGAGAAATAATCAGCCAAATAAAGGGCATGGAAAAACATGTTGGAGGTCTTCCAGTCCAGACAGAGGGTTTGATGCACTAGAGGGCCAGTGGGATTCTTCAGCATGAGGGAGGGCCATTGACAGTGCTATCTTGGGAGGATCTGTGCTGGAGACTGGTTCTACTGTAAGTTTCTCCTAAGAGTGGGCATGTCCTGACATTGTTGGCCTCTCCCAATGATTGGAAGCCTTCCCTTTTAAGACCTCGTGCACTTGTAAAGCCTTGGAATAAGAGAAGAAACATATGTACCCCCTGTGTACCAGAAGAAAACCCTCATCACTATACCTCCGGGTCCTCCGCCTGTACCTGTATGGGAAGATCCAAGAGGTGACCTTGACTCAGTCTTCCTCCACTAAACTGAAGAACAGTAACTTGGTCTTCAGCGTATACTCATTCCATAACGCATTCCAGATTTGAAAAGCTGGGGAAAATATCATTAACGTAGGTTTGATAGCTTAATATAGTAAGTGCCTGGAGAAACTGTCTTCTTGAGAATCTCAGAGTAATGTGGTCAATCAGCTGAGAAAGGGTTTAACACAAAATCCAAAATATCAATGGCTTAAGTGAGATAAAAGTTTATTTCTCTCAGGAACTCCAATCATCAATGGCCAGGCTCTTTCCAGCCTTCAATTCCACCGTCTGAGCCCTGACTTCCATCTTTAAGATTCAACTCACGGTCCAAGATGACTGCTATCATACCCATTTTGCAGGTAAGAGGAGTGAGGGAGAGAGAAAAGTTTAAATGTGCCCTCCTTGGCTGAAAGTGCACTATCTTTGAGCACCCTTCCTGAAATGTCAGACCACACTGCACTGATAGTTCAGTTATCATGTTGACTCTATGATCAGCTGAGCCTGGAAAAGATAGTCTTTCAACAAGGTTTATTCCTAGTAAAACTGAGCTCACCAAGGCTATAAAGTAACTGCATTTGAAAATCTGAGAAAGTCTTTACAGATGGGAACAGACCACAGTACAAAATAGTGAGAATGATCCTTGAGGTAAAGAACAAGATGTCTACATATTTTTCCTATGATTAGGCATGAAATCAAAATAAGGGCCAGCTACCAAAACTGGGCCTTTTTTTTTTCTGCCTTATAGATTGCTGGAGAATGTGTTAATATACACTTAACTCATATTTTTCAAATATTAACATCATACTTCATGTGCTTCATATATATATGTATATATATATATATGCATATATATATACTTTTAAGAATAAATTGCAGACATAATGCTGTATCCTTAAATACCTCAGTGTCTATTTCCTAAATTCAAAGACATTCTTTTATATAGCCACAACACAATTCTCAAAATCAGCAACTTAGTGTTGATAGAATACTATTTAAAATCTACACCTTATTTAGATTTTGCCAATTACACCAACAACATCTTTTATACTAAAAGAAAGTATCAGATCTCACATTGCATTCAGTTGTCATATCTCTTTAATCTATTTGAATATGGAACAGGTCCTTGGCCTTTCTTTTATGATATTAGCAATTATTTTGTAGTATGGCTCTAAATTTTGTCCAGCGTTCCCTCCTCATAAGGGAAAAAGAGTGACTTACAGCGGGGACACCCAGCAGACACCATTAGAGACAAATGATCAACATTAATATCACCAGCCATAGCACAGATTGACATCATTTGCTTTCTGATATGATGCAATAAGAACACATAATTTCTGTGCTATTCCTGCCAAAAATGCATAAACTGAATCTAATGTCATTCTTTTATTTCTTGTAATATGCCAAAACCATTCAAGCACAATGACTTCTTTTCCATGCTTCCCTTGTCTCTCTGTTGTAATTGCATGATGAGCCATGTGAAATTATATCATGAGTACTGAGTTCAACTACCTTATTTGCTTTAAGATCTAGATCATTTGCAAGAGAGGGGTGAGTGCTACAAAAAGAATGCCAAGTATGTTTTCTTGCTCATGGTCACGTATGGGTTTCTGAGTTTCCATAATGTGCTCCACCCTTTGTGTCCAACCAATTACGTTCTCACTATTTCTTTGTATATAAATATGTAGACCCAGAATCCGGGCAGTTGAAGGGAAAATTTAGTTCCCATCCAATGTTTCAGAATTAGAAAGACACAATATTGTTCATTGTCTGATTTTTGAACCAATTCCGAAATTAGTTTAGGCTTCTCACTCAGATCAAAATATTTTAAGAAAATCTTTAAGTATTTGTTAAAATGAAATTTCTGTCTCTTTTTCCCATGAATGCCCAAGTATACTATTGCTATTTTTTGCATAGAGAATGAAAGCTATATTTTTTCCCATTGTCTAATGGCAAAGTATGCCAAAATTCAAATTTTCAGAGCCATATGAAGTTTCATTCCTCATGAAACCCAAGCTACATGGAAATGAAAAGAAACATGTTTTCTTTATCAGCATTTGTTATTTATCTTCCTTCACCATATTTCATTCATTTTATTCCTTCCATTTTGTATGAGGGATTAATCTGGAATGTCTGATTTTAATTATAAATCCCTTTTATACAGAACTTTTTAAATATGATTTTTCATATAATTTATTCCTCACTTCAAATCCTGTGGACAGGGAATGTCAACAGCTTCTAATAACTTCCTTTTAAAGATTACATGAGTAATGATCTAGGGAATGGGGCAAATGAGAACCACTAGAAAAAAAATCAAAGAAGGTAAAAGCAAACACTAAATCAATTAGTAAAAATAGAGCCAGATTTGCTTTCAAAACAGAATGGTCTCCCTAATGACACAAGTGATGCTTCTCGCTCACTGCATGGGCCCAGGATTGTCCCTTAACTTTGCCATTCTTCGTGTTTTCCCTACAGAATAAGATGATAACCAGACCTCTCTTGTATTAGGTCAACTTTAGGTAGCCCTCCCCCCACAATTATTATGGTAAATTAGTAGAATGTAGTTTTTAACATATTTCTAATGAACCACATAATGAAATTTCATACCTAGGCTTTAGTATTTTGTTACAATTTCTCTAGAATATTGTTTTAAACTAATTAAGTAGGGTTATTAAAACAAAGATGGTGTTGTTGCTGCTCTTTTTTTTTTTTTTTTATCAATTCACTATACATAATATTTGAGTTACTCTGCAGACCAAAAATATTTGACTACATCATTGAGCCAATTATGCCTTCATCCTATGCACATTTCTGGTCACCAAGAAAATGGAATTGTGGGTTTGTTTGTTTGTTTGTTTTTCTCCCACTGAGTGAGATGGTTGGCTAGATGAAGAAACAGATGATTAAATGCACTTTGGAGGTGTGGACTATCTCCATAGCACAATCCTGTTAAGAAGATTCCATCATTTCTTTGGATGCCTGGGTGGCTCAGTCAGTTAAGCGTCTGCCTTCGGCTCAGGTCATGATCCCAAGGTCCTGGGATCGAGCCCCACATCGGGCTCCTTGCTCAGGAGGGAGCCTCCTTCTCCCTCTCCTTCTTCCTGTTGCTCCCCCTGCTTGTGCTCCTTCTCTGTCAAATAAATAAATAAATAAAATTAAAAAAAAAAAATTCCATCATTTCCACATCCCTGAGGATCTCAGTCTCTCTGCTCAGAACCCCTCCTAGCTCTGGCCAGCTTCCCTCTGGCCTTGCACACAAAGGCTTCAGGACCCAAGTTCGGGTTGGGGGGTGTCTAGTGGAATCCAATTCACCTTGAGTCACTTCATTAGCTTTAGAACTCCACCTTCAACTACAACCATAAAAAATATCAGTCCATCAAATGCACATTGCAATATCACTAGCATGGTTTCTCGCCTGCCGTTTGGAGGGTTGTTTTTTGTTTGTTTGCTAATTTTCACAATGACTGGCACCCGTTCCTCCTGTGTCTCTGTGTTTTTCCTTCTCCCCTGCTTCCCTCAGGTTTTAGCTGTACATCCACCTTTTCATAGCAATTCTCTCTGCTTAAAATCGTGTCCTGACTAGTACCAGCTTTCCCTCCTGTCCATTTTCCTTTTAGACTGGGTCCAGCATTTGACGTCAGTGCACAGTTCATTCATGTATTTGATTTTAATTTTTGAGCTCCATTCTCCCACAGTTAAGTTACACTCATGAACAAGTTGTACGCATTTGAAAAGTTCATTAAATGAAGAGCAGGAAGGAATTAGTAGTGTTTTCATCAGTTATTCACAAACTACCGGGGCACCTGGGTGGCTCAGTTGGTTAAGCGTCCGACTTTGGCTCAGGGCATGATCTCTGGGTGGTGAGACTGAGCCCTGCATTGGGCTCCCCGTTCAGCAGGGAGTCTGTGTCCCCTGTCCCTCTGCCTCTTGCCTCTCACCCCCCTACTCGTGCACGCTCTCTCTCTCTCTCTGAAATAAATAAATAAATCTTTCCCCAAAAATTTCACAAACAACCATCATCGCAAAACCATAACCTGGTTCAATCAAAAACAGTCCAGTACTTCATCATTATTACATTTCTCAGAGGAAAGAGCAAATATTTTATCAACCATCACAAAACTTTCAAGAGAGTCTATAAATGTTCATGTGTGTGTTAGAGATGTGCTTGTGTCCTTGTGTGCTTTTTTTTTTTAATTTTATTATGTTATGTTAGTCACCATACAATACATCATTAGTTTTTGATGTGGTGATCCATGATCCATTGTTTTTGTATAACACCCAGTGCTCCATGCAGTATGTGCCTTCCTTAATACCCATCACCGGGCTAACCAATTCCCCCCTCCCCCCTCCCCTCTAAAACCCTGTTTGTTTTGCAGAGTCACAGATGAATGGATAAAGAAGATGTGGTCCATATATACAATGGAATATTACTCAGCCATCATAAAGGATGAATACCCAACTTTTACATCAACATGGATGGGACTGGAGGAGATTATGCTAAGTGAAATAAGTCCTTGTGTGCTTTTAACTAACAGACCTGAGGAATCATAAGGACAGACACTTAAGTGTTTCCAGGGTACGTGTTAGTAATGAATTGCAGGAGAAAATTTGCTGGAGGGGAAGAACTAAGAATCGGAAGGTAGAAGAACTGGAGATTCACCCCAGCCCAGCCACTTATGACCTTAGGCAAGTGATTCACCTTTCTGAGCCCTAACTTCCTCCTCTGTAAAATGATGGGCATGGCATAATGGTTTCTTATGTTCCTCCCAGTTCTAACACCAGGCTTTAAAGTCTCCATGCAGAACAGTTAGAACATTGTTCAGTCCAGTTCTGCTTCCTTAGAGTTGACTGCATTTAGTTGAATTGCAACTTCTATTAAAAAACATTATATAGGATGCCTGGGTGGCTCAGTTAGTTAAACAACTGTCTTCGGCTCAGGTCGTGATCCCGGGATTCCGGGATCGAGCCCCGCATCAGGCTCCCTTGCTCAGTGGGGAGTCTGCTTCTCCCTCTGACCCTCCCCCTCTCATGCTCTCTCTCTCAAATAAATAAAATCTTTAAAAAAACATTATATAGATTCAATTTATAGTAAGGATATAAAATGTATCACTCCAAAGCTACATTATAGAATTTTTTTCTCTCTTAGACCTTCAGGGAAAGAAAGAAGTTAACAGTACTAAGGCTTCTCTCAGGTCTTTGTGTACCCCAGACTTGTTTGAGGATTATGATGTAAGATCTCTTAGAGAATTACAGTTATTCCAAAATGTCCCATCTTAATGGTTGGATCATCAAACCCTAGACCAGGGTTTCTCAACCTCAGCACTATTGACATTTTGCTAATTCTTTGTTCTGGAAGCTGTCGTATGTGTTGTGGGGTTTTTTAAAAATTTATTTATTTATTTATTTATTTATTTATTTATTTATTTATTTTAGAGTGAGAGAGAGAGTGCCAGTGAGCTCGGGGAGGGACAGAGGGAGGGAAAGGAAGGACTCCACACAGAGCGCTGAGGGCTGAGTGCAGAGCCCAACTCGGGGCTCCATCTCACCACCCTAAAATTGTGCCCTGAGTGGAAACCAAGAGTCCGACACTGAACCGACTGAGCCCCGCCAAGGCACCTGTCCTATGTGTTGTTTAATGTTTAGCAGCGTTCATGGTCTCTACCCACTAAAGCAGCAGCACCCCCACACCCCGAATTATGACAATTAGAACATATCTCCAGATGGGGGCACCTGGGTGGCTCAGTTGGCTAAGCATTCGACTCTTGGTTTTGGCTTAGGTCATGATCTTGGGGTCCTGGGATGGAGCCCTAACTTGGGCTCCTCGCTCAGCATGGAGTCTGCTTGGGATTCTCTCTCCCTCTCCCTCTGCCCCTCCTATACATGCTGTCTCTCTCTCTCAAATAAATAATAAATAAAATATAAAAAAAAGAAAAGAAAAGAAAATGTCTCCAGATGTTTCCAAATGTCTCCTGGGGGTGAAGGTCATCCCCACACTATGCTCACTGCCTGGACAGAAAGCCAACAGCCTACTACGCGTGTACCTGTTTTCTTTCCTTTCTGTTCATTTTCTCTCTTTTTCCATTCATCTTTCTTTCCTTTCCTCCATTTGACTCCTTTTTACTCCTCCTTTTATTCTTCTCCTTTTCTCTTTTCTGTCTCTAATACATGTGACCTAGTTTTGCCATCATCTACACCACTGGCCCTTGGAAGTCAGAGAAAAGCTTACTCTGGGCCTCAATGAACACCCATAGACCAGCTGTCAGGCTAAAGAGACAGTTCTGAAGTCAAAGTGGGACTCAAAGCCTACTTCTGTCATTTACCCATTTTATGACAGTTTGGGAAGGTTGCTAAATCTCTTTGGGCTTTGGTTTCCTCATCTGAAAACTGGAGTAATAATGCCTTTTTCATAGGGCTTGGTAAGAGTAAATTAAGTTAGCTCAAGTGCTTAGTGTGCTTAGCTCAAGGCAGGGGACACGGTGAGGTTTCAATCGGTGGCAGCTATTATTGAGTAATACTAGGTTACTAGAAGGAGGCTGTGCTTTGATCACAGTGAAGAAATTTAAGAGTGGAGAGGTCATAATAGAAATTGAAACATTATTATTGTCAGCCATCAAATACATAGAATCTAATCAGTCTAAAGAAAATAAATGTTAAGGGCAAAGTTAATGATGGTTATCCTTTGAGTCTTTCTGCCCAGTTAAATCCACAAATTGATAATTTAATTGAAGTGTCTGTAATGTGACCATTTCATAGAGGAAAAAGCTGCATTTATTCTCAAATGTAAGCTGGTGTTACTTGAATTTATTAATACTAATCCTTCCAAAAGCAATTGTTCTCTTCTTCTTTTGAAGAAAAAAATAAGCGTTGTCTGGGAACAATAGTTGAACTAACCAAATTATGTTCAGAGAAAATTTTTGAAACACCCAGATTCCAAAAGCCTAGAGCTAGTATGCTTCTACCCTTCAGATAGATCTAATATGGCTGGGAAGGCCTTAGACCTCTTGTGTCTGTAGCTGGTCAGTTTGTTCTTTGGAGTCGCTTGAGCAAAAGGCCACTTTGCATCATCACATTCTATAAAATTGTGTTTCTCATTTTCTGGTACTGTCCTCATAACTAGATCTGAAATGAAAGGTATTTGCAAAAATAACATCAAGCTCTCTGATTTAAAAAAAAAAAAAAAAGAGCCATTGCCCCATGATACCACATTAAGAATAAACAATGGTCAGACTCGTATTACAGTTGTGAAAATCAGAAGGGTGACTGCCAGGTAAAGCTGTAAGTCCTGAGACAGATCCTTTTTAGCATTTCCACGTATCTGACTAGTTGCTGCCTCATCCGGCTGGTTCCAGGAGCTGTCATTCAACCTGCCATCACACTCACAGAATCTCACTCCAAGATGCTGAGACCCGGGGAGGGAAGAAGACCAACCAAAGCCAGAGGATACATTGGTGTCCAGACCAAGACTTGCCCCCTCATCGGTACACAATCCAATGCTTTTTGTTTTCCAAGGGTCAAGGGCTAAAAGCTATGAAGGTAATAGAGATGTGGCCCTAAAGATAGGCTTCCTCAGGTGAGTGCATTAATCAAGACCTGGAGACACTCAGGATGAAGCTTTATGGGACAAAGTCACCCCCTGGTAGAATACGGAAGTTGCTCCTATTAAGAAATGGAAAAGGGGCACTTGTGTGGCTCAGTCGGTAAAGCGTCTGCTTTCCGCTCGGATCAAGATCCCGGGGTCCTGGGATGGAGCCCCGCATCGAGCTCCCGGCTCAGTGGGAAACCTGCTTCTCCCTCTCCCTCTGCTGCTCCCCCTGCTTATGCTCTCTCTCTCTCGCTCGCTGTCAAATAAATAAATAAATAAAATCTTTAAAAAAAAAAAGATATGGAAGAGTTTGGGATCTTAGCACCTGATAGGGAACAAATAGACACTCCCCCACACACATACACACACATGCATTTCATTTACTAATCACTAATCATGATTTTTGTTTAAAATTAAACAAAACTCTTAAGCAAAAAAGTAAAATTTGTCAAAAATAGGGCACCTAAATACTAGATAGAATGTGATAAGTTTGGGGTGCCTGGGTGGCTCAGTTGGTTAAATGTCTGCCTTCAGCTCAGGTCATGATCCCAGGGTCCTGGGATCAAGCCCCATGTTGGGCTTCCTGCTTTGCGGGAGTCTGCTTCTCCCTCCCCCTGCCACTCCCCCTGCTCATGCTCTCTCTCTCCGTGTCAAATAAATAAATAAAATCTTTTAAAAAAAAAAAAAAAAGAATGTGATAAGTTACTTAGAAACTTTAACTTAGAAACAAAATACCACTAAATACATGTAGTTTCATAGTCAAGATCACAAACTCCTCATCCCATAATATTTCGTTTTCTTTACTAAGACAGAAAACGTTCTAAGCTATTTCCTTCTTTGATGTATGTTCATATCTACTTAATGCATTGCAAAGAAAATAGGCCCTGAATACATATTTTTTGAAAGGATGAGCCCTAGAAAGTCATCAAATGGCTTCAGAAGCTGCAAATATGACCTCACTAGAGTCCCCATTTCAATTCCCTGGAAGATTTCAGGTAGTTTTCATGATGAAAAGTCCATATTTCACATTTTGACCAAAATTCTGAAGGAAATCAGAGAAAGAGGACTAAAACCTGCCCGTTCTTGGGGCGCCTGGGTGGCCCAGTCAGTTAAGCACCTGCCTTCGCTCAGGTCATGATCTCAGGGTCCTGGGATCAAGCCCCACCTCAGGCTCACCAATCCATGGGGAATCTACTTCTCCCTCTCCTCTGACCCTCCCCTCCCAATGCTCTCTCTCTCTTCTCTCAAATAAATAAATAAAGTTAAATAAACAAATAAATAAATAAAATAGAAACTGCCCATTCTTAATTAGGTCTTAAAACATTTTTTTTATTCTTTGTTTAGTTCATAATGCTGGAGTTAATAAAAATATTTTACAATACAGCAGGAAAAGAACATGCTTCATAATTTCTTCATAAGTAATAGTGAAAGTTTTATTAAGAATCTTCACATTCCCAAAAAAAAAAAAAAAAAAAAAGAATCTTCACATTCCTCTACAGTTAAGGAAAGTCTTGGAAAGGATTGCTTTTCTATTTGTTGTGTGCTTATTAAATCACCTAAAGATTTTTTGTTTTTATTGTTGTTTTTAAATTATTTACTCTTTTAATATACCTTTCTGTGAATTAAGATGACACAGTGTTCCTGTTATACGGAGAGCAAAAAGATTTGCTTATACAAAAAAACCCAGAAATAAAAGTTACTGTACATTGTTTAGAACAACAAACCTATAATACCTTAAAGATTTTTGAAAATTGCTCAAAGGAAGTCTGGCTTGGAGTGTGATCATTGGATAAATCTTCTGCAAAGGATTTATTTCTTTTAGGGATCAAATAAATGTTCGCAAAAATGATTGCAAACAAATGCCTAAAAGGCCCTTTATCCATACTCCAAATAAATAAATTTCTTTTTTTTCATTCTATAAAACTACCCACAGAAATTCTATTAAATATGGGGGAAAAGTGATAATGACAGAAGCAAAACAATCAGAGACTGACAGACCAATAAGGCTATTGAGTATAATTACTGTGATGTTATTCCTACTAATAGAAATCAGATAACATATGCAGTACATGGAAACATGGGCTCAGTAAATGTGTCCAATTCCCCAATCAGATAATACTTATATAGATGCAGAAACAATGAGATCTTCCACATATACATCTCAATGCTAGTCCTTTACAATTATTAATCTGCTAAACTCAAAATTCAGCATCCAGCTGAGCACGTGGAGTAGAATCACAATATGGTGGCCTTGTAAAGGACCTCCCGCCCAGACTTAAGCAGGCAGACCTCCTGCCCAGCGCTACCGCATCCCTGACAGAGGTCATCCGGCCTCTGTTCAAATTCTGTAGGGATTGGCAGTTCAAAACAATCAAAGCTGTTTTGTCCAGTACATCCAATTTTTAGAAAAATGTTTTTTTCTCACACTGAGGTAAATCAACCTCCTGGGGTAACATCCCTCTACTGATCTTTGTTCTGTATCTTTAGAGGAAGAGAATTATTTCACCTAAAATGTGTTGAGCACGTTAGGGCCAGCCACTTTGCTATATGCTGGCTACAGGGCGATGAACAAAACAAATACCAACTTTTTTCTCCATCCACTCCTTCTTCCCCAAGACCAACCCCAGATATTGGAAGACAGAGTTCACATCCCTACATTTTCTCTGGTCTAGGATGACTATCCCAGTTTTCTCAACTCTTTGTCCTTTGACATGGCTTCCGAGACTTTTAAAAATCTGATTGCTTTCTTTTAGAGAGCTTTCGGTTTATCAATGACAATCTCAAGGCAGGCCACTTGAGCTGAACACAGTGCCTAAAAATGCAGTTTGTCCAGTATATAGGACTATGGGATTGCAACTTCTCCAGAACTGAACACAGGAACTTTATTAACATAACCTGGGAGGTCACTCACTATCCACGTTCACCAGTCTCAATACATTGTTGGATAGAATCCTGAAGTGATTATTGTGTTCCAGATACCATAAAGACCCTGAGCAGTGGAAAACTATAGGTGTTTTCCTTTTCCTTCCATTCTTTCTTCTTTCTTTCTTTCGTCTTTCTTTCTTTCTTCTTTCTTCTTTCTTCCTTCCTTTCTTTGTATTTTGTTGTTGTTGTTGTTGTTGTTGTTGTTGTTTCGAGGTTGGGAAGGAGCAGGGAAAAAGGAAGAGAGAGAGTCTCAAGCAGCCTCCATGCCCAACGGCCTGTGTGGAGTCTGATGCAGGACTCAATTTCACAACCCTGAAACCATGACCTGAGCTGGGATCAAGAGTCGGACACTTAACCGACTGAGCCACCCAGGTGCCCCAACTGTAGGTATTTTATTATCTTCCTCTGTCAGTCTCTGATTCTCCCCTTCACACTTACATATTTGGTACTTTTGTGTTTGTTAAAATTATAGATTTGGGGATTTGTTCCAGAGTATTATCTTGTTGAAATGTTTTAATTCCTTATCCCATAATCCAGTGTATTGACTGTTCTCCCCAATGTTTAATACCTGAAAAATAAAGAACACATCTTCTGTTTCATCTTCTGATTCACCAATTTAAAAAAAATATATTAGAATAAGACTAAGGACAAAGTCCCACAGAAACTATTGAAACTACTGCCTCAATTTGGTTTCCATCAATCAATCAATCACTTTGGGAGAGAATTATTCAAATAGCTGTAAATCTATGATGATAACAGTAGATAGAACATACCAAGTGGTTTCCTTAAGCTGGAGGCCATGATACATATTTTATACGTATTATCTCATTTAATCATCATGACAACCTCATACATTGGTTATTGCTATGTACAAGTTTCACATAATTATAAGTCTCCTAATTGTAAATATGTTTCAAATGTTTCATATAAGGAAATTGAGGCTGAGGGAGGTTAAGTAATTTTCCTACTATCCAAGAAAGTAAGTGGCAGATCTGGAATTCACACACATCTGTCCCACTCCAAAAGCTCATGTCTGTAGTCAAAAGACAGAACTGCTTCCAAATACCATGTCATCACTCAACTCAGATGTGGGAGCCAATGAGAAATTCTTGACATGTCTCTGTGAGCTCCAGATACATTATGTTCCTGATATTTATATAACAAAAGGCAATGGGACAATCTGTTCTTCCTGAATCTATGTTGATTCCTAGGGATTTCCTCTTTCCCTTCCAGAGTATGTGACTAACCACTCTGAGAGCCTAAACTATCATTTTTCTGGCTAAACAATAGCACGAGTCCCTACCTGTGGTTTTCTCTCTTTCTGAAAAATGAAGTGTTTTCCAGCCTCTGCTATTAGCCATTGCTTCCCTTTTGCATATTTTATCAAATGTTACTGGCCATAATTTCAAGATCAAAACCACAAACTCTTTTAGTACATTAGGATGTAATTCTTCTACACTTAGATGCTTGACCTCTTTCAAAGTGCCAATTAGGTACTATTAAAATTACATCCTCTTCCTAGAGCTGTATTCTTATCCTTTCTTTGTCTGCTTTCTTCTCAGATGATATTCCTAAAAACTGTGTGTGTGTGTGTGTGTGTGTGTGTGTGTGTGTGTGTGTGATTAGTATTTATCAAAAGATCGGGGTCAATTCTCTTAAACTTTCCCCTAGAGAGTCCCAGAGAGTTGAGATTTTGCTGTAACATGTTCAAAAAGGAACACTTTCATTTTAAACTTTTCTTTAATTACTATTTGATGTTTTCATAAATCTCATAAAGTCCATTCCTAAGGAAGAAAATTGGGTTATCACCCAGTAAATCTGCTTCTTTTATAGATAAGAAAACTGAGATCTGGAAAGGTCAAAGGACATGCCCATGGTGGCATATCTGATAAGTGGAAGAAACATCTTATGTTAAGGGAGTAAAAAGTCATAAAATGAATATCATTTTTTATTTTTATCAAAATGCATAAATGTGAATTTTAGCCAGTAGTTCCATGGTAATGTTAATTTCTCCCAAATGTCCCTTGTACTTAAGAGACATTTCAGTCCTGATGTTATACATTGTATGTGTTTATTCATGCTTTAAAGGTTATATTTCTGCTCTACATCTTCCCACGTCTTTATTTGCAAATTTTTACTTACAGATATGTATTGGTCTATTGGTTGCATTTTGAAACCAAATTGTTTAGTGTTCTCACCCTTTGAGATTGTTCCTTCTTAAAGCAATAATATGGAAAATGTCCACAATGATGGAAATACCTGTCCTCCCGCATTAGTCACGCCAGGGAAAGCGCACACCTCTCACATTTTGTATATGAAATATCCCTTAGTCTTGGGAACAACTGTGCTGTGGCTGTTTGCATCATTTACTCCAACTCCGCATCTTCCATTTCTTAACCTCTTTATCTCCAGGAGATAGAAATTTGAAAATTGTCCCGTTGGCAACTTCATACCCCCGTAATTAAACAGAAAAGCCTAAGGACTTCAGAGCATCTAAAATATGTGATAAAATTACTACTGCTCCTCAAAAGTCCAAAAGAAAGTAGGAATTTCTACAGTCACAGTGATTTTCATTCTTACAAGTGATTTCAACTAAATATCACTTTACAAATTCACAAGTGCACAACAGTTTTAATATTGCAGTTAAAATAATAAATGCTATTTCCTTTCCAATGTTTGCCTCACTCTATATAATCACGAAGAGTCAATAGTCACTTTGTATAGTCACGAAGAGATAATATTGTCTTCGTTTAATTTTTTTAAATGCTCCTGTGGAAGAACTAGCTCCTCCTATTTTGCTTCCTCAAACCTAGACCACTGCAACCTATGTGGTAGCAAAGCCTTGTATATCCAAGGACAGGTGCTTGAACTGTGTTTTCACACATTTGACAGTAATTTTTCCAAATTGATGTTAAAAATATATGATCAAGGGGCACCTGGGTGGCTCAGTCGGTTAAGCGTCTGCCTTTGGCTCAGGTCATGATCCCAGGGTCCTGGGATGGAGCCCCACATTGGGCTCCTTGCTCAGCAGGGGTCTGCTTCTCCCTCTCCCTCTGCTGCTCCCCCTGCTTGTGCTCTCTCTCTCTGTCAAATAAATAAAATATTTAATATATATATATATATATACATAGGTGATCAAGATTCTCAAAAAAATATGATCATGAGAAAGCTTCAAGATAGAAACGTGTTAGAAAAATAGAGTCAGGCTGTCACCAATAAAAACTGCAGCTGTCATGTCTTATTAACCAACTTGGTGGAGAATTAATGGTTCTGATGGGTGAGAGGTGAGAGTGGAATCTGCGCATGTCAGAGTAAGTCAGTGCTCCTTTTCTCTCCTCCTTTGCCTGTTTGTAAATCCAGGACAACAACAACTCTGGAAAAACTTAATCCAAAAATACTATCATCTTAATTTCAGAAGGAAGGGAGGAACGAAGGAAGACAGCCTCATGGTGCTGTGAGGAAAGTGCTCAGTACATAGAGGACGTAAATTGGTATTTCCACCCCCAATTTCCAACCGGGACCTTACCCGAGGCCCTGGCACCTAGACTGAGAAGGGTCAGGGTCTTGACTTGGCACAATAATCCTAAGTCTTGGCTTTTTCCATTTTATTATTCTTGTGTTAGTGGATGATTAAAAAAAAAAAAGGAAACCCAGGTGGTCCATGTAATGTGTAAAAGAAAAGGTAGTCCATCAGGCAGTTAGCTTCAAAGCGAGATAGTTTATAAACCTGAAATCCTAGGTGCTAAGGTGAAGAATAGGAGAAAGAAGGAAGTCTGAGAAAATTAGTTAATTCATAATTAGATTTTTAGAAAAAAGGAGACATGAGAGTGCTAGTAGTTGATCTTGAATTAATATAATGTTATTTTTCAGTAACACTTTTTATGAGACATTATAAACCTACTCGAAAACCACCAGCAGAGGGCTCTATCCTAGGTGCATTAGCTTTCAATTACTGCCGCCTACGTTTACCAGAAAATACTCCCTCCATTTGAGACTGAGAAAAGGAGGGCATTATTAAATCTCCTCTCCGCTCTTATAAACTGAACTAAATATAAGTGAAAGGGGGAAATACGAATATAACTATCTTGAATGTCTCCAGCAAGCTTTTTACCTAGGCGACTGGGTGCGTGCCCTGAAATAGAAATATAGGCACAAGGCAGGACGAAACGAAAAGTGAAATGGTGAAAATGCATATTTTACTCGTTTATCTTCCTTTTCAAACCAAAGTTTGTTTAGCCTTTACGTTTGCTTTGTTTTGCATTTATTAAGTGCTCCCGGGGATCTTTTCCTACATCATGTGATTGGAGGTTAAAGCGAAATGCCTAAGAGCAAAGCAAAGCAGGCTCAAGTAAGGAAAATTTTCTCAGTAGAGATTGAGTTTTTATTTGTACATTTTTGAGACTTTTGAACCTTTTAGATCTTGAAATAATCGCTTCAAAAATTAGTAGATATAATAAGAATTGAACTTTTAAAACGCTTTTAGCGATAACAGGTTTTCAAGAGTGGAAAGAAATCGCTAAAAAATAAATAGAGCGGCCGTGCAGGATTTGCTTGCATAAAATCCCGACAGAGGGCGCTGTTGCCCGTTCGATGACTGAGCGTAGGCCTCCCAAGGAAAGATTTCCCTTGCAATTTCTAGGATTTTTTTGAATAATGCCCATGTTGAAAAACTGACGCGGGTTTTAATTATCGTTATGTACTTCTTTGCATATCTCTTTATATATGTGTATATATTTTTAAATTTATACTTCGTTCTTAATAAAACCAGATTGTTTTTTTCAGTTTTCCTAAATAATTTATATAAATTTTAACCAAATATTTCAACATGTTTCTAATCTTAAAAATACCTGATATTAGAAAAAAATTCAATTACATATGCAAATTTTTAAATTATACATATACAATGCTATAAAATAGCTATGCTAATAATATATTTTAAATAGTTTTACATATAAAAGTATCTTCATGGGTTTTTTTTCTTGCTTTAAGCTTTAGAGTTTATTTATTTTAGACTAATCAATGATATACCAGAACGATTTAAAAGATTTTAGAGGAAAAAAATTTTTTCAAATGCTTTTTATTTGGGTTGGAGTGATCTTTAGATTTAAAAAGATAATGGAGTTATTGACTTGAAAGGAAGAAGACAATTATTCTCATTAATAAATTTGTGTCTAGAGCATCTGAATTTCCAAGCCTATAATATCTGCCACTGATTTTAATTCTGGAAAGGGTGGGAAGGAATGGTAAAACCGGTACCAAGTCCTACCACACAATGAAATTAGAAAGAATGCCTTCCTATGTCCAAACAAGCTCTGGGGGCAAAGAAGAAATCTTTGCTCACGCTCCCAGTGGGAAATCTGTATAGATTTTGTATGGTTTAAGATGTTAATATTTAAAGTAGAGGAAAAGAAGGAAGGAGGGATAACAGGATGGAAGGAAGAAAAGAAGGAGGGAGAGAGGAAGGGCAGCAGGGAGGGAGAAAAGGAAAGGTGAAACATGAAAATTACAAATGGAAATGAAGAAAAAAGGGTTTATTCCTGAAGTTCTTTCTGAAGCACCTTTGCACCTTTTTTTGTATTCCTTTTATTGGACTTATCGTTAAGAAATCAAATCAAAAGCCTGCAGAATTTTTCGGTCTGCATTATATGAAGCTTCTCCTTGGTTTTTATCGAGTCCACCGCGGTTGTCCGGAGCCCTCTCCTGGAAGAGCGTCCGTCGCGGCGCGCACAAGGCAGCGCTCAGCAGTCGTGAGATTCACAGACAATCGCCCTTTGCAGATTCACTCTTATCAGGTTTAATAACTTCCACCCCAAATTGCCCCGGTCACTCCTCATTCCCTCCTGTCATTTATTTTCTGCCCCAGGGGCAGAGATCCTCCACTGGATTTCCCTTCTGGCTGTGGGAATCCTCCCGTACCCTGAAAGGGAGTAGAAAAATAGAGGGGGTGGGAAAAAGAGGAATGAGGTTGAGTATTCACTTTGTGATGAAATTCAGAAACCCTGTGCCTTAAAGGGCGCCCATTTTCAAGGTTTGGTTAACTTTGTTATTGTTGTTGTTTATGTGTTCCTTTTTGGAAAAAAAAAAAACCTACACAATTCACCTCCCTAAGGAAAAAAAAAATACACTAAAAACAAAAAAAAATCCGTACATACTAAAATATTTTTCACTATCTCTTTGAAGAACATTTTGCTTAAATCTTCCAAAGGTTCAGGTGAACATTTCTTGACTGTCCATGATTAAAACCACTTAAAAGTTATAGACAACAGATGCAAATATAATGTCCTATGCCTCTGCAAAGAATTAACAGTGTGCGAATGTGTGCTCCCAACATCTGAAAAAAAAAAAAAACCACTTCATAATATGGAGCCTCTAGCCAAGGCACAAGGAATTCGTTGAAAATGCACACAAACAACCCTTAAAACGACAAACAAGACAGACTGAGGTGCTCATACAGTATTTAAGTTTCCAAATGTGTAGGGCAAAATGACCAAAAAATATTAGAAATGGTCACTGTGGTGAGCTGGCTTTTGTTGTTGTTGTTCTACACTGATAGAGGTACAGTTAAAAAAAAAAAAAAAGTTTGTAGACACTGATACAGAGAGATTGCCCTAAAAAATCCCCAAATCCGGCTTTCAAAATACCCTCCTGCTGAACACACATGAATAGAAGCTTTTGTGTATAAAAATCTCAGTAATGGTCCCCCTTTTAAAATCTACATAGAAAATGGGGGACTGTTGGCCCCCTGGTTTCTCATTATGAATTGTGAAGACTTTAGTCAGTGGCTACAATGATTCATCATTTTCCATACAGAGGTTTTTAAATGTGTATATTTATATTAATCACACTGAACAACTATCTCTCCTTTAAATGGATGTTTAGAGCCTGTAGACTCTGCGTGACCCAGGGGTGCTTATATAACTCAATGTGGGTGTCTGGGTGTAAATACGTGTTTATGATTTTTATAATATATATGTCTGTGGGTTGCATCTAACTCCTGTGTGTGTAATAATGTTTTTCTCTCTGCTGAGGCTTACTTCTCCAGCCTATTGTTTGAGACAACAGATATAAGTTGCGATGGGAGAGGAGCGTCGGATTTGGTGTGTATCCCCCATTTCCAATTATAGATGGATCATTACAGACAGCGGAGTCCTGAGAAGCCAGACATCTGCTCCTCACATGAATGCACTCACCTCCTAGAGACCAGGCTGCCATCATGCTCTGGAAGCTCGTGGAGAATGTCAAGTACGAAGATATCTATGAGGTGAGCCGACACCCCCAGATGCATCTTAGAGCTTTGCAGATAGAGAATTTGAGCTTCTTGACACCCCAACTGATATATATTTTTCAGCTATTTAGTCGTAGATTTCAGGCCGGTTTTCTCAGCTTTCTCTAACTTTTAGAAAAGCTGGCTGGGGGGAGACGTCGCGATTCGGAAAAAGAACTTTAAGGTTGAAATCTGGCTACTTTAAGTTAGGAGATTTTTTCTCTCTCTCTTTCTCTCTTTTTCTTTTATTTTTCTTTCTCTCTTCCTCGCCCCCACCCCCCCTTAAGGTTCTGATGGGAAATGTGGTGCTACTGAATGTGGGCAGAGAAAATAGAGACTGATAAAGGCAGAGGCTCTCCTCGTTTTGAGTATGGGAGAGAATTAGATTTTCAAGCCTCATTCGTAACAGACTCAGGCTTTTAATTTTTATTTTCAATAATATTTCTGAAATCAATAACAAACGGATCCAAGTAGAGGACGGAAAATTAGGAGGAGGGAAGTAGATAGAGGGCTAGATTGGTGTAGATAGAGCACAAGCCAAGGAGCCCTAGCAGATCTCTTTTTTTCTTTTTTCTTCTTTTTTCTTGTGTTTTGCTTTTTTGAGAGTCAGTGCGTCCAACCACCCCATGTTTGGGCATTTTTAACTCAATGTTCTGCCCTTGTTCAGTGCGCACTGCTCTCCAACGCTGGGGTTAGCGCAACTCTTCCTCGGGCTGGAGAAGTTGCCCGCCGCCCAGCGGGGCCGTAGCCCCGCTCGCCGCTGCCCTCCGCGGTCTGGGGCGCCGACTGATGCGGCGGCGGGGCGGCTCCGGGGCTCGCGGGCGAGGCGGGCGTCCGGGCGGGACACGCGGCGGGACGGGGAGGGGACGGCGGCGGAGGCCCGCGGAACTTCGCTCGGAGCGGAATGGCCTCGCAGACCCGGACTTAGGTGCCAGGGGAAGAGGGAATAGAAGGCTGGAGGAGACGTCGAGGGAGGGAGGACAGAAAGAAAAGCTTCGAGGAAAGGCGCGGCAGAATTATGGCGGGGGGAAGGTCGAAGCTGGCGAGCCGGGCGACGGAGACTGGAAAGCGGAAAAGTTGGAGAGAGGAGGGAGGACGGGAAGCAAAGTCCCGGGCGAGGAGCGCGAGTAGCGCTCTATCGGTCGTACCAAACGGTCGCGGTGGGACGCCCAGAGGCTCCCCCAAACCAGTGGGGGGAGAATATGCGACCCCTCCGCTCCGGGACGACTCCGGAAAGCCCGGCAGGGAGCCGCCTTGAGGATGATGGGCCGCGCACTGAAGCGGTCGGTAAGCCCCGACTGACGCCGCGGGCCCAGGCTTACCGGGCGGACCGGGGCTCCGAGGCCCCGCCGCAGCCGGGCCGCCGCGTCCCGCAGGCAGCTCACTGACCCCAGCTCCCGCCAGCCCGGAACACTAGTTTTAGTGTGTGTGTGTGTGTGTGTGTGTGTGTGTGTGTGTAAGAGAGAGACAGAGGCACAGAGACGGAGAGAGAAAGAGAGATTGAGGAGATTCGTCTTTCTGCGGAATGATGATTAAGGTTTTCCTTTCCTCTTTGTGGCTGTGTATTGACTGTAACGAAGAGCCGCGCCTCCGCCTGGTGCGTTTTGTTTCGGTTCGGCCTCCTTTTCTTTCTTTAACACGCGGGATAATGGTAAAGTCGAAGTCGCTAGAACTATCCTAAAGAATGTGAGCGCCCGAAGTGGGCATGAGAACGGGTGAAGACGGGGGCACGGTGTGTAAATAGATCGGAATATACATAGAGGGATTTTAGTGGGTTCCCAAAAGTAAGCAGGATAAAACTTGTTCTTTGCTTATGAAAAGTAAACTGGCTAAATGGGAAAGGAGGGAGGGAGAGCAGAAAGGACGGAGGGAGAGAGGAAGAGGGAGGGGTGAAGTGGAAGAGGGGCAGAGAGAGGAGAAAAAATAGGAGGGAGGGGGAAGAGAGGGAGAGAAGACAGGGGAGAGGGGGAGGGTGGAGAGGAGGGAGAGGAGAGAGAATATTGCAGGTATCCCTATTTGCCTAAAATTTCTGCTCAAAAATATAGGAGAACCCGCAACCCTGTGGAAGGAACCTTTTTAAGTCGGGAAGAAGGTTGAACTTTAACAGAAATGGCAGTCAGGCCAGTTGAACGGGTTCCTGAAACATCCAAAAAGGTTTTCTGTTGCCCCTGGCTTTGCCTTTCGAAAAGGATAAGTTTAGTGTACTTGAAGATTGATTGCATATATTTTAAATTGAGGTAAAAATCACGGATTGTATGAGCAGTATAAGGAGGGAAAGGCTACACAAGGGATGAAAAGCCCCCATCTTGCCCCTGTCCTTTAATAAGTAAGCATAATTTCCAGTATTCAGTGCAAGTCTCTAAACGTCACTGTAAACAACCAGGCCCACCGGTTTACTTTTCTCTCCCCTCCAAATGATGAGGCAACGCCTTTTTATTTTGTGTTTTAATCTGCACACAAAGCACCTAGGGCAATCAGTTCTTCCCATTAGGAAAGTCCCTCTCCAGGAACAAGGACACCCACGTTCTGTACAAGCCCCCAGCGACGCTCTCCCTCACTGCCTTGTCCAAAGGAGCAGGGGCTGCTTTACGCCTGTCCCCGGCTCAGTTAATTGAAGTTCTGCCTCTTTCCTGCTAAACTTTTTCCCCAGTCTGCCTTTGCCAGCCCCCTCGTCTGATTACATCTAGTAATTCTCCACTGAATGAACGTCATTTACAATAGTAGGGGAGCTCTGCGCTCGCTGCTGCTTCACGCTCCATTTGTCCTCCATTCTCCCTTTAAAGTACTCGTGTAATATTAATAGTCATGAATATCAATTATTATGAGGCGGTGTAGGCAAGCGGAGGGAGGAAGGGGCGCCCGAGCAGTCTGAGCCCAGCTTCGGGTGGAAGAGGACTGCATCTGGAGCCCCGAAGAGCGGCAGAAGAAAAGAGGCCAAAAAGACAGCAAGAGACCGATGAACAGCTCTGTCTGTGTGTGACAGGCATCGCCAATCTTGTTTGGGGGTGGGGGGGGATTTTTTTTTTTTTTTTTTTTTTGATGGCTTGTCCTGGAAACCCCTCAAGCTCGGCTCCTGTGTCCAGCTCGTTTCTCTGCTGGACTCCTTGATTTTTTTTTTTTTAATCATTGTTTGATTTTGAGCAGTAACCAGGCTTTTTTTTCCAGATGTTAGTCCACACCTATTCATCCATGGTGAGTTTGGATTCACGTTGTACCAGAATTGCATGCTCCCTCCTCTCACTGTCTCTCTGTCTCTCCGTCTCTGTGCGTGTGCCTCACTCTCTCTGTCTCTGTCTTCCTTTGAGCGCCTTTGGCTTGGTAATTTAGCACCGTAATTGGACGAGGCTGCAGCTGCTTCTCTCTGCATTGTGTGCTCTCCGTCTGAGCTCCATGAGTCAGCTGGGGAGGGGGGAGGCCGCAGAGAAAAACTTTTTATTTGCCATTGCAGTTTGGAAATTTAGGTGACTATTTCTCCAAAAAGAACCAGAGGGACTTTACCAAGGCATTTCCACAGAGGAGAGGGAGAAACTTAAACACTCCTCTCACACACACACCTCCCCCTTCTCCTTCCACTTAGTTTGCTACTCCAGATAGAACCAACAGTAAGTTGTCTGGGCTTTTTCTTGTTTTACCCTCCCAACCCCAGGTCCTTCATTTTCACACCCTGGAGTATAATAGCATTAGATACAGAAAAGCAACCTTAGAAATAACTCCTCAGAACCACAATTCAACTTAATTTAACGTGGGGTCAGGGTATGATTTCAAATGAGATCCATTTCAATCAAACACTATTTAAATTATTTAATTCCTCTTGGGGAGGGAGGGGTGACTGGGAACTCAGATCAGGCAGATTCCTCAGAGCTCCTGGAATTACCAGGTTTGTGTGGGGAGCTCTTGGTCAGCTGGCTGGGTTGCCACTGAAGGCCAAAGTTGGTTTTGAACAGGAGCAGCACAGCAAAAAGTATGATGTTTAATTTGTTACGCTTTGGACCTCTGAAAGATTAGGAAAAATAGTTTAAAATACCCAGAAGAGGAAATACTCTGTGTAAGCCTCCTATATTTTTAACCAAGGAATTTAGAATCTCTTCCCATACATAGTTACTTTACCCTCACCCCTTTTGCCCGCTTTGCACTCCCAACACAAGGCTCAGATGTTGGTTAAGTGGGTGGTGATTCTCCCCATTTTTCCCCCAAAGCCTGGCGTTTGGAATTGCTGAAATCATGTGCCCTCTGAGTCAACTTGGGAGTATAAGTTTCAGACTCTTGCTTCCCCTGTCCTGGGAAGAATATACGGAAGCCGGGCTTCTCCATTAGTCGCTTGTATTTTTTTTTTTTTCTTTCTCTCTCTCTCTCTCGCTCTCGCTCTCGCTCTCTCTCTGTCTCTGTCACTCTGTTCCTCTCTCTCTCTCCTTCTTTCTGCTCCCAGGACCGGCACGATGGCGTCCCGAGCCACAGCTCCAGGCTCTCCCAGCTGGGCTCGGTATCCCAGGGACCTTACTCCAGCGCCCCGCCGCTGTCCCACACCCCGTCGTCAGACTTCCAGCCGCCCTACTTCCCGCCTCCCTACCAGCCGCTCCCCTACCATCAGAGCCAGGATCCCTACTCCCACGTCAACGACCCCTACTCCCTGAATCCACTGCACCAGCCCCAGCAGCATCCCTGGGGGCAACGGCAGCGGCAAGAAGTGGGTTCGGAAGCCGGCTCTCTCCTGCCCCAGCCACGGGCAGCCTTGCCCCAGCTCTCCGGCCTCGACCCCCGGAGGGACTACCACTCGGTCCGCCGGCCAGACGTGCTGCTGCATTCGGCGCACCACGGCCTGGACGCGGGCATGGGTGACAGCCTCTCGCTGCACGGCCTCGGCCATCCCGGAATGGAAGACGTCCAGGTAACCACAAACAAACAAATGAAAAGGACAATAAATAAATAAATAGTGGATGCCCTGGGAGATGGTAGGGGTGGGGGAGGGGCGGCTCTGTATCCTTTGGGGGAGGTAGTTTCCATCTTTAGAACAGGAATAGCTGGACACCACATATATAACTGTTTCTGTGTTATACATGTATGGCTCTGTAGTGGTGATTTCTGGAGGTCCATTTATGAAAGCTGGAACCACTAGAAATGAAATCATGAAGGAGAAAAATATATGCGTGTGTTGATAGTTTAGCATCACCAGAATTAAGGCTAGATGTTTTTTGTCTTGCCTTAGCTACTTCCTATTCTCCTGCACTTTGTGCTAGCAAGCTGGGTACCCTTCCCAACCCACTCCCCATGAGTGTCCCATAGTGGGCCTGGCCTCCTGACAAGGCAGGTGAAAGACTGGGGCTGCCTAGAGTCTGGAGCTTCAGCAGAGAGGCACAAGGTCCTCTTGGGCTCCAGAGGTTCCTGCTGGATGTTAAGCATGACAATGCACATGGGAAGAAAAACATGTGCTATGATTGTCCAAACCAGGTCCTACTTTGAATGTCTCATAAGCTGCTGAGCCCTTTTTCAAGATAAGTGAGTTCCAGAGTCATCTCCTGAGAAATGGAATAATTGTGGGGAGAGACCCAGAAAGCCATAATTCTGCTTGGGAGTCCAAGAGCACACATACCATTTTGGAGATTGTTTTCACCTTTTGATCCATTAAATGACTGTGGAACAATATTCTCCACATCCCTCCCCAGCCCTCCCCCTCCGTTAATACTCTCCTCTCCCCAAAGCCACTATCCCAGTTAAAGAGGCATCACGTGTTTGTTTCTTAAAACAAAAGGCTCAACACACTCCCCCCACCCACTCCCTAACCCATCTGCAACCTACACAATGGAGCCTGATTTGGTTGAGAATACTTGGTTAAACTAAACAAAGAAACATCAAAGAAACGATTTCTAAAAACTGTCTGGGTGATTCTGAGCAGGTCTCCTTTTGCTCCCTAATTTAAATAGTCTGCAGAAAAGATAAATATGGTTGAAAGGTATTTGACACTTCGGTCTCATTGGCATAGTTGTGTATATTATGCATCATTTTAGACATACCTCTAAAGCAAAGAAAAATGAAATGGGGAAGAAAAAAAAAAGTACTTGAGTCCTTCTTTTTTACCTTACTTGAAAAAAAAAAAGTATTTTGAACAGTTAAAATGTGGTGACAGCATCACATGCTGCCTGTGTGTAGTCTATGATGGCTTATTGTTTTAAAGGAAATTCAGTTATTTATTATGTCCAAAAATGATGGAATCACCTGATTTGTGGCTGGATTTACCTGTAGTAATAAGAATGATCGTTTTGTTGGTTTAATCAAGCTTGATTATCCCTGTCTGGAGGGATTGCTCGTTTCGGAATACCATACAAGAAGGAAATATTTAAGAGCTTTTTAAAAAAATGTACTGGGGTAATGTGTGTGTTGGGGGGGGCGTAAGTTCTGAAATTAACCTTTCTGAGTACGCTCAAAGTGCTAGATAATGAAAGTGGATCAACTCATCACCACTGCTGTTGGCAATGCCAACACACTGGCGGCGTCATCATCACCCTGCAGGCCGAGTGACTCAGTCAACTGAACCCAGGAATTCTCTCAAAAGAGGGAATAGATTTCTTTGGTTTCAGTTTAGTTTAGGTTTAGTTTAGTTTTTAAAGATATAATTGTGAGGGATTTTGAGTGTTTGGCCAAATGCAAAGGACGAGAGAACAGGACCAGTTCAGTGTGTATTGGGGAGAACAGCCTCGTCAAAGCGTCGCTCGGCTGGCTGAGTTGTTGCGTCGGAACGCGGACCGCGAGGCGCAAAGAGCCCAGAGGAGAGAAGGTGCAGGCCCCGGCCCACGCATGCTCCCCACCCACACACCTCTGCCCTGTTCCTCCCCCAGAAGCTTCGCAGCCGCTCCTCTGGCGACGTGGGGTGGCTCGCGGGACTTTATCTGGACGACCCTCAGTGCAGGGGGTTGGGGGGAGACACCCCCCCTCCCGCCTGTCCCAGGCAGCGGGGACGATCTCGGTTTCCGTGGCGATGACAGGCGTCCCAGGCCTGGGTGTGCTTGCCGCGACACGGGGCAGGTGACAAAGAAAGACCGGGGAGGAGATGTACCTAGGACCAGAGCCCCGAATGCAGAGGCTGTGCCTCATCAGCTCCATCCCGGAGGATCCACTTCCGAATTAGGGATCTGGAGCGCAAGAGGCGAGGTGAGAGGGGGGAGCTGAAGTTACGAGCCTGTCGGGATCTCGCCGTTACTTGCAGCTACGGATTGGGTTAGCTGCGCCCGAACAGTCTTTGAGAAGGGACCAGAGAGTGCCTCGGCCTGGACCTCAGTCACTTGTTCGATCTCAAGAACCTATTATGTGTTCCGGATTCCTCCCCCCTCCTTCCAGCCGCGGACCAGACAGATCCCCAGGGCGCTGCTGGGCGGGTGGGCCTCTTAGCTAGGGGTATCACCTGGCCGAGGGTTGGTATGGGGCTATGTTGGGTGACCCAGACACACAGGCGGAGGGCCACCGCCCCGACCGTGAGAGAAGAGGAGGAGAGGAGCTAATTAACCAAATGCTTCTAATATTTTTTTAAATGAAACTATAAAAGCCTGTCAATTTCTATTTCAATTTACTCACAGGGGCTATTAAACTAGCAAATCGCTGTTTGGGTTCTGGGTATGCTACATTTCACCCATTGTGTGTATGTGTGTTGGGGGGATGCAGTGTTAAAAACTCAGAAAAACAGCATCAGAATGGAGTGAGATGACACCTAGTTTGGAGTTTAGTTGTCATGAACACCTCTTCTTCCAATCTTTGCTCTCTAACCTCTCTCACCTCTACTACCCCTGAGTATAAACGTATCAGGATGTTGTCAAATCCACCACACACGCACACACACACACACACACGCGCGCACACACACACACACTCAAACACATCCTAGTGTCTTAAAGCAACCCCTGGTATCACTTTTAACTAAAGAAGTCTAGTAATTACGAGTCTGAGTTGTTTTTCTGCGCTTCCGCATGCAGTCCTAATTAAATCTTTACGATCCTCCCTGTGACGATTAAGCGCCAGCATGCTGCGTGAATATCCTGTACAAAAACCCAGCAGGCGGCCGTAATTAGATAGAAAATCAGACAAGAGCCTTCTCATTAACTACCACAACTACCCCCACGTCGCTGATGAGGCGTATATACATATTTACGTATCGACGTGAGGGTGAGGTGTGGGGGCGCCCGGGTCCTGGCCCCTGAGATCCCGGGCCTGCCCGCCCACAGACACAGGCGATTACTTTTGTCTTGAGTGGACACCTCGCATTGTAGACACGTGAGCATAGCAAGGCGTGAATCTTTGTGTGTGTGTGTGTGTGTGTGTGCGCGCGCGCGCGCGTGTGCGTGGTGGGGTCTCCTGAGGAGTTTTGAACAAGTTATATGAAGTCTTTTTTAAAGAAGCTTTTACTATTTCTTAATATGTACATGGCATGTTGCAACATGGAAAACGGTTCTTACGGAGAATAACAATTTTCCTCACCTTTCCGACAACTGAAGAGTGACTATTAAAAACGAAAAGAAACAAATTAACATGCTCCCTTCGTGATTAGATCATCTCATTTCTAATGCTGCTTGTTTGGGGTAGACAGTCTTTCCTTGTGATGAACACACGCCCTGTCTGGGGATGCATTGTGAGTGGGTGGAAGGTGCTGTGAAAACACAGCCTCACTCTCAAGCCCTTGCTCTTTACTTCTCTGTAGAGTGGGTGACAAATTGGTCCAAACTTGGGTTTCTAAGAATCAGGGAAAGCAGCAGGACATTTCAGAAAGACCTAGCATTTATTTTTCATTGGGGGGTGGAGGAAGGAATACAATGCTTTTGGACGCTCTGGGATGCACAGCCAAAACTCTGTTCTTGTGCATCCTGACAGTAAGAAACTCATCCCAACAGCTCTTTTCCCTCAGAAGTGCTGCCAACACCCAGGGTTGAAACTTTCCTTCTTTAGGATAAGACTGTGGCACAGAAGATGAATGCTCTTTGCCATTACCTAGGTGCTGACTGGGAGGATCTGAGCCTCTGTATCCGTGTGTCTGTAGTTATTACTGCCATCCTAACAGGTGCGCTTCTTGCTGGGAAGTAGCAGCAGCAGGATTGGAGGGGGGGGCGAACTGTGCAGGTTCCTCTCAGGGATTATCACACAGCAAGAAATTCATAGCACACAAGGACATGTATGGACTGCATGGGCGTGCGGTCCTGCCAGCTTGCAAACGTGTTCCTATGTGTTGCTGTTTGCATTCCATTCCAAATTGCTCAGACTTTAATTAAAATCCCATAATGTAAACTATTATGTATTTGTAAAATGACTCTAGGGTTAAGATGCTCTGGGATAAAATTGAAAACAGAAATTATTCTTTCTAATATTGGTGAAAATCTTTCAGCTATTGCCAAATTTTCACAATTCATAAGAGCAAATAATATAAAACTTTATATGTCTGTGTAACATCTATGTTTAATATAATAACTAAACCAATACTGCATCCCAGATGTCTCTCACAGTTTCCTTTTTCCTCTGCTTCCATTGGAAGAATTTATAATTTGGGTGAATTTCATTTCTATGTTGATTTGGAGGTAATAATGATAATAATAAAACCTCCCTTTGTGAATTAATATAAATGGAAATAACAGAAACTCCAGTTTGGAATGACATGATTTATGTGTGCAATTCTTTAATATCCAGTCAATTTGAATAGTGATGTTTTTATATTCACAGTCAGTTGAAGATGCCAATAACAGCGGCATGAATCTATTGGACCAGTCTGTCATAAAAAAAGGTATGGATTATTCCTCCCAAAAGTAAGCAAAGTTTTCCTGTGCAGTCATGTCTTTATGAATTTTCACTTTGGGGGAATTAGTTATTTTATAAGACAGAAATGTTTGTTCACAATCATAGGACAGGGGCTGTCTAGATGAAAAAGGCATGTCGGGAAGAAGGAAATTTGGGGGTGGGGGTAACCAAAGGCAGAAACCCAGATAAGAGACAGAGGGACAGAGACTATTGACATTTTTCTCATGGTACATTTGGTAGCAATTCTAGATATATCTTAAATAATTGAACTACCATCATGTATGAAACTGACTAGGAAACACTGCTTTCAAAAATGTGCTATAATTATTTCATTGATAACTGGAGTTTGCTGAGCTAAACCCTATGTTGTTGAGATAGTTCCTCTTCTTGTTTTTGCATTTGATTTGTGTGTGTGTGTGTGGTAATTCTGTTTCCAGTTCTCTGTGTTTTATGAGTTGTTTCTTATTATTTTTTTAAAAATTGTGCCAAATGTGTTGCTAAATATGCACATCCTAAGAAGTTGAGACAGCCTATGCACATTTCTAAATCTTTCTACATATGCATTCATGATTTAGTGTGACTGTGGAATCACCCCATACTGTTAAAGGGCATGTGATATTAACAAATGTTTGCAGTCTCTTGTACAGCTGTAAGCAAAATAATTAACTAATTAAACTAATTAAATGTAATTACAATAACTCATTTCGGGCGTATTGCAGCTGCTTAATTTTTTCCCCCTCTCTTCTGACAGTCACTGAGAGAATGCCTAGCGATTAGTGTGGCTGCCGAAAGGCCCGAATGTCACTCACGTGCCACCAATTTAGGAGCTTGAATGTGTAAACAGTGCAATCTTTAATTATCGCAAGAACTGGTATTTGGAGATACAATTTTAACTACTGTAACCCTTTCTTATCGATTCTGGAAAAGGCCCGTCCTTATATTTGGTGTCAACAACCCCTAGCTTCAGTCATTTATGATTAATTTGAGCCACATGACACTCAAAAACAATTAAGGAAAAAGCACTTTGGAAAGTAACCCAAAGTCAAGCCATTACAGTAGGAGGGTCGTGAAATCAGAATTCCAAACAGGGTGAGGTATTCTAAATTATCTTCTTTTACAGAGACAGAAAAAGTGGCTTTAAGAGGTGGAGGATGGGAGGAGGGGAGCTGTACTTGGAATAATGCCATTTGGCTTTGGAATGTAATATCTTGAAGAAGAATAGTAAGATTTGGGGCAAAACTCTTTATTCTAAGTGTTGTTCCAAACATCCCTCCCTCTATTCTTTAGATAGTATCATTTCAGTTTTTAATGCCAGCTTTTGGGTTTGCTCGGACATCCAGGCTTGGTGCTTAGATTCGCAACTGTCCTGACAGCTCACTTTCACCATTTCCTCTGGGGTCTTCTCTTTTGGTTAATTGCTGGTTGATGGGGGTGAGTAGGGGAGGGTGGGGAGGCACTGCTCCATTGGCTTTTTTGTTTCAGCTCCCCCTCCCTTTTCAGGGAAGGCTAGAACCCCTTATCTCAGGGCTCTGTATCCTAGAAACAACATTTGGGCTGTCAGTGGGGCATACCCAACAGATGACCAATCAGAAATATTATTAATAGGTAGGCAAATAAAAATATTTGGAACTTAGCTTGCTTAACAAAGCAGAGCTGAAAATATTCTTAGATATGGGATGCTTTGGTTTCAGGGCTTGTATATGTTTGTCAGCAAAAGGTGATTATCTATGTAGAAGGGTATCTCCAGTAATAAGAAAAGGAGAATATGGACTAAAGTTGCTGGTTCTGTTTTGAAAACACGGAGTACTTTTTCTGGCTCTGAAAGCCTTTTTTTTAAATTGTGCAGCTTTAAATAACTAAGTGGCACCCCAGTCACTTTATTGATTTAGGGGATAAGGTATGAATATGAAGTTTTAGGTTAACTCCATTATTTAGTCTTTTAGGTATTTGCTTTATTACATGAAGAAAAGATCCTAATATATGTTTATCTTTAGAGAGTCATGGGCAAAATAGGAATAAGTGGTTGATTTACTGTTATAGATAACTATGAACCACTTAAGGCTATGGATTCACTTGCTCCTTCCTGGCCCTCTTTGTCCCCTCCCCTCCCCTTATAAGGGATATCTCCCAGAGATTAATTTCATAAAAAAGGAGGTGAGAAAGTTTCTGAACTAAATTTTCTAAATTTCAACAACTGGCAAGGAACTTGGTTGCTTAATTTATTTTCTAATGGGCTTTTAGAGAGATTTTTATAATTTTTATTTTTTGTAGAAAGATTTAAAAAGTCTACCTCATTAATAAAAAATTGTAGCCACTGATCCAGGTTCACATGTCTCTGCCATTACGTATACTGAAGCCAGAAGACTTGGGCATAAAAGATATATGTCTCTATGTCTCTCACTCTAATTATGGAAGGACTCTCTCCTAAAATTTAACCAGTCCAATTTTTCACCCGTGTTGATATCACCCCATAGATTATAGGCTAGCTCTCTTGTTATGTTTGCTATCTGGGCTTAGCTGACATTTCTGAAGTAATTTAGTTAAGAGGAAATGAGTTGTTCCCAGTAGAGAGAGCAAACGAGTGGAGTGAAGGTAGCCAGCGTGATAAATGGCTCTTTCATTTGAAGATCTCCAGAGCTCGTTTACGGCTAATTTTCTGTATTGGCCCCCTTTGAGCTATTAATGCAATCGGCAGGGACCGTGGCCCCTCTCCTCTTAGCTGCCCCATTAGAGCTCCCATTAAGATGCTGAGTCTCAACTCCAAGGCAGGAGTGGAGGGAGTAATGAAAGGTGCTTTTTAAACTCTCCTAATCTAAACCGGCAGAGGGTGGTTAATACGATTTGAAGGGGGCTGGTCAATGAGCAATCAATAAAGTAATAATGAGAAGGATTCGGTACATTAACAGTCTAAAAATCCAACGAGACATTAAAAAATCATTCTTAACTCTTGGTTCCATTAAGATTAGGAATCTGGGCTGGGGAGGGGGTGGGTTGGTGCCCAACTAATATAAATGATCACTGCTAACATCCTATAGCCTAACTAAAAGAAGGCTCACCTAGGCTTTAAGAAAAAGTTTTTGGTGCAATCAGAAGCTAATATGCAATGGGTCTGACACCTTAGAGAGCAGAAAATATGCTGGGATTTCTTGGAAAGGCTAGCGTGGCTGGAGTCCAAGGTTCAAATGTGACTGTGGGGCATTTTCATTGGTCTTAGGGATATCCTGTTTGGTTAGTTTCAGTTCAACCTCAGTTCTCTCCCACTTTTTTTCCCGTTAGTTCTGGCCCCTTCCCCATATAAACACTTTGATTAGTGTGGATTTTCTTTGGGGCAGGGGGGCTATGAAGAAATTGCCAATTTCAATTACAATGTTGGGATTCTTCCTTCTGACCTAGAAGGTAAAAAGCACCAAGAGTATGTCAGAGCCTCTGAAAGGGTATGAGTTTTCCCTCAAAAGAAGAGGTTCACATTTCCAGGGCTGACTTGGATCCCAACAGGTATTTATTCAACTCAAGACTCTGAGATACATTCCAGCCACCCAGGGAGTAATCAGAGTTCACAGAATTTCAAAGTTGAAAAGGTTAGACACTCTTCTCCAACTCCCACCCCCACTCCCAGTGAAAAAATTGAGACAGAGAGAAGATAAATGACTTGCTCAAGGTCCTACACACAGAGTAAGTGATGGGACCCAATTCAGTTTCCAGACTCTTAGACTTTGCCCCTAAAGGATACTAACCCTGGATGTTTGTAGTTCTTTATATTCCAGATTTCTTTGTGAGAATCCTTTTATTTTTCTTTCCAGGATTTTGGTGCTCACATTTATAGATGTGCTATATATCCATGGGAAATAATATTTAGCCCTCAGGTAGATGAGAAACAATGCAAGTATAAAGGAAGGGGGTGCTCTGCTGGTGAGAAGTAGTTATTTCAAGCACTGTTCAACCTCTTGGTGGCTTCCTGGTGTAGGTTACATATTTAAGTCTGAGTATCTTTCAGAGGGACTTACCCTTGAATCTATTAAATGGGTTCATTTCTTCCCTTCTTCCCCACCAGCAGATCAGAGCCACAGAGGGTCTGTTTGCAGTCAAACACAAAGATAGCAAGGCTCCAATTTTATACTTAAGTTTAAAGAATACAGATTAAGAGCTAGTCTATTAACACATTGGCTCTCTGTAGTCCACTAATGAATATTTTCCCTAATCAGTCTTTCTTCCTCTCTCTTAAATAAAACTCCAGTCACTCTAATGAAATATTATCGGTTTTAACCCTTTTTTTCTTCTCCCCGATATAATGCAAGAAAAAAAAGAGGGGAGCAAGGTTTGTGGATGTTACATCCAGAAGTTGGTCATGATATGCAACTGAGAACCGAATAGGAAAAAAAAAAAAAAAAAACGGTTTTAATGTATGCACAGAAAATTGTAAACATGTAAAGAACTGAAAGCTTCACGCTGAGTTTTGCTATGCTCCATTTCCTTACCATTTCCTGCTGTCGCTTTAAACCTATCTTAGTCATCTCTGGGTTCCATGAGCAGGAACAGTGTGCTCATAATTACTAACAAATCAACCGGGCCCTGTTGCTCTCTGGGTTTATTGATAAGCTGGAGGAAAGCAGAAGGGAAAAGACAAAGAGAATAAAATATGGGGTTAATCAGCTGAGCTAAGCAGGTGTGAGAGTGGAGGGGAAGGTAGATAACAGTGCGAGGGATTTTAAGGAAAGTTAGGACAAGAAATGGGTAGGGTCTAGTCTAAGATACCAGGTCTAAGGCCAGAGTAGGAGAGGGTTAGAACCTGAAGATGAGAGAGTAGATGGTAGGAATACGATTTATACTTAAATTAAGAAAATGGAAATATAACCTGAAGCATGTCTGCTCAAATAGTTTGCATCTTTGTGGGGAAAACAACAACAACAAAAGAAGACAGCAGTGTGCTGACAGAAGCTAACTGGATTGGTGATATTTAGGTGATAATGCATTTGCGGAAAGGTACAGCCCAGGGAGGGAACAATATACATTCCCCATAGGAAATGGCTCTTGTCAGGTAAATCAAGCAATTAACAATAGTGAGATTAGAGGGCAGGTTATAAAGTGTCTCTAAAGGCCTGGCTTTTCAAGAGATTTGGCAACTGGGACTCTGAGAAGCAGATAAATTACAATCCTAAGGAGATATTTGGTTGTCCGATATGGGAAATAGGAACTGAACTTACTATTTTCAGCTTAGTGAGGATTTTTATTGTTAAAATATTCTTTCTCAAGAATATTTAATAGTATAAAATATAAAATATTAAATATAAAAACATTGCTGAGCGTTGAAGATGAGATTTTTGTGCAGTTTATTTCTATAGTTCTTCCCATGTTAAAATTACAAAAGGCCATCATCTATATTTTGGGGAAAAGTTTCTCCTGGGTTATCTGATGCTAATTCCCATGATCATAAATTATTTGCTTAGAGTTCTTGAATATGAATATGAATCTGAAATATGAAATATGAAAATATGAAAATTGAGAGTATTGCGAAGAATAAGATCAAAATAGATGTGGATGTTGTGTAAGAGAATTAAATGATTTGTTCCCACCCAAATCACTGTCTTTTAAATAACTTTAACTCCACATTTTACTCAAATTTAATTAATACTCACACTTGGACTTTTCATTGGTTCACTCTCAAATGGGAAGCAGCTTCACTGATAATATGATGAGGGGAATCAGAAAGAAGCCAGCACCTCTGTAGCCCCCCCCCCCACCACCACAGCAGTGCAGAAGATCCATTCTGTTACCCAACATCGTTCACCTGCCCTGAGACAAGGCTTTGCACTCTGTAGACAGATCCAGAAATACTAAAATGTCTACTAAGGAGTAGCAAAAGGGACTGTTCCAGGACCCCCATCCATTCTCCTAGGAAAATCCTTTTCCACAAGGTGTTTGTAAAGGGCCAAATGCAATTCCTAATAAGTAAGAAATTTGGGACCTACCTGGGTTTCAGCAGTCTCTAAACAATCATGGAGGTCTGAATGCCAGAATCCGTAGTGGAGGGAATAAGCTGTTAAAAAATACTCAGTGTAGATTGGTCTGTTCTATGCAAGAGAGGTTATGCAACTTGTCTGACATATAAGTGTTCTAGGCTCTAGACGGTGGAAAGAGCATATCTTTCCCCTACCAGGATTATAGGATGAGACATTGTTGTTTATTAAAGAACAGGAATGGAAACCTCCTTTTTCATGCCAGATGCATGTTTCAATAAATCCCCTGGACTGGTGATCAACAAATACCGTTTGAAGATTTGCGAGTTTCATATCCCACTGGAAGAAGCTAAGGTGTAAGGGAAGTCAGGAGAAGTCACCTGCCCTGTGGCTTCTAGAGCCTGCAGAAATTCAGCAGTGTAGAACTCCAAGGGAGTAAGACTGCCAGTGAATTGGGAGGTTGACCATTCATTGTTCCTCATTCCCAGCCTTCTGGTTCTACTGAGCCCCGCCTCTTCCTGAGGTGCAGATGACACTGAAACACAATTAAACAGAAATACAGGCTGGTGAGACTGAATGCGCCTGGGTAGCAGTGGCAACCAGCTGTCAGCTCTTATTAACTTCTGCATAAAACATACCTTGAGTGCGGTTTGTTATCAATTACTTGCCGAAATGAAACAACTGGGGCAAGGCAAGACCTCCGCTCACATGAATTAGAGTGATTGGTTGATTGATCAGGGCACCTGTTGTAAATCATAACTGCTCCAAACAATCACCAGCCGGTGCTTTAGTTAATTTGTAAACAAAATTCATGTCACCGTGGAATTGCTTTCACTGGAGAGGAGCATTTGGGTTCATTTCTAAATGAATGTGTTGTTACGATGTAGGAAAGAATGAGATCCACTTTAGAGAAATGAGCAGCTCTTTTGAGCCCAAGCTTAATGGTATTACTTGGCTGTTCTTGAGCACAGTGTCTCTGATAGGGCCCACTCTCCAGTGCTCTCCAGTGATGACCACAGATTTGGGTCCAATAGGAAAGGAGGGAGGGGTTCCCATAAAGAACACTGGTATTACCATTTTATATCATTGATAGTATAATCACTCTCAGGCTTCAGCACCAAACGTGATTATTACCTCAGGAGACGGATGAGGAATCTAAGATTCAGACAGGCTCCCTGAGAGGTCTCAGGTCACAACCTAGCACACGATGGAAGAGGATTTGCTGGGTTTCACAACACAATCCAAACTCTAGGCTGCGTGTTTTCTTGATTTGTATAGCGAGCGGGGCTGTGGCAAGCGACACTCATAGGTCTACACACATGGGGTAAGTTTCCAGAGGAGTGATGGCTTTTCCATTTGTTTGTACACAGCGCTCTGAACGCACCGCAGCCCCACTGGAACAAACACTTCCTCCTCCAGCTTTCCACTTGGCGCCTGTCCTGTGGCCTCGCCCCTGCGCACGCACCGACACATTCTATCAGCCGGTCACCAGGATCGAAACCCGGTCACCTTTATGGCATATTTTTTTTCTCTCTAGTTCCGGTTCCTCCCAAATCTGTGACTTCTCTGATGATGAATAAAGATGGCTTCCTGGGAGGCATGTCCGTCAACACCGGCGAGGTATTTTGCTCGGTCCCGGGCCGTTTGTCTCTGCTCAGTTCAACTTCAAAGTACAAAGTAACTGTGGGGGAAGTTCAGAGACGGCTTTCGCCCCCCGAATGCCTCAATGCGTCTCTCCTCGGCGGCGTCCTCAGAAGGTAAAACCCCCAAACCGGTTATTACGGGGTGAAGGAAGAGGGCTCTCCCGGAAACCTACAGATAGCCGGACGCAGTTGCCAAGCAACCGGGCGTCCAGCGCGCGGCCCCCGCGCTGCGCGTGCGGAGAGCCACGGCCGCCACGTGCTGGGGGCCGCGCGCGCAGGCGCCGCCGCCCTGGGACCCACGCGCCGCAAGCACGCGCCGCCTCGCTCTCCCGCCGTTGTCGGCGCTGGGAACCTCCCTCTCTCCCTGCCCTGTGCCTGGCGCCTGGCTCCCTCCTGTCCCCGGGACACTTCGAGGGCATTCTCTAGCCTGAGTGAAACTCAGAGCCTACACACACTTACCTAAAACAGACGTTTCATGGAGTAACCTGCTTTGTGCCAGTAACGTACTGTAACATTTCTCTGTTTTGTTTTAAAATATGCTTGGCGGACGACTAAATTGGTCACTACCTACCAAGGCATTGTGCCCTGCAGTTTGAAAAAATGCCGTGCTAGACTTGCGACCTCCTGTCTTCAGTAAGAACACCACCAATAATAGCAATGGAATAGTAATAGTTATTTTGGGGGGGCATTCAAGTGCTCCATAATATGGGGAGAAGACATTCCATAGACTTCCTTGTGGAAAATGGGGGAAGAGATGGCTTTTATCTTCAGATTTAAAGCCTTCACCCAGAATCTCTGCCAATGCCTGGACAAAGGACACTTTGGTAGTGTCTCTGATATGAAGGTGACACTGTAGGGGATGAATTTTTCAAGTTAGCCTCTTTGGGGAGTTGAAAGTCCCTTTCTTTCCTAAAAGTGGCTGTGTGAACAGTACAAGAGAGGTCAGAGTAACTGTTTTGTTTTTTCTTGTATTTTTGCCCAGCATTTAGCACATACAGGGAAAGTCTGGGGAGGAGGTAAGGGTGTGACTCATGGATTTTTCTCACTTCGAATCCTCTTGCTCTGCTCTCCTGAAGTGAGTCCTTTGAGCCCCGGAGTGTGGAAGTTTCTTTCAATCACCCCTGGGCATTGAGCGTGTGTGTATAAAACTTGCTATGAGATTAAGTGAGATAATCAATATACAGTGCTTATCGCATAACTAAACTCCCTAAAGTGTTAGTTTAACTGTTATTGCGATTACCATCATCATGCTGGTTTCATGTTTCAGTCTTCCTTCCCCTTTTAACCCAACTCCATTTTATAGTGACTCTTGACCCCTTCCTTCCTCGAAAACCCCACCTGTTTCAGCTAGTTAGTGCCTTCTCTCTGAACCACCCAGTTCTTTCCCTCTTTTCAGCAAGGTTGTGCTTGCCCAGTTTCTGTTCACCTAACTGGCTCCATTACAAGGAAAGAGCTTCTGTGTTGCATGTGCAACTTCTACCTTTTCTGGACCCACAACCTACACCCTAATTATTCCCATCTGGTATCATTTTTTTTCTCACGAGATTAAAAAAAAGACTCACTTTTTTTTAATGCTCTGTATTGCAGAAATTAAGCAAACCTCAGCAAACTATCAGCAAATAACCAAAAGGAAAGGGGGAAAATGTGCTAACCTCAAGTTAAAACCTCTTCAAGCTCCACTGGGCTTTAGATTGCTAAGTCTAAACTTTGTTTCAGGAACACTCTGAGGTTAATCAGAATGTTAATTCTTGCAATTTCAGAGCCAAATCGAAAAATGGGGGGAGATCTTTGCGAGAAAGGCTAGAAAAAATCGGTTTGAATTTACCCGCGGGCAGGCGCAAAGCTGCAAATGTCACGTTACTCACCTCCCTGGTGGAAGGTAAGCAAGACGTGTGGCTATTTCACGAAGTTTAACTGTTGGCTGAAGGCTGACATTTTACACGTTTCATGATTAACTGGAAATCACTGCGATTGTTGTGCCCTTATGAGTTGGATGTCAAGCGGCTGCCTGAGAGAAGTTCAAAGGTCCTTTTACTTAGAGGGAGCTGGCAATTGTAGAGAGGCCAAGGGACATGTGCGAAGGTCCCTAAGCTCTGAAGAGTGCTCAGGTCCAGACTCTAAGGCAGTGCAGGGGTCACTTCTGCCACCAGATACAGGACAGAGTGCATGAAACACCCTCTGTTTGAACTCTTGCAAGAGTAACCCTGGAAGCAGCAATCCATTCTATACCCCTCTCCTTCCCAGGTTCTACCTCTGTAGTAGAAAACACATTGTCAGTTTATGAAACTATTATTGCATTCATGACCCCTGTGGTTATTTTAAAACTCATGCCACTCCCAGGGTCCTATCTCCTGCTGGTTACCTGGGACTTATTATGAATGAAATATGGCTTAGTGAAGCCAATGAGGCCTAGGAGAAAATGGAGTCAAGGGTAGGGTGAGGAAACAAGGAGGGGAGTCACGTATGATCTTCAGTGTAGATCCATCAATTGTGAATTAAAGGCCCATAATTATAACAAGCACATTCTAATTTACTCATCATTTTGGGGTTGGGGGATGATATTTATGGTATGTAATAAACAGGATCTTCTACACAGTTGAGAACAAGAGGATCTGCAGTTAATTTGCAGGATGGGGAAGGGATAGGAAATACAGCCAGATGGTCCTAATGAAGGAAGTTGTAGAATTTTCTCTAGAGTCTAACATGTTGGTCTTGGTTTTTTCTTTTATTTTTATGGATGTGATATTATGACACTCCTGTGGGGAATTGGTTTTTGGAGGAGATCTTAGAATATGCAAGGAGCAACCAAAAAGTCATCACATTTATAGGCTTTGCACTTTGCCATCTTCAAGGCAAAGTTGCCTGGCCCAAACTTACCCTCCAGGGGCAGCAGTCACCAAATTTCCTGAGCACGCTTATTAGCAGTTGACTCTCAGCTGGGGTGGGGGTGGGTTACTTTTTGCCCGTCAGAGAATTGCTAATATCACCATCCTTATTTTGTAAAAGCAGGCAAGGTAATCTCTATCCAAGACGTGAAATTGGGTGGAGAAAGGACAAAACAGGGAAACTACTGAAATTCCAATATTCGTTTAGCAGTTTTCAGTTTTATGGATCTGGATCACTGTAAGCATCATGCCTGAAGTCTTTTGTTGTTACTATAATAATGATGATTAAAAGTAAGTCATGCTCCTTAAAAATAACGTAGCTATGGGACAATTCAACATGTCTCTTTTTCATGTTCGGTATCTTCCCTTGAACACCCAAGGCTGTGCATTAAAGGGTAATAATGCTTTATTTGAAAGGGGCTTCCACATAAGCTGAGGAATCTCTCAGATGTCCAGGTTTTCTATAGCTGCTGTGTCATCTTGTGCAGTAGAAAGTCCTTAAGTAGGAAGATGATGACAGGAACCTCTGAGGAGAAACCTGAAACCTATCAGGAACCGACAAAGAATAAATATTTCATTGCTGGACAGAAACACTCATTCCATATGTTATTACATATGTTCTTTAATATGTGTGGACATGTACACACATGGAATTATGTTTGTATATATTAGTTATTAATAAGAGGTTTTTTCCTAGTGCAGTTATAGGAAGATACAAAAGATAATACAAAAGATAGAAATACTTTTAAATTTTACTTAAAGCAGGTGTAACAGGTGCTTTTAAAAGGGGGAGGGAAATCTGGCTTGAATATCCAGCCAACTGTCTAGGTGCAATTGTAAGGTGGCTCCTGAACACATCTGCCCATCTTTCCCTTAAGAGAAAGCATGGGATGTAGGAGGCCTGAAGCTATTCAGAGGATGCCTAGCTAGGACTTGGCTAAAAGGATCATCAGGGAGAGGCTGGAAAGAGCAGCAGGGGCAAAATTTCTTCCATCAACTTTATGGCCTGAGAATCATTTTTTTTTTGGGCATCAGTCTCACCTTTGCTTTTGCCCCCAACAGCTGGCCTCTTCTGTAAATAACAACAGTTGACCAGGAAGGATCTCTTGTCCTGGGATGATTCGGGACTAGGTGCTGACTATTACCTCTGCTGCTGTCTTTTCAGGAGAAGCTGTTCACTTAGCTCGGGATTTTGGGTATATTTGTGAAACGGAGTTTCCTGCTAAAGCGGTTTCTGAGTATTTGAACCGGCAGCACACCGACCCCAGTGACCTGCACTCCCGAAAGAATATGCTGCTGGCTACCAAGTGAGTGTCCCAGACCCTCAGCCCTCCTCCCTGACTCCTACCTTGCTGTGTCACCTCATCACCTCGCTTGGGGAGGCGGTGTTGGGGAGCTGGGGAGCGGCAATGCAGACCTCATTTGTGGAGCAGGGAAGCAGCTCAGTGGTCAAAGTAGCTTTTGCAGCCTGTGGATTGCTGGCTAGGAGCCCTCCCGGCTCCACCCTGCTGCCCCTCTCTCTCTCACCCCCCTCCCCACCCAAGTTGATTATGGGCTATGGGTTTCTCTTGGTCTCCTCTATTACCAAGTTTCTGGGGGAGAATGGCTTTATTAATATGAATCCAGGCTTTTTACAGTTCTTATCGTCTTCTTCTGGGTTGGTCCTTGTTCCAGTTCTTCCCTGGGTCCCTAGGTGCACATTTCTGCCCGGTTTCACATCTCCCTGTCATATCCACGCTCGGGGTGTCTATATGTCACCCACGTGTACCCATCTCTACCCGCAGCTCTAATTATTCTCTTTCCTACGTTGCTGTTTGGCATCTTCCACTGATGTAAAATTTACTACAACTCCAGAGGGGAAAATAGTAAATCTCTGGCTAAATTTAGGTCTAGAGCTCATTTGAACTTTTACAGTAGGTTTTCTATTTATTTGATTTACTCCTGTCTTTGGCTTCGGTGTCATATTGTTGGTGGTTTATGGCCGGCTCAGGCCTGCAGTGGGCGGCGCTGCGTGCACCCGCACGTTTCTCTCGCAGGCTCGGCCCAAACAGCGGCGCTCATTTATTTAGTGCTGGAGGACGCGGTTTGTTCCGTTGACAGCGTAATTTAAAGAAATATATGGAAGGCTGAAAAATCATTTGCTCAAATTTGTCCAGATGTTTTTGAGACGTGATTGGAATTTGATTGCCCCTTTCCGCAGGGTCAAAAAATATTAATGTCCCAGAACTTTAATTGCTTACAGACCCTGCTTTGGGCTTTGAAGATTTAGAATGTTTGACTCTAAGCATTTGTTCTCCCCAGTTCAGAATTTCCTTTTTGGCACTTTGGTAATGAGTACAAACTTAAGAAAAGACTTTAACCATCTCTTCCAATGATCAAAACCTGGCACCCGTCCTGGTTATGGAAGGTTTCCTTCTGATCCACCAACTAGCAACATAATAGATCTATTGCCCTCCTGCCCCTTGCCTCACTGTCTGGTTGTGGCGGACCTGTCGGTGCTTTATAAAAGAGTAAATGTACTTTGGGGAAAAAATAAAACTAAAGTGCATAAATTAGGTAATAGGAGTCCACAAATGCTATCATTTCCCTAAGGAATGCTTGTAACTTCCCCCACCCCATCACCTCTTGAAACCCTGTGACTTCACTTAGGACACCACTTCTTAACCTGGGGTGAGTATCAGAATCATCTGGGGAGCTTTTCCAAGATATTTATTTGTGGACCTAGTCCCAAGCTCCCTGAATTGGAATCGTGGGGGCAGAGGCATGGATGTGTGCATTTGAGCCTCACAGGTGATTCCGAGGTACCCCTGGCCTAAGAACTGCCCTATTTAGATAGAACCGTTACCTGTTTCTTCCTAGTTGTAAGAATGCATGTGTGCATTTCGAGTGGAGAAACCAATAGAGGGGAGGGTAGAGAGAGGATACCTGTTAGGATTCTCTACCCACCAGCCTTAAAACCAAAACCCTTTCACCTGCTGCAGATGGGGGTGGGGGAGGTAATTCTCTGTCTTGTTCAGGCATTACTCTTCCTGAGAGTAATCCCCCTGGCAAAGGATGCCCCAGGGTCACTCATTTGGGCCTCTAGGTAACTGCCTTGTTTACCTGTTGTCCAGGCCCCACGTGTCGCCAAGTGTCAGGGCGGGGGGGGGGGGGTGCGGGTGCTGAGACTGGACTTCTGTAGTTTTTCTTTCTCACCACCCCCGCCCCCACCAGTGGAAGCAGTCTGCCAGTCTGTGAAAGGCTATGGCCTTTGGGATGCCATTCCTCTGACTGGTAGCCGAGCCAAGCCATTGGACCTTCCGGGCTAAACCCCTCCTATATTAACCCTCTTGTCCTCCTCCTATATTAAAAATTTCTCAAATAAGCTCAATTCGTAGTTAGGCGCATAGGATTTCTAAGGCTGAGAGATTCCTCTAAATTGTAGTTGCCTTGAGGAAATAAAAACCTTCAACAAATAAAAAATCTACCCTCCCCAGTGTCTTAACCATCTACCTGTAGGTTTTATTTAAACAATGTAGGAATCCTTTTATATTGACAACAATCCTGTGGTACAAAGATTTTCAGTAGCCTGTGCTTAAAAGAAAGGGGGAAAAGGGGAAAATATACCTTCCTTCCCAAATACTGCAGGTAAACAGATTTTTGCTTTAAATGGAATCAGCATTCTCTCCTGGAATAAACAGTTGCTTGCCCTGGGCCATGCAAGTCTCCCGCAATCTGCTTCTGTGCCAGGGACAGGCTTGTGGCTCAGGGGCCTAAATCTTTCAGGGCTTTTTGAGCCTGATCACCAAGAGGTTAGAGAGGCAGAGGAGAGAAGGGGGAAGGGGTTTTTACAAAAACTGCCAGGTAAGAGCGAAACATTACTGAATATTCAAAACCCAACGCTAAAGCCTAGCCGATTTCCCAAGCAGAGTTTAAGCGGCCCTGGAATGAAGGGGGGGTGGGGGGGGGGAAGACTGGATTTGAGAAAAAAGGCAAGGCTTTGGGATAGAAGGGGTGCCTAACTTCCCCACCCCCTGCTTTCCTTCTAGTCCCAGCTGCTCCAGAAGGGAGAGCTCTGGGAAGGGAATCAGAGCGGAATCGTCCACATTAGCCTTGCTCCCCGGCTCTATGGTGACCGGGCGCCTCTGGGCTTGTGTGAGCGTCTCCTTTCTAATGCCAGTGACAACGACACTGAGGGTGATTTTTTTTATTCCTCTCCCGCCTCTTTGCAGGCAACTCTGTAAAGAATTTACGGATCTGCTGGCGCAGGACCGGACGCCAATCGGGAACAGCAGGCCTAGCCCCATCCTGGAGCCGGGGATCCAGAGCTGCCTCACGCACTTCAGCCTCATCACGCACGGCTTCGGCGCCCCGGCCATTTGCGCTGCGCTCACGGCCCTGCAGAACTATCTCACCGAGGCACTCAAAGGCATGGACAAGATGTTCTTGAACAACACCACCACTAACAGGCACACGTCTGGGGAAGGCCCAGGTAGTAAAACTGGCGACAAGGAGGAGAAACACAGGAAATGAAAAAGTAAAAAAAAAAAAAGAAAGAAAGAAAAATGTTTTAAATACAAAAGGAAAACAGAAAAAATTTAATTTTAGCTTTAAAATGTTGGATTGGCTTTGGAAGAATTATATTAGGTAGAATACACATACAATCAAATTTAAAAAAAAAAGAGCTAAATAACTTTTAAAAAAACTGAGGCGTACAACGGAGCAACAATATCAGTTCTCAGTGTCTATTTCAAGATACACTTGGAGACAAACGTCCGGATTTTCCACTTCGGTTCTTTCGAGCTTAGTAATACTGATAATAAAAGAAAACCATGATTTTCCCCCTTTGGAAAATAAATGTAAGACTAAACATGAGAAAACGCTAACTTATTGGAAGAAAATCGGAGAAACATTGTTGGTGTCAGTGCTTTGAGAGTTGGTTGACTGAGACGCACGAACTTTTTAATTTTTAATATTTTTTTAGGAAACACTCTTGCAGTCCCCGCCCTTCCACCTCACCTCACCCCTCTCCCAGCCACCCTTTTCTACATTGCCCTCCCTCCCTCAAGCTGTCACAGGAATTTTCTGGGATGAAAATGAGTGTGGTTAGCCCCTTTGCGTTGTGTTTCAGTCCCCTGGGTACCCCCGCCCCCGCCCCGCACTGCGTTCTTAACTCACCAGCGCCCAGCTCCCAGGCCGTTGGCACCCTTGGGAGGGCGAGGGCGGGTGGGGAGGGAGGCCCGCGGTGGTGCTGGTGGGGGCTGCCGCTTGTGCCGGGCGGCTGAGCAGAGGCTCCTGCGGCTGAGGAAAATCCGGATCAATAAGTTGATTCAGACTCATCATCAGTTCCTTTCAGAAATGTTACTAATTCCCAGCCTTGCCGGCATCTGCATACAGAGAATCTTGCATTTGTTATATTTGTGTCATCTACCAATTTTAAGAACAATAGTAAAAAAAAAAAAGCACAATATGAATACGTTGATTAGTATGTAATTCCTTCGGAGGGGTATGTACCATTTCATTCTCTTCTGTTTTCCAAAGCTTTGCCCGCATGGTTTATGAGCTTCTTCAAAGAGGACTTGGGCTTCCTACACAATCTATAAGGTACAGAGAAAAAAAAAATCCGATCCCTTTTTAATCAAAGCCTGTGTGTCAGAATTCTGCAGGTGCACTTCTTTAAAGAAGCTCAAAGGGAATAATTTAGAAAGTGGCCAATAAGAGATTGAAGCAGCTTTGAGTCTAGTTGCTAACAGATACCTCAACATGGAATTCCACAGGAGGGGGAGCTGAAAAATGAATTTTAGGGGAGAAGAGTAAGGGTTCTTGGAGCCCAATATTTTAGCAATATTGACCTGCCTTTGAAATAGATTCCATTTCCTTGGGCTCTTTGGTGATTGCTGTTTTAGCCGGTGAAGAAGCAGCTTTTTGTGTGGTTGTGGGGAGGAGGGTGATCCAAGCTCCTGTGTTTTAGCAACAATTGCTTTCTTACAAGATGCTTTATGAATGAGACACTCCCCCCTCTCAGACGTGCACTTGTTGTGGCATATAATGGCAAAATAATGAATGCAAAGTGAAAGGAGATGTATTTCAGCTTTGAATTTTACCGTCTGTATACACTGGGACTATTCCCAGTGGATAAAGTTTCCTGCATTTAATGTCTCTCATTCTGGCAGCCCGGCTCCTTTCTTGGGCTTCATCTGAGCATTATCATGAAATAAGATCTGGAACTCATTGTCCCCACCCTCCCCAAAGCAGTGGGGAAATCCACCCCCAGTGGTCTCTAAAAGTGTTGATACACGCACCTCTTTATACCAACTAGACCTTAGGACCTTTGCAACAACCCTGAAAGATAAAGATCCTGTCTGTTCTGCAGGATTTACACTTAAGATCCACTGGGACTCTCAGTTCTGCTGCCCCCATGGGCTTTGGCTTTGGGGGTAGGTTGGAGGATTGGGGTTTAGGCACCTGCTGAGAGCTTTGCGCTGACACTTTTATGGGGGAGGGAGTTAGGGAGCTGGTTTCAGATCACCAGGAAGGTCCAAGCAACGGTTTTGGTCACATCCCAGCCCATCTACCGCTAGCTCCTTTGGGGACTTCTGGGTGTGCAGGGCTCAGCCCTAGACGAGGTGAAGTACAAAGGCTGGGAGCTAAACCTAATGGAGAGTGTAGACACTCCATCTCTCCCCAGCTCAGAAGCCTGCGCCTTTGTCGGAGGGCCTGGCCGCTTGCGTTATATGTATTCTGATTGCAAAAGGCCAGGAGAAACCACACTGAAAACCATCGTCTCCTTTCCTTGCAGGGCAACGCGCCCCACGCGTGTGACGTGCGAGAGACGCGATGGACGCGCCTTGCTCTTACTGTGCAGGTCCTGAGAGCGTGTGGGCCACTCGCGCCCAGTCGTGTTGAGGACATAGAATCAGCCGCTGGAGGGGCCTCGGGCCGCGCGGGCCCTTTTCGCTCTCGGTCTCACCCTAAGGGCTAAGGCGACCGAGAAAGCCCCATTCTCCAGTAGGTAATGGGGCGGCGCCACGCGGGCTGCAGGCGGGGAGGGGTCTCAGCGCTGCCCGTGCCCTTTGCTACCAGCGGCCGCTCCGGGCGCCTGCTCCCGGAGGGCAAGTGGCCTAGAAATGTCCGGGGAATCGGAAGCTTCCCCAGCTTTTGGCAGGATGAAAACTCTCCCGCCTCACGCTCCTAAAGGCGGGTGATGGGATACGAATTGTCCATTTTGGCTATGCAGGCTCTCTTCATCGCCCTTCGCCCTCATTCGAGTGTTCCTCCCGCGCCCCCGCTAAATAGAGCCCCTTGCGCGCCTCCCGCGCCCCACCCCCCGCGTGGAGAGAGCCCACTGCCTCCCCCGCTCCCTCACTTCTCCTTTTATGTACTACCCCCGCCCCCTTTGCTTTCGTTAGCCAGGCCCGCTACGTTTATCTGATAATTGAGTTATTAAAAGATTTGGTTTCCTTGGGCCCATAAATCAATAAACAGTAGGATTAACGCAAGAGTTTGCCTTTTAAGTCAAGGGAAACGTTTAAAACAAGCCCTTTTGAGCTTTGTTTTCAAACCAAACAGGTGAGTTGCAGCTTTTCCTCCACCCTGCACTCTTGAGACATTTTATCCTTGCCGCGTGCCCCCTCCCGAATGCTTAGTCCCAAACCAAAACAGTTAAAGATAGAAAAAAGGAGTCAGGATGTGGCAGCGCTGCCTTCACACTTTCCACTTTGCAAGTTCCTTTTGGAGGTTCCAAAGGTCTCCTGACCATTCTCTGTCCAACCCTGCCTCCTCTTACAGGTATCATGGGTCTCAGGGGAGCAAAAAAAAAAAAAAAAAAGGCGGAGGAGCTCTCTGAGAGAGGCTTCCACCATCAAAATGATCTTTAATTTCTCCCCCAAACTGGGAAAGTAACTTTCTCTCACCACCCCCACTCCCAAAATTATCTTGCATTTTCTTTCCTTCTCCCTGGCTCCACATCCTTAGCTTTCTCCACCCCCACATAAAGAACTGAAGAGGCTTTCAAAGATCTGGCTGTTTTATTTTCTTTGGCCAAGGAAGCCACTTTCTCTCAAGCAATTATTTCATATCCTATGAAAACTTTGGTTGAATGGAAAACCTGAAGCCCCCGGACTTATCTACACACTGTTCCTCTGGTACAAAGCCTTACTTAAAAGGGCAACTCCTTCCTACTTAGAGTGTTTATAGAGAATTTGTCATCACATCTGATATCCTGTATGCGTAATACATTATGTGGAAAGGAAATAATAATCTTAAACCATCTGATGTTGCCTCAAGAGCCCAAACAGTGTTTCCCCTCCTGTGCCAATATATGTTAAATTATCGGGGCTAAAAAGAGAAATAAAGAAAAAAAGAAAGAAAAGAAAAGAAAAAGAAAGAAGAGTAAGAAGAAATATCAAAATATCAAAATTCATTTTTGTTTTCTTTCAAAAAGTGGAATGAACACAATTCTTTAAATGCCAAAATTGACTCCACTGTTGAGTTGGTCTCTAATTCACTAACATTGTTTTTGCCACACAATCAAGAAATATCAATCTATTGACTCTTCGGAAGAAGAGTTCTGGAGGGTATCCATGTTAAGTTTGTATATATTTATTTATGCTTAATTTAATGGGAATGTGTAAATATGGCAAGTAGTTTGGGATTATTTATCTGTGAATCTATACCTCTGTGAATGGGTGGTTAAAAAAAAAAAAACAAGAAAAAAAAAAACGCTTGACCCTAGGTAGAATCCTATCTGAATTTTTCTGTTCTTTATAGACAAGCTGTTATGGTAATGGGTAGAAATTGGTTTATTGTCCAGTGTTGATCTGATTTACACAAATAAAAAGACTGTTGTGTTTTTGTTGTGTTTTCATCTTCAGTTTCTTGAATATGGACATTGTTTAATTCTACAAACAGAAAAAAAGTATAGCCAAGAATTCTTTTCCTTTTTGTCTCCTCTCACCAAAACACAGGCAATGTTTTCATTACAGCATAAATACAATAAATTTTGCTTCTTAGAAAAACAGATACTTTTGTTTTCACTAGGAGGTGTTTTTTATTTTCTTAATTCCAAGTTGACACTCTTCTCTCCTCTTTCTAACTAGATTTGCAATAAAAGCTCATGTTAACTGCATCTCTTGGTTTATTTTTGCCCTTTAAAAAAATGAGGTGTCAAATTTACTTCCCAGGTAACTGAAAGACTCTGTGTCCCAGTAACTAAAGGGCTCTGGGTCCAAGTCAAAGATGATGCTCCCCTCCCACTGCTAATGGGATAGCGTTCTGGCATGGTGTTCCTTGGAGAAAATGGTGCAGGAGATGCCCACAGGGCCAGGTATGGGCTCCTGCACCCCACACCTGGGGATCTGGAGGAGTTAACTGGCTTATTTCAGGAATGAACCCAACCCTGACCTCACCAGCTATGCAAGGCCCTCCATAAACAAATGAGGAACAGCTCCTTTGACCCAGAGGAGGAAAAAGACATAGTTGTCTTAGGAGGTTGGTTCTTACCTTAGGCTCAGAGGCTGCCTAGAGAAGCCAGAGCTTTTCTCATTTGGGTTAATGGGCTGCAGCCCAGCCCTAATGGGCTGCAGTGATCAAACATCTTCTCAATCTGTATTTCATCCCAAGGCTTGGGCGTCTTCCCTGAGGCAAGGAAAGTAAAGTCATCCAAGATGTTACACAGTTTGGACAAGTCACTGTTTCTCTTTGGACCTCAAGGTCTTTATCTGTAAAATGTGGGCCTCCTAGGGTCCTTTCCAACATCCAAATATTGCCTGGTTTAATTATAAAAAGCAGAAACAGTAACATGTATATACATTTAAGGATAATCAACAAAGTCGAATCTTGATAACTCCAGATTATAAGAGTACTTAGCATGTAGTTGGTGCTCAGTTAATTAATAATATGCCTCCCATATCAATTTTCTGTTTTTCAGGTGCATCATTCCCAGTTGGAATTCCCTATAGGGAAAGACAGAAGGGACAATGGAATCTGCTTTATGTGAGATTTTCCACTTCTTGGCTTCCTTATTAACTAAAGAAAGGGGGGGGAGGGTATCATGGCTAGAACTCTAAGTGACTAAATCATAGAACCCCCCCCCCCCCCCAGAAAAGGAAGGGAAGTAGAAGGAAGGAAAGAATTGCAAGGGAAATGTGATTAAGAGGCCATGCAATCCATTTATCTATAATGAAAATAGTTATATGTATTTGTCTCTGACTCAACTGTATTACATTGAGTTCCCTTTCCATTTGCTTTTTGGAGAGTGAGGGCTTGGTTACCACTGGGATTCTACAAAAGAAGTGGTGAGTAACTTCCATCTCCTGTGGCAAATTCTCCTAAAGAAGTGTCAGCTCCAGCTCTGGTGAAACAGACCTGTCATCTATTATCCCATAGGTAAATTCCAGACCACCCCGCTTCCCACCACCATTTGACAAGGAGAGTATCTGAGACAATCATCTTTACTAGGTAAAACCCAGGATCCTGAGGGTCCCAAATGTGAGAAAGAGAACTAGAGGAAGACATGGAAGGAAGAACTAGAAAGAGAAGGAAAGGGGTAGGAAGCCTGAGACAGCCTTGCCTAACAAAATGGCCTCGTCACAGCTCCCCAGTCCCTTTGTTACTGCTTTACCAGTCTGCAAGAGGGAGTTAGAAAAGCCACAGTTGGAACCGCTAGGCAGAGGACCCTGACCACAAGCCCTGCACAGGCACCCTACGTAACCTTGGAGGAAGTGTCCCTGCCTCCCCTGCCTGCTAGGAGGCAGCCAGCCGGGTTGAGCGGCTTACAGTGCCCCCTTAAGCCCGCCTGCCCGCCGGTATTAGCGGCTTAAGGGCCCTGATTAAAAATAATGCTGGGAGGAAGACTCGATTATTTTTTTATGAGGCCACATTCTTTTCCTTCGTTTGCAAATAACAGCCCCAGGGGGTCCCTCCCCGAAGACCCCGGGGCAGCCAGAGCTTAGAGACCCTAGAGAGGTGCTGGCCCGAAGGGATGTGTCCCTTCCTGAGGGCGACCAGGACTCCCGGACGCAAGCTGCCTTCCATGCTTGGACTTCGAGGGAGGGCGGTTGTCTGTCACGTAGAAGCCTCAGAAATTAAACGCGTAGCTCACAAGTCCATTAATTTTAGCTTCCCATTAATCTATTTATAAGTGAGCCAGCGCTGGCTCTATAAATACAGTCCTATAAAATTGAACTCCTTCCCATAAATCTTCCAAGTTGTTTATTTACATGTATTCCCTCGCCCTCTAACGAGCCTCGTTTAAACTTGGGGAAGATTCCGGCAGACTGGACCCGGGACGGGGTGTGCTCACCCCTCGCTAACTTCCTGGTTGGAATCGTAAGCCTCCTGGGGAAGGAAGGAAATGCACGGAGGCAGAGGACGAGGGGGTGGGGTGGAAAAAGGGGGCGAAAACTCATTTTTCCTTCTTGACTTTGTTTCCTTGTTTCTAATCCCAAACTCACGCTCTCCATATTTCCCATCACAAGCTCCACGTTGATTTATATCGTCATAAACAGCATTCTTGAGACTATAGCTTCTCTCATAGCTTGGGGTGAGCTCCTTTTTCACTTCCCTAGCAGCCACTACTTTTAAATCAGGGCTCATAAATAACCACGTCGCTTCTTTAGGATGAGGTCAGTCAAACGCCTCCTGGGGTCCACTTTCTTGCTTGCATCCCTCCCTGCCCTGCCTCAGGTCACTAGTTGGCCACTCCCACCGCCTTTCCCGCACGTTTTCAGAACGCAGCCGCGGACAGCAACGTTGAGCCTGGGCACCAGAGCGGTGACACTCACACCCAGGCAAGGTGTCCGCGTGCGCACGCACGTACTACGCGTGCGCCGCCCCTGCCTCCACCGAGCCCACGCATACCGCGCCGCTGCCCGAGTCTAGGCACGCTCTCCGGGTTGCGGGGCAGGGTGTCAAGAATCGCGCACGCGCGGACACGCGCGCCGCGGCGCTCCGGGGCGCAGCTCCAACCCCGGCTATTGCCCAGGGCGCGGCACGGGTTTGCAAGGATTTTTGCTGTGCGCCTTCGGGATGGAGGCGCCGAGTTTGCAAAAAACGGCTGCAGTGTGTGTGTGTGTTCGTTCAGATTGAGGGAGCAGTTTTGTCACACAAGTTCAATACGTTCCACGCAGGTCACAAGCTAGCAAGGTCAGGCGGTGATTTTTTGCCCACTTGTTCGAAACCTTGCTGGTTCTGCCCACCCTGCTTCTTTTCGCCTTTTCTCTTCTCTCTGAAGGTCTGCTGCCTTCTGGAACTGACTCAGGCGACAGGCGTCCAGACCCAAGTAGGGGTCACACCTGCTGCCGGGAGTGGCCTCTGCATAAAAATGCTTTTTAAAAACTTCAAAAAGCAGTACAATAGCCAATGGACTTAGCAAAGCGTGACTTGCCCAGACCGCAAGGAGGGCAACTCTGGCAGTCATCTGTAACTCGCCCACCAGTTAACGTCCCGGACGTGCCTGTTAGTGGAGATATTAGACAACGTTTCTAGGATGTGGCTGTCGAATGTCATTAGCCAACACACTTAACTGAAAGGCGGGCATGGGCAGGGCATCTATGCGAATATTTTGGGGAGGTCAGAGTCCGCCCTCTGTAACAGTCAAATGTCTCTTCCTGTACGGACATTGTTCAAATGACCAGAGAAGAGAAGCTGGCACAAGAACAGTGGTGTATAGAGACGTGGGAAGGGGAGCTTCTTTGGGACTGAGACTGGGCGAGCGAGTCTTTTCTGGCGTGGAAACTTGACCTAGGTCAGAGCTGTACTACGGGAGACGGAAGTGAAGGAGGATCGAGTCAACCCAATAAGTTCTAGCACTCACCGTGTGAACCATTGGGTCCTGAGCCACTAGAACCTGGCATCCGGATGAGCAATTAGAGGCTGGGCAGCTTGGGAACACCTGATTACGGAAGGGCCCCGTGGCTGTTCAAGTGGGAAGTGAGTGCGACCATAATCCGAGTTTCTGAGGAAGTAGGATTTTAGATAGCTTCTACACAGCGGTGGTTTTTACTGTTGAAATGTCAACCGTTCTAGGTTTGGAAAGGGGCCGGAAGGGGTTGTACAAAATGGCTGGGAAAATCACAGTCAAGACAAAGAAAACAATATCAAACCAAACCAAACCTCAGTGTTCCATCAGCCCTCGCAAAAAAAGGGGGGGGCAGCACTAACTTTGAGGTCAAGGTATTAATCGTGGACCAGAATGAATTTTGTGTATATGTTATCTTCCTTTATAAATTATTCTACAAGGAAACTAGGTGAGAGACCTTTTTTGTGGGGGGGGGGGTGTTGTAGCTATTTACACACACACATACACAGTTCACAATATGGGAAGTCCCCAAAACCTGGACTAAACAGAAAACAGCCACAGTGAAACACTTACCAGTGGAAATTTTCTTTGCCATGAGAGTCCTATGTGTTGGAAAGATTTTTTTTTTTTTTTCCACATCCTATGTTTTAGGGCTCTTGTTTTCAAGACCAAATTCTTTTGGCCAGAGATTCCTAAAGATAGAAAACTTCTAAGAGATGAAGCAGAAGCACACTTTACTCTTTTTAATGTGTTGTTTCACACACTTTCCCTTTTGCTGTCTTTAGGAAGCAGGGCACAGGCATGAGCCCTACCAACAAAATGGGCCCCCTGAGTGATTCATTCACTTTTATGTTCAATCTAAATATTCTTTTCTTTTTCAAAAAAATAAGGGCCATTCAAGACAATGGGGCCAAATAATCCAAAGAAGGATCTAGCTGATCTGGGTCCCTGTGACCTTTTACCCTTCCTTTAATTCTCAATAGTGAACATCTGTGTTTGGTGGACAATGTCTGAAAGTAATAAAGACAATTAGAGCATTTTATTTTTTCTTGGGGGAGAGGGGTTTGGTTGCCAGTGTGGAGAGGTAAAAACTTGTCTATGACACTGTTTTGCAGGATGAAACTAGGGGAATACCAGCCACTTGACCTTGCTGCTTGATAGGACCTGAGGAATTGAGCATAGTAATGATGTACACTGAAGTTATAGGTAATTCATATTGCTCCTTTGTTTATTAGCCTGTGTAAAATTTTTAAAAACAATCCTATCGTTTGTCAACTCTACCACAAAAAGAAAATAATGTCCACCTCTCTCCAGCCTTGTTCTGAGTTTCCTTCCAATTGTGAAGACTATTAAATTAGGTTACTGAATACGTGCTCCCTCTCCCACCACTTTTGTGAAGGCTTTTCTCTCTCTTCCACCTAAGAACAAACTATCATCAAGCCAAAGCCAAACAACTTGACATGTTAATTGATTGAAAAGTATTTTAGCTTTTGGTGTGTAAAATTGTGAAATCCACCAATCTTGAGGACATTTGAAAGGGTCAAAGTTCTGAAAGAATAAGATATTTTAGGGATAATCAATTAGAGAAATATATCTCCCAAACAGATGTCAGGGGTGAAAGAACATGTTTTCTTAGTATGTGTTGTCCTCTTGGCACTCTTCTGTGGGTTTCTGATGATGCAAAGGTGGGTTCTTGTAAAGGACATATGAATGTCCTCATATGAATGAGCAAACCTGTTATACATCCATGCATGAAACTACATAACTATTTTTTTAAAAGATTTATGTATTTATTTTGAGAGAGAGAGAGGAAGTGTGAGTGGGGCCGGGGAGGGGGTGGGGAGAGGGGGCAAAGCGGTAGAGGGGCCAGAGGGAGAGAATCTTTCAAGCAGACTACCTGCTGAGTGAGGAGCCCAATGTGGGACTCGACCCCACAACCCATGAGATCATGACCTGAGGTGAAAACAAGAGTCAGATGCTCAACCCACTGAGCCATCCAGGTGCCCTACTACATAACAATTTAAAACTCTTCAGTGAAGTTAAAGTTGAAAACTGACTATATTATAGACTATATTATTTATGGACTATTACATATTGCATGTAATATATATATCTCCTGGAATCTCAGTTGCATTGTAACTTTTTTTTTTTAAGATTTTATTTATTTATTTGAGAGAGGGAGCAGAGCCAGAGAGAGAGCAGGAGTGGGGGCGGGGAAGGGCAGAGGGAGAGGAAGAAGCAGGCTCCCCACTGAGCAAGGAGCCTGATGCGGGGCTCGATCCCAGGACCCCGGGATCATGACCTGAGCCGAAAGCAGACGATTAACCGACTGAGCCACCCAGGTACCGCTGCAGTGAAACTTTTTTAAATGGAGCTGTTTTGGAAACATTTTTAATGTTCTAAAATTTGTAGAAGGGTGTGTGTTTAAGAACCAGAGCATGAAACTAAAATGAGGCTAGTGTTTTCCTGTCCACTGGACACTGGATGGCTTCTGTGCATGTCATCACTCTAATGTGCACACAGAAACATGAGTTTGTAGTTGAATTGTTCTACATTTAATCACATATGTGCATAAGCACACACAGAAGACTGTTTTCATTCACCATTTCTCCTTGATGTTAAACACATGTTGGGAATTTTGGAACTCTGACTTCTCCAGATCATATTTGTGACTTTGTTCTTACACATGCAGTTTAGAAACCTACAAGGTGATAACTAGGTTATTCTTCCTCTCTCTCTCTCTCTCTTTTTTTTTTTTTTGCTGTTAATAACTCTGTCCTTCTTCCTTTTCTCTCCCCCACTGGTTTTACCCCTCCCCAGCATTCTGTCAAGCAATAGGCTGTAAAATAGTTATCCAGACCAGCAGCCAGGCAAGTGCCGGTTGAGAGTAATTTCTGCCCCAAGCATTTAGCCCAGGGCAAAGCAAGCGTGCTCTCTAACTGATCAACCTGGATATTTCATTATTCATTAATTTACTGTTTAACCAAATCCCACTCATTATCAGAGGCAACGCTTGGCAGAGCCCAGCGAACAGTAGCAGTTGGTGTCAGGCGTGGAGAATTGGCCCATTTGATCCTGGGCTGTTTTATTATTCAACACCACTGACTGAGAAAAAGGTCCATGAATAATAAAGAGCCAAAGCGTGTTTGAACTGAGAAGCATGACACAGCCTTACAAAACAGCAGTTAGAAAATTAAAGGCAAGGTGGCCCAGACTTTGCATTTTTTATCTTGGCTGTGGGCGCAGACATTTATATCCCTACATTGTTTTCAGTGATTTTTTTTTTTTTTTTAAGTCCTTAAGACAGACGCATTTGTTTCAGTCAGTCTCACTCTTTCAAAACAGACCATTGAAGAACTCAGGAGCAAACTTACACAGCAAGAAACAAACATGCCTCCAGATGGGAACTTGAAAATGTCATTTCTAACCTTATAATCAGTAAGGTCCTTTGTGGTCCTTCCCAGCTATGGGGAAGATTTGGGTGATTTTAATTCTCCTTTGGACCTGCCATGATTCATACCCTGGGTTAGTTTAATAATATAATTCATGATGCTGATCAAACACATGTTAAATTCCTTTTCTGTCCAACTGGTTCCTTGATAAGCCTTTGGGTCCATGAGCCCCTGGCCACAAAGGTCACATAGCAAGCACTTTAGGGATCCTGTAGGTTATATCTAAAATCTCATTAACATGAGAGAAGGGCCTATGAAATATATAGGGATGAAGGGAGGAGTTTATGCTCCCTGAGAAGCACCTTTTTTGAGTTTGCAGAGGCAGTGGTGGTCATGAATTCTTTGAGGCTCTGTTAAGTCTGTAAATGCACAATTGAGATGAACGCACTTGTTGGATCCATTGGTGGTGAGCTTGGAAGTACGGCTGCCTTTCGGACCACCTGTCCTGTCATTCCACTCATGTATCCTTTTTATTCATTGACTTATAGTCTTTGAATAAGCATGATGAGACTTAAAACAGTAATGATAACAGCACCTTTTGTATGTTGCCTTTTACTGCCTAGCAGCCCCTTCACTTTATCTACACACAGCCATACTTACGTGGAAAAATGAGGCACAGGGGCTGTGGATCTTCCATTTAGATGAGTAATAGCTGTTTAGGAAAAAGTTTCTTGCAACCAATAAAGTCCATCTGGGCTGCCTATACTCATCAAAAGTAATATATATATATATATATAATATATATACTTATATATATTATTTATATTATACATATATGTATAAAATCTTCCAAGATTCTTCATAACCTGGTCAGGGTAGAACTGCGTTGGTGCTAAGATACTTAGAGTAACACATAAAAGACTCATCCAAAGATGTTGATGGTGGGTCAAACTGTGAGTGATTTTTTTTTATGTTCAAATCAGTAAACAAAGTTTGATAACACTAGAGGGAGGATTGGCTTTTTCTTTCCTCAGGATATTCTCTTGCCAGCCTTGGATGTATTTGGGATTTGTTGTTAATATGTTAAATTTAAAGTAGGACAGGATGGTTACATGGAAAAAATTCTAACATCATCAACCTCAACACTTCATTTTACAGATGCTTAGGGAATGGCTCATCCAACCTTATGCGTGTAGCTCCTGGTAGAACCACAATTAGTTCCAAAGTGCTTTTTCCTCTATAGAAGGTCTTAGGGCTTTGGTTTTTATTCTAGATAAGATTGTGGGATTTTTTTCTACATATATTTTAGTAGTTTTGAAGAAGAGGCTTTAAAAAAATTCTGATCCCATATGACTGAAGTACAGTATTTTGAAAAACAGCTCTCTTATAATGGATGTTCTTTTGGCATTGCAATTTTTGGCATTAATTATAAGAAGAGGGTGAAAATTGTTCCTCCGACTTAATTGGGATTGGAGGGTCAGGATAATAAGATAAAAAACTCCATTGTTTTCCTTCCTAATATGGTGGACCAGGCTGTTCACTTTTAAATAAAAGCAAGTGTAAGTTAACATTAAGTGTGAAGATGATTGAAACTTATGACAAAGTTAATACCTTGACTTCTCAGATCATACCAGCCCTCATTAAATCATAAAACCACACACCCTTGAGTATGACCACATATAAAGAACTCCCAAAGTGAAGAAATTAGGCAACATCAGGCAATTCATCCACTTGAGAGTCACAAGTTCCCTGCCTCCCTTTTCTTTCAGCCCTGTTGCAGATTGAGATGTTGAATCTTACTCCCTAGTGAATTCTATTTAGAACTCTTAAGACCCTCTGTTGCCCCATTAGGTCCTTGGGATTTACAACTTCACAGGGTCTGGAAGAGCAGTGTATGGAAGGAGCTGGCCTTCGTAGTCCCTGGAGAGGAGACACTGCTGGAAATTTGGAAGCAGAAGAAATCTTAGCATTTTTCTGGGCTTGATGGATCATAGGGACAAACAGGCCTGGTATAAATATCACCTCATCTGAGAAAAATTTCTTTCCTGACTCTTTTACCTCCTGTTATACTCTTTAACTTCTCTTCCCATGGTTCTCAAACCTGGCTGCACATTAAAGTCACCCAGAGACGGTTTTTAAAAATACTGATGTCCAAGCTCCACCCTCTCATATATTTGATCTGGACACTGGTATGGCTTCAAAAGATCCCCAGGTGATTCTAATGTACAACTAGGATAACAAATCAATGCTTTATGTTCTCAGAGCACTTTCTTCAAAATATGGCACTTACCCCATTGTCTCATTATAAAAATCTCTCTCTGGCTGCCTTATATTATAAATTTTAAGTGTAAAGACCATGTCTTAATCAACTTACATAAAATATGGCATATAGGGGAGACAAACCATGAGAGATTATGGACTCTGAGAAACAAACTGAGGGTTCTAGAGGGGAGGGGGGGTGGGAAGATGGGTTAGCCTGATGATGGGTATTAAAGAGGGCACGTAATGAATGGAGTACTGGGTGTTATACGCAAACAATGGATCATGGAACACTACATCAAAAACTAATGATGTAATGTATGGTGATTAACATAACAATAAAAAATAGAGAAAAAAAATGCCCTTAAAAAAATATGGCATATAGTAGTTGCTAATTCATCAAATAGATTCTTATTAAGCAGTTACTAAGTTGTAGGGTTTGGGGATACATCAGTAATAAGATAGATCTGGTCTTTTACCTTGTAAAATTTACAGTCTTTTGTCCTTAAAGGCAAGTATGTTGATCCTGCATTTGTGAATCTCTCTAGGATTAACTGATAGCTGGCCAAAAGACATCGTTGTACACCAGCTTATTGTTGAGTGCCTCCTATGTGCTAGACATTGTGATAGGTCTTGGTTAGATGAACCGGGCTGCAAAGGCTCTTGGTTGGGGCGTACTGTTTTATCTGCTCTTTGGATTGGCCCATCCTGTGTGTCCCAAACTCTGTCCACTTGTGAGATTTTCACTTACCTACATAAGGAATCTCAGATTTTTAAAATCTAAAAGATTTCTACAAATTGCTAAAATACCTATGGTTTCAATCCCTTATGCCGCACTGTAGGTGGTAAATAGAATGAGTAGGTGTTTGCTTCAATTTCCTTTACTACAGTTTCGCCCCAAGCCAGGACATAGTATATTTTTCAGGTAATAATGAATTTGAAATTTATATCTGGATATTTTAATATGGTATGCCTCATCAACATTTCCTTCTAAATCAAAGATATGTATCCATTATATAGATAAAATGATTATATTTGCATTTCACTTTATGAAGTATTTTCATTAATTTAAGTAACAACATTTAATTTGATCCTTGCAACAAGTTTGAGATGTAAGATAGGTACTAAAGCACCTCTCTTGGTTTTACAGGTAGGAAACCTAGGCTCAGATCGGGAAACCAAGCTCACCTTGCAGGAAAGTGGTAGAGCACATAAGTTTGATGCTCTTTCTATCATTCCATACTGCCATACTTAATGCAAGTATGTATCCATATATGCCACAGAAATGCACACATACTTTTTTATAGTACTTAAAATGCAAAAACAATAAAGCTAGCATATGAATGTATAATAGCATGATATATATTTTAAAAGTTTACTAATTTACATCAACTGGACAAAGATGTGCATACATTTGTGAGAAGTTTGAACCATAAAATATTTTAAAAGGATGCAGTATTACCTCTTTCGAGTATATAGAAGTGGACCTGCAATAATTAAATCTTCCTTTTAGAAGTCCTTAGAGTACTAACTTTGATTAATACATAAGATTGCCTTGTAATTATACTCTCAATTATTTGTATGTAAATGGGTGCTCCCCAAGTGCTGGAGGATACTGAAAACAGTGTATTCTCTTAAACAGTTTATATACTCTCCCTGTAATCTTTATTTACACTAGTAATTTGTTCAGCAAGTCTTTTCTTCATTGATATGGTAAAGCAAACTTCGCTCAGTCAGATCTTTGTTACATCAGAAATTCTGATCTAAGTGACTCTGAATTAATGAGGTTTTATTTTATTTGCAATGTAATAGGTTTCCCACCACATGTCTGCCTTTACATACAAATATAACCTTATTAATATATGTTTTTATACATTTAAAAATATTCTGCAGAGCCAATGACTTGATTTATCAATGAACCTGAGAGGTTTCAAATTATTTTATAGCTTCTTAGTAGAGATTTGCCTTAGTCCATCTGTAGCAGTGAAGGAAAAATTCTGTTTCCTTAAGTCCTTTTATGAGGGTGCCAAAAGGTATAAAAATATGAAGCCATTTAATAGCCAGGCTCTTTGAAAGTACCAAGCACACACAGTGTGCATGCTAAGTTTAATCACACTGATGGATTTCCATGTAATGTCTCAATTCCAGACTCCCTCATTAGTGCAGTCAATCTTGAAGTTCTCCCCGGTGAGTGAAGGGTGAAGGTGACTTGGAAACCCGTGAGGGGGTGGCAGGAGATTGCCAACACCCAGAAAAAGACAGTGGGAAAAAGCTCTACCATATGAGGCTATAATCCTAGCTGTGGTCAATGTGTTGAAAGCTTTATATTTCCTGACCACAGGATCTTTCTATAAAATGAACAGGGAGGAGGGATATTCCCAGGATTAGCCAGCTGGCTATTTCTATATGCTTATTAAAATTTCTGGAAGAAATAGTGGGGCCTTTTAACCCTTTTAAAATATATCTGCTTGGGAAATCATAAGCTTCAGCCTCATCCAAACTATTTAGTACAAGAGGGCTGGATAACCTATTTTCAAACTTAAATTTTGACAATTGCAGTGAAAAAAAAAAAAGGGAATATAGAAAATGGTGGTAAAAACAGCAGCAGTAGCAGAAGCAGGGAGAGAATCCAGATGTCACCTTCGTAGGAAATCTTTTCCTCCTCGAAGGACCCGCAGGTCAGGCTTTTTAATTTTGGACGAAACACAGTTTCATTCTATCCCATGCAGGGTACAGGGACAGTCTCCTCTTTTAGAGGCTGCATTTGGAACCTGCTGCCTCTTTGTATTCAATATCCACATGCTATTCCCCTAGCTTGCTGAGCGAATCCCTGCACAATAGTGGCATTAAGGAAAGCAAAGCACGGGCAATGCATTTGGCTCTTTCTTTAGGGAAGAAAAACAAGCAACTTAACGCTTAACATTCATCAAAAGACACTGGGTCATCATGTATACTATTGAAGTAGTGGTAGAGTTGAGTCCATTATGTGAGAAGTCCTCAGAGTTTTTAGTCAGAACTATGTGACAGAGGGTTATTCTTACAGTTCTTATTCTTTCTCTTTCTCCTCTTTTCTCCCTCTCCTCCTCCTCCTTCTTCTTCTTTGAAAGAGATTTAGTAAATAAAGCCAAGATGCTCTCTCTCTCCCTTTCTCTCCCTTCCTCTCTCCCTTCTTCTATATATATATATATATATATAGAGAGAGAGAGAGAGAGAGAGATAAATGAAGATAAACATACAGATATATAAATTGCTCTTCTCCATTTCCTTCTTCCTCTTCTCCTCCTTTAAATAGAGTCACTGAGCCAATCAAATCTTCATTTTCGGTTGTAGGGCTCCCAGGATATACACAGAGGAAATCCAGTGTCCTTTTAGTATCTTGAAATTTTATCATTCCAATTGAGACATCTTTTTTCTTTTAATTAATATCTTCAGAACCAGTGTATAAGCATGGGTATTAGATTGGGGCTTTAAGCAAACTTGAAGAAAAATCTTTTGTTGAAAGGATCATGAAAACGATAGTTTATGTTTGTTTAGTTTTTTACATTTTATAGTGTGCCTTCACAAATTCTGTTTCATTCGATCTCTCCCAAGTTCCCTGGAATATTATGGACCTCATAGGGTTGGTCAAATAAAGCAGGTTTGAAAATTAATAGGCTTGCCCAGTAACAAGGAATGAAGAGATTCTCAGCTGATTCTCTGGAAGTCTTCTAGCGGGCAACAGACATCCTACTATGCTAGAGTCCTCTAAATTGTAACAGAAAATACACACTTATCAATTTGACTATAAAAATTTAGGTGAATAGTGAAATAATGAATTAAATGACTTGTAAGTGTGTGTGTGTGTGTCCAATTATCCAGTTCCTAAGGAGGGGTTGTATGTCAGGTCAAGGGTAGAAGTAGAGGAGAAATAGAGGGCACTGATTTTTGAGAAATATCTCTGCTTTTTGGCATCTAACCATTAGGAGTTTGGAGCACAGGAAGACAAAGAATAGGTTGAATGATTATCCAAGGAAGGAATGAATGATAGAAATACAGGGATAGAAAGGAAAGTAAGATAGACAGAAAGAAGAAATAAAGACTGAATTAAGGAATGAGCAAATGAAATGGCTACTAATGCCATTTTTCTTTCTCACCAAAAGCCTGATATTTAGGACCCTAAAGTATTATGTTTACATTAGAGTTAGGCAGACATTTAATAAGACTGAGGCAAGAGAAGGCGTCCTTCCTCCTAAATATCTCTTCTACTTGCTTTATCATGCCAGAAATTTTCTTCACACCAAAGTTCTTCAATTCTCTATTGGAAATTTAAGATTTTATTTTATTATTTTTTAAGATTTTATTTATTTATTTGACAGAGAGAGACAGCGAGAGAGGGAACACAAGCAGGGGGAGTGGGAGAGGGAGAAGCAGGCTTCCCGCGGAGCAGGGAGCCCGATGCAGGGCTCGATCCCAGGATCCTAGGATCATGACCTGAGCCGAAGGCAGACACTTAATGACTGAGCCACCCAGGCGTCCTGTAAATTTAAGATTTTAAAACAAATACAGAGGTAAAACAGTACATAGCATGAATGATTTTTAATCAAAGTATAAAGGATGATATCAACTTATTTTCTGTTTGGATATAGGAGAAATATTTCTACCGACGTTTTCTTTGCACCTTGGAGAATGGGATGGAGTTGTTATTGAACTGAAAATGAATGGGGAAAGTCAGGGGAGACTCTTAACATATCATTGGAGAAACCTGGTTAGCACCATCTTAACCAGTGTTTTGTGCCTTCTGATGTGATACATGGAGAAGAAAATGTCACTTAGGTTGTCACTATGTACTTTGACTTCTTGCAAAAAAAAAGGAGAGGGGCATAATCTGAATTCGATCACAAGGACACATCCTATAAATCCAAATATAGGGGCCATATACATAACAAGTGGTATGTGCTCTTCAAAAGTATCAGTGTCGTGAAAGATGAAGAATGGCCAAGGAACTCTTTCAGATTGGATAAGACTAAAGAGACATGCAACCAAATGCAAATTATGATCCTATGTTAGGAACTGGATCAAAGAAAAAATTGCTATAAGGATTTATTGAGGAAACTGATGAAATTTAAATATGATTGCCATGTTAGAAAGTAGTATTGCATCAATGTCAAGTTTTGCCATTTTGTAATTGTACTGTGATATAGGGATGCGGTATGTGCAACTCCTTGTCAAATAGTTCAGGAGAGAAAGAGCGAAGGAGAGAGGGAGAAAGGTAACAAATGTGGTAGAAATGAATCTAGGTGAATACAGAAGTTCTTGGTTCTATTTTTGTAATACTTGCGTGAGTTTGATAATATTTCTACATAAAAAGTTTTTAAAAAGTAGAGAAAACATTTTCTTTTCAGAGAAAATTTCCTTCTGTTGGAGAGGAAATTGAATTATGCATTTGGGCTGTGTTTCCACAACTGGTAATTAGCAGCTCTCACTGGTGAGTAAGAGCAACAGGCTTAGATAATGTCATATTTCTGTAAGTTCAGACAGTCAGTTTTGAAGATTCCCGTTGGTCAGACAACATAGCTCATCCATTTGTAATATGTTAAATAATAGCATGTCCTCCACGTAAAGGTATAATATAAGATATATTCACACAGGGCTAGACCTAGAACAGACATCATTTTGTTTAACATGCTTCCCTGGATATAAAGGTCTTGATTGAAAACCTAATTTGGGACATTTTAGTAGAGTTTCCTCTCTTTAAAAATGATCAAATGGAGTTATTTAAAGTATTTATAAAGATTCTTTAGAAAGATTACAATAATGAAGGACAATTAAATGCTCATAATAGAATGAATTAGATGTGCTTACTAAATCATGAATGTAAGCACAGCTAGAGATGAAACAAACTCTAAGTTATATTTGGAAATAATGATATTATAGTTTTATGTTATCTCTCAGTTTCTTCTCACCAAATCCATGAGAAGCAGCAGATAGGGCTAGGGAAACATCTCTGCCCAGGGTCAGGTCCAGCCATTAGTTTTGTGTGTGTGTGTGTGTGTGTGTGTGTGTGTGTGTGTGTTTAATCACCTGATGTCCCATTGATCCACGCATGCCCCATGTTGATGCATTCCCTTTTACAGTGGCCAATATAGGCACAATATACTTGTGTCAGGGCTGATATACGAATGGTGGAGAATTCTTAGTCTCTCAATCTGCCACAACAAAGTTTTGTATTAGTATTTGTTTTAGTATTTGAAATGCAAACTCCTTATGTACTGATTTTCATGGCTGTAGCTATTTACTTCCTATCTTTTGCTATATGGATTCATGTTAATGCTGGAAATGTGATTAGCTCCCCAATCAGTAATTGTATAGTTCTTCCATAGCTGCCTAGATAAAAATATCTTTCCTTTGTAGTAGCGATGAAGAGGTTTTGAAGTCTCTATTGGCTTTTAGGGGTGGGAAATAGAACAAACTTCAGGCTGAGCACTAGTTAAAAAATTGTTTCCCCCACCACTCAGAAGTCATTTACTTTATTGCTGTTTCCTGTGTTTTGCTATCAAGGACCCCCCCTGCCCCCAACCCCATGACATCAACAGCCTTTGGTTAAAAGCTGTTCTCTGGCTGCCTTGACAGGCTTTTGCTGTTTAACTGTTTATGGACACTTAAATATGTCATATATACATGCTTCCCAGCGATTTCAGTGGGTTTTCCCGTGACGTAGGTCCTAGATTCAGATTACAATCTATAAAAGCATAGCTCTTTTTAAAAAACTAGCAGCCTGGTGATGGGTATTAAAGAGGTCATGTATTGAATGGAGCACTGGGTGTTATACACAAACAATGAATCATGGAACACTACATCAAAAACTAATGATGTAATAAATGGGGATTAACATAACATAATAAAATAAAATTAAAAAAAATAAAGTAGTGAGAAATCCAAAAAAAACCAAAAAAAAAAAAAAAAACTAGCAGGTTTTGAGTGGAACTAGAGGGGGAAAAAAGTGGCAAATGCACAGAATCTGTGGGTCTCCCACAGTAAATTCTTTACTGTCAAATTTCCATCATAGCATAGGACACAGTATAGTACAATGCCAGTGGGAATTTGGGGGTTGGGAAGGGGAAAGTGGGGTGTTTCTGCTTCTGTATAACCACCCTGATCCCTGCCTTGTTCCTGGAGAATTAAAGGTTGTACAACTATCCAAGCCTCTACCCAAGAGTGATTTCTGTTGAGTCTGAGTTAGCTCTATACCAGCATCCGTCAGAATACAGCCATTAGCAGAAGCTAATGTGGGGGCAGTAACAGGCGAAGATTCTCCCTTCAGCACTGGCAGTTCCTTGGGGTCTCAATAAACATAACCTCCTATCAGGCTGGCTTACAGATTGCCATAGTGTTTACAGATTGTCCTGAAAATGAGATGTCATGTGAGGGGATCCCGGGGTGCAGCTCTTGAAATGAATTCAATATGAAAAATTAAAGTGATGTGGGATCTTAGTACGAGTCAAAAAACCTATGCAGAATTGTAGATGAAAGGAAGTTAGTACTGTAAATTATGTTATCATGGATGGGGAACATTTATATCAATCATCAGTGCTGGAGGATGAATTTATATAGGGGTAATTGATGAGTCACATTAAAAAAAAGCTAATGTAGGTAATAAGTGAGTAGAGAATAATACCCCTGGTGTTTGGGCCTGAAGCTGTCCTCTGGGTCACAGTAGCTAACAGTCAAGAAATTATTTTTAACTATATGTATAAGAAAATGCTGAGTACCTTTTCCTTTAGACATCCCTGAACATCCTAAGTCATCACAGGTGCTAAAGCCATGTAAGAATTTTAAAGCACTACTCTCAGATTCCACAAGAGGAGTCCTGTGTGGTCTGTTTTACTGCAAGCACAGTAAAAATTAGGGGGCCCTATTTATTCATTACTAATCTGGTGGCAGAGATGTATCTTAATTCCTCATGTGCTTTAAGTGCTGCTGTTATTATTTGTTGGGAAAATTTCCCTTTTTTTCCCCTATTAAATCTTCATTCCAGGAGTTGTGTTTATTTGGCACTAAGTTAAAAGGAGAGGATGTTGTTAAAGGAAGGGACCACTTTACTGTTCCTATTAACACAGCATCTCACTCCCTACTGCTACTAAAATCCAATTGATTCAGTCTCTGAAGTCTGTCATCAAAGGGTAATTTGGAAACTATTAGAATTCACAGATATCATTTTTTAATTTAAATACAGAACATGGTAAAATGGTTGAAATTTGGTACAACATATTTCCTTTTTTTAGGTTTTGGTAATATGATATTAGTCATATCATATCTTAATTTTATTATTTTTTCTATGGTAGTCATAGAATACTTTAGAGTTTCTGTCCTAGAGGTGCAAATGCATTAAAAAAAGAGAGAAAGAAAAACTTTTATTGATAGAGTTCTGTCTACACTGACAAGCACAAGTGAGAGCATTTCAAATTGGAGCAGATAATGGGCAACATCTGAAGTCTTACCAGATTAAAGTGGCTAATAAAGATGTATCTGGCCATGTTTTAAAACTGAAGTAAACAGCATGGACAGAAATGTAATGAAATCCAAAGAAATACTAAATGGTATATTTTCTTCCCAAAGAGTAATAATTTATTTCCTGAGATTTCCCTTTTGCCCAAAGAACTCAAGTGACTAAGAAGGTTAAGTTCATTTGAAGTACTTTAAACTTCATATTACATTGGCATAATTGAGTGAACACTCCCCCTATGTTGAAACACAACCCCCCTCCCTATATGATATTATCAGGACGTGGAGTGTTTGGGAGATAATTAGGATTCAAGGAGGTCACAAGAGTGGAGCCCTTATGGACAGGGGGATTAACGCCCTCATAAGAGTCATTGTTTCCCCTTTCTGCTCTTGGCCGTGGGAGAATATAAGGAGAGGTGAGCAGTCTGTATCCTGGAAGAATCTCACCAGAACCTGACCCATGCTGGCATCATGATCTTAGACTTCCAGGCTTCAGGACTCCGAGAAATGAATTTCTGTTGTTTATAAGCCACACAGTCCTAGCTATTTTTGTTATAGCAGGCTGAGCTAAGATACTCCCTGAGATAATCCCCTTTACTTTTTAAAAAAGATTTTATTTAATCATTTATTTTAGAGAGAGAGAGCCCACACGAGCGGGGTACTGGGGGAGGAGGGGAGGGGGTAAAGAATCTTGAGCAGACTCCGTGCCAAGTGTAGAGCCCCACACGGGGCCCGACCCCATGACCCCCCAACCCAAGACCACTACCGGACTGAAACCAAGAGTTGGACGCTCAACCATCTGAGATGCCCAGGTGTCCCAACCCCCTTTACTTTTAAACCTGGAGACCAAATTGATGTTTCCTTCTAGTATGAGCAAATTGATTGATTGATTCATTCATTTATTTAGAGGTTTTTTTTAAGATTTTATTTTTAAGTAATTTCTATACCCAACATGGGGCTCGAACTTACACCCCTGAGATCAAGAGTTGCATGCTCCACCAACTGAGCCACCTCTGGTAGTGGCCTATTTTGATCCCAACCTGAGTTTCAGATGTTCTAGGAATATTGGAATTTAAAGCTGGTACTATTTTGGAGGGTACTTGACAGAGTCAGGAGAGTACTGTGGTTGGTTGGCTTTTCCCTCTTGTCACAGGCTCTCTGGAGGTAGGGAGCAGTGGCCACTCGACGTGCCCTGGGCAACTCTGAGTAGGGAACCTATCTGGGGTAAAAGGTTATTTTTGGCTTACGTTGGGGTGCATCATACATTGATTTGCCTGTCAGCCCTTTCCTTTTCCTTGCAAAGGCTTTCAATGGTAGTGCAAAACACTATAACTTGTCTCAATTAGTAGTTTTTCTTTCATTGAGCCATCTTCATTTTGTTTTTTTCCCTGGTTCCTCTGAAATGGGCTCCCCAAATTGGGCTGCTGTGAGGCCTGATGAACTCTCAGGGAGTCTCCAAAGACGTTCATGGCACCGTGTCTGCCCCTTCCTATCTATTCTAATGCTCGTACATTCAAGAGACGTTCGAACATTCTTGAATATGAGTCTTTATTTTTTGTTGCTCAGCAAGGAAGTCTTGTATAAGAATCAACTTGTTTTAATAGGAAAAGCATGCCTGTTACAGGTCAAGGATAATGCACAAAAACGAAGACATGATAAAAGAGGAAACATGCTGCTTCCATGAGATCATGAAAGAGCAGTACGAAGCAATGAAAACTAGTGCTGTTATGGTCCAACATGTCATTTCATTTCCTTAATGGGCGAATTTGGGAGAGAGTACAGAGTACGCCTTATGATTGTGATGTCAGCAGTTCCTCCTCAAGAAAATGGGACCCCTCTCTTTTCGGCAGCGATGACCTCCCCAAGAGAACATCCCTCTCACAGAGGATCTCCTACACCTCCCATCCCTCCAGAACAGGAGAAGAGGAAACACGAGAAGAAGGACCTAGTGCAGTACACAAATTCCTACTTGGCGCATGTGAAACACCCACAATGCTATAAAACCACCCCTCTCAGGAGCCATGCCCATTAGCAGTTCTGTGTGTTGGCTGCAGAAGGAAAACCAAGGCTTAGAGGAGGGCATGCCTTCACACAGAAGCAGCACTAAAAGCCCCCTGTATCAAGATGAGTGGGAAACCATCCGATAAACACATTTTAGATAAAAAAGAAAAAAAAGGAAATGGGGCCACGACATTTCTATTTTAGTGACATTACAGTTGTTTCAGTGAATATCTGAAAGAACAATGATATGTGATCAACAGGCATAACTTAGCCCTTGAGAAAAAACAATTCAACTATGTTAAATCTATAAACTATGAAAATAATGGAATAGCATATTAGAGATTACTTTTATCAGTGTGAGAAGAACCCTAGATCGGTGGTCAAGCTATTTGAGCCCTAGTGCTGGCTCTGTCACTATGTAGCCACGTGAACTTGAACACCTATCCTAAGTTCCTCAGGCCTTAGTTTCTTCACCTGTAAAAGGAGAGAGCGAAGGTAGACCAATTGGACTTCATAGGCCCTTTTAGCTCAGTGACACCATGCCTCACAAAGGCATTTTAAGAAATAATAATCATTTGGCTTTCTTTCCCTCTTTATTTTATTTTATTTTATTTTTTTAATTCTCCTGTTAGGGTATGTGCCCAGGTGACAGCTGGGGCTCTGTTCAGTCAACTTATTAATGAAAATATTACTGAGTTTGTTCAGGAGATCTACAGATATGCTAATTGGTAGCCGCTCCATTCTTCTCAGGGAGCCATTCCAAGGGAAATATTTGGAATTGGGTTTGAAATACTTCTTCCTTATTCCTGCCTGGGGCATTTATGTAAAAGAATAAAAAATTCACCCTAAGTCAGAAGATTCTCTGGTCTGATCCACCTTTTCTAGGACTTTATGAGCAGGAGGGAAGGTTATGGCCGTTTTTCATTTTCTATGAGAATGTCAGAGCTTGGAACAATAATGGAGTCTGGAATTGCTCTTCATAAAAGTGTATGAAATTATCAGCAGAATGGAAGGGAAATGCAGCAGGTGAGATCAGAGATATAAAAATAATTTTCCTATTACAAAGTAGTTTTCTTTCTTTAAATGGCATGCAGGACTAATCCACCCTGATATCCATGCTGGATATTTATCTGGTAATATATTTCTTTGCAAATAACTTCATACTATATTATTATTGTGATAAATTCTCCTCTATCTGGAGTTTTCCCAAGTGGCATAACATCCAAAGCAAAGTTGCTTCTGTCAGTGATGCACGTGACTTTGTAACCCTAGAACTCCAGAGCAGGGATGAGGTACTCTGTGAAACATAACTTCCAAGAGGTTAATAAAAATCATGAACTTTAAAAGTCTCGACTAAGTTTGCAAGAGGAATGGGGGTAAAGCAACTCAAGTATCCCAGGACAAGCCAACCACAATGCCTGAGAGGAACTGGCATTCATGTAACCCTAAGAATGTAAATTGAATAATAATTTGTAGACTTTAAAGCCACGGAAGATGCCTGGAGTCAATATTAAATGCAGAAAAAAAGATTCTGTGCTTAAAATTCTGTTAGAGAAACTTGAAGACTTTGTCAGATTTTCAAGGCTTTCTCTATACAGAAAAAACATATTCTGTTGAGCACATGCATGATACATTATACATGCAGACATTCTAGGGGTTTCTGGGTGGTGGTAGAGGGAGTAATTACCGACTACTGTTCAGAGAAAAGGAAAGAGGAAAGGCAGAATTGCATTTTAATGTCACAAATATTTCAAAGACAAGCTGAGACATTTTTAGAAAGGGAAGAAGCTGAGCAGGAAGATGCAGAGCTGTCTCCAAAGAGATTTGCTCGGAGTAGAGAGCCCTCTAGATCATTCTCTGGAGAGTGGTCTTACAGTTAGAAAGAATCACTGAAGACCTTGAGCTTAAATTTAATTCCCTGCTCAGTCTCTGTCTGGAAATGGTGCCTTTCTTTTTGTGTTTGTTTTTTCTTTTTTTAAGGAAACATATCAGTCCTGCCTATTATATCCTCTTCAAAGAATTTCTTTAATTTATAAAATCAAAAGTTTTAATTCTTTAATTCCAAATTCTTTATATTCAAAAATTGGTAAGTCAGGCCTATTCCAGTCAATTTCTATGTAATTCAGTTCAATTCAGAAACACAGCTACATTTCTAAATGTACGTGTCAATATTGGAACATATAATTGTTCTTGCTACTTAGCTAGGAGCTACATATAACACTTCTAGCATTCTTGTAGAGAAAACATTTTACTTCACCATGGATGAAAATTGTGATGCATTTGAGAAGTTTGGCAATAAATTTGCCCTGATGCAAACAAAAAGAAAGATGAGCAGCCTTGTGTAGTGAAAAAGAACAGTAACCCTGGAGTTAGACAGGCCTGTCTGACTCTACCTGTAACTAATTGTTTGGTCTTGGTGAAAGTTGCTTAAGACCTAAGCTTTAGCTTTCTCATCTGCAAAATGGGTTTATAATATTTATAGCAATATTCTGAATGGTTAGATGATTAGGGAGTATATAAATGACTTAGCACAATACTTGGCAAATTACATAATTCAAATCAATATTAGTTTAGCAAATCCCCCCCCCCCCCCCCCCCCCCGCCAATCCCTCCCAATAAAAATTGCACTCACATTAAAGGAATGTGTTCTAGGAGTTATGTCATTCAGCAATGGTTGAATCAAGTAGTGTATTAGCAGTAGAGCTGTATTGGGCTCCAAATTGTATTGTATTTCCATCTTGGTGGGCAGAACTTTGAACATCTTCCACATTTTTTTTTTTTTTTAAGATTTATTTGTTTATTAGAGAGAGGGAGAGAGTGTGAGCACGAGTGGGAAGGTCAGAGGGAGAGGGAAAGAGAATCTCAAGCAGACCCCATGCTCAATCTGGAGCCCAACACAGGGCTCGGACTCACCACCCTGAGATCACAGCCTGAGCTGAAACCAAGAGTTGGTCGCTTAACTGACTGCACCCTCCAAGTGCCCCTCCCCCAGCTTTTTGTTTCTTATTAGCACCTGCTCCTTCTAGTTTTCTCCCAAAGGACCACAGATCTCTGTCCTGAGGAGTGTAAACTAATTCAACTCCTGTTGGTTATGGCTTATAAATAAACATGGACTACTTTTTCGGAGAGGCTTTCAATTAGTGGTTCAGAGGTAACATAGAACCTACTACCTGCTAAACCATATCCTTTTTTGTACTTTTTCTCTATTTTAATTTCAACATTAAATTGTTGAACTGTTGTCTAACTCATTTGATTAAAGATTTTATTATGCTTATATCATTTTGATATTAATTATAACTGTACGAAAACTACAAAATCTATAGAATCATATTGATATCAATTTTTTTTTCAGTTATGTATCTTGTTTACTCCATTTAAACATGGGTCTCTGGGTAGGGATTTGATTTGATAATAGATGGGAAGGATGACATCTCACTGAGGCTGGGGATCATCCAAAATAATGCCACTTATGATGAGACTTTGCACTTTGGTCCACAGATTGCTGGAGGCCTTCAGTATAAATCTGGCATATGTAACTCGATTATAAAATGAAACCGTTTGAGTATGGCACCAATGCTGTGCTTGAAATGTTAATTGTGATTTTTGCTATATGTGGCATTTTACTATATATTTTTAAATAATTGTGACATTTGATGGGCCTGGCCATTTTAGAGCTCCATCCAGTTGTCTAACAGGCCAACCCTCTGGGACAGTCAGAGGCCACGATCTTCTCCCGGGGTGTGTTTGTTGTAGTCTAATCTACTGACAGGCATTTTCTTTGCCTAGATCCCCCTTAAAGAGGCTGAGAAAAGAGCTTGGTATGGGTCATATATCTTGGGAAGCGAACCCAAGAGAATAGAGGGAGCGACTGGGTGGTGCAAAACCAGGAAAGAGGGAAGGCCAATCAGGAGGTGCGTTACAGAATCGGTCACTAAGTACGCACAATTGAGAGATGAGAGAAGTGCGCATTCTCCTGCTCCCTCCCGACCCCGTGGGTCCTGAGTTACGGTGGAGCGTCTATCGCCTTGTCCCTCCAGGTGTGCGCATGCGTCAGCGTGGCTGCGTGCTTCTGGGGCGCCCCGGACGGCGCTGGCGCGGAAAGGGGATGGAGCACGTGCTGCTGGTCACCGGGGGCACACTGAGAGGACACAAAATGTCCCAGACGGTATGAGAAGTATCAAAGCCAGAAGTGCTCTTTCCCTTCCAGTCTGTTGAAGAAGGACCTTGTTTCCTTGGGGACCTGTCTGCTTTGGTAAGAAACCGAAAACTTTTTACTTCACTCTGTAATTAGGGTCCACAGGCTTCAGCTACTTTAGGGCACTGTCTTCGATGGGGTCTCCTGAGAGAAGAGCCTGTGACAGTTCGGATGGAGGTGGTTTGAGGTTTTCATCTCAGTGAGCTGGAATTCAGGAGAGGCGAACGGGATACAGGGAACGGGAGAGCCAATTCAAAGATGCAATAAGAGGCAGTATTGTTTGGTCACGTGGGGGGAGGGGGGAGCGACTGGGGCTTGATCCTGCCAGGACTTGTGAGGGGCTTCTGAAATGTGTGAAATGTGTCTGCCTCATCGTTCCCTAGGCTTAGGGAAGTTAAGTACATCTCCTTAGATAACAGGGCTAAATAAATGGCAAAAGATGGATTTTAAAGCAGGTCTGTGTGATTCCCAAGACCTTCCACTTAACTACCAGGCCATAATGCTTGCTTGATTTGTATAGTTGCCTCGTGATAATATCGTGCCTATTGAGAACTACCAATCTGGAAGATAGAAGAAGGTATGTGAAAGCAAAGTTATCACACGTTCTTGGTTATCAGACATAGGTTTGATCTCCAGTGGAACTTCTTGTAAAGATTGTCATATCACTGTCTCTTCAGTTCTAGCCATCATTAGACTGTTAACAGAATTTAAAATGATAAGAAATGGATTATCCTGCCACTGGTCATTCCCAGATTGGTAGACATCAGATTTAACAGTGAAGGTCTCTTGAAAGAAAGCATTACTTGTTATGCACATTGTCATTGTTTTTGTTTGTTTGTTTACTTTTGAAAACAACTAGGGAATCTAATGCTTAGGGATATATGTGTCACTATAATAATTTGAGAGTGTATGAGATATTACACACCTTTTTGGTTTTTTGGTAATGAGAATGAATACACTTGTCAAAATAATATTTTGATTAATCATAACATTGCTGATATTTTTGAGCTTCCCCGAATGTGTTTGTGGCTTCGTTGTTTATGTTGTAGGCAAACTTAATCATCTGTGGATGGTATTTTTTGATGTTAGTGGGGAAGTTGTTTATCTGTCTCTACAACTGTTTAGGACCCGCCTAACCAAAATTATAAAGGAGCAGTGTTTGTCCTTAATGTCTTTTGCTTCTTTTTGGGTACTGGTTTTTCTTTTCTCCACACTCTGAGATGCCAAGTTCATCTATCCTATCAAGAAAGGCTTTCTTGGGGCACCTGGGTGGCTCAGTTGGTTGGGCAGCTGCCTTCGGCTCGGGTCATGATCCCAGGGTCCTGGGATCGAGCCCTGCATCGGGCTCCCTGCTCAGCAGAGAGCCTGCTTCTCCCTTTCCCTCTGCCTGACACTCTGCCTACTTGTGCTCTCTATCTCTCTGTCAAATAAATAAATAAATAAATCTTTAAAAAAAAAAAGAAAAAAGAAAAAAAAGAAAGGCTTTCTTATCCATCATATGTATAGTTCGGGATTGATGCTACTCTTCATCGCTTTTGTCTCCTTATTCTCCAACAACCCTGAGTTATCTATAGTAGCCTAAATACAGCATGCTGGCTCTGCTTTTTGCTTTACTCACAAGGCCTCCTTTGTAAGGCTGTCCTCCCTCCTCTTTGCTTGGTTGTCTTCTGCTCATCCTTTGAGACTCAGCTCAGAGGGGTGCCTGGGTGGCACAGTTGGTTGACTGGCTCTTGATTTTGGCTCAGGTCATGATCTCAGGGTCCTGGGATCAAGCCCTGTGTTGGGCTGCGCACTCAGGGGGGAGTTTGCTTGGGATTCTCACTCCCCTCTCCCCCGCCCCTAATAAATAAATAAATCTTAAAAAAAAAGAAAAAGAGACTTAGCTCAGGAATAACCATTTTAGGAAATCACCGCTGACACTCCTGTCCTTTCCAGAAGCTTAGGAAACCCTCTTTTCTGGTCGTATAATGTTCTGTATAGAACTCTATTACTGTACTTATCACATGGTTTCATAGCTGTTGTTTCCATTACATAATGATCATCTTGAGGGCAATAACTGTGTTTTATTCACATTTGTCAACTCAGCACCTGGTAAGTAGTAGGCACTTCATATATGTTCGCTAAATTGAATTTGAACTAAATTTAATATTTTGGGGGCCCGAGTTCTTTCTCTCTCATTAAAGTAATATAATAAAGGGGCGCCTGGGTGGCTCAGTTGGTTAAGCAACTGCCTTCGGCTCAGGTCATGATCCTGGAGTCCCGGGATCGAGTCCCGCATCGGGCTCCCTGCTCGGCAGGGAGTCTGCTTCTCCCTCTGACCCTCCTCCCTCTCATGCTCTCTGTCTCTCATTCTCTCTCTCTCAAATAAATAAATAAAATCTTTAAAAAAAAAAAAAAAAAAGTAATATAATAAAAAAACTGCTTCTTCCACTTTCCCTGGTGGAATATCAATATTTCCATTCTATAACATCTTGCATTCAGGATTTATAATTTGGTGAAAAGTTAAACTTGATCCACATAGTTTCATTTGATTAAAATAATTTTACATAATGGTGTGTGTGTGGGGGGGGTTAGAAGGAGGTTGGCATGGATTAGCAAATGTGTTTCTGAATTTTAACTGACACAAGAAACCAATTTTCAAACCAAAAGCATATCCTTTGGTTTTAGTGATGTTGTGTGCCAATTCTGAGTCATTGCGTAGCTAACCAGAAGCTTTAGAATATTTTAAAAAATGTGCATGCTCTGTAGATAGTGGAATGTCCAGAGAGTTATAACCTTGAACTTCTGTACTCAACTCCTTCCTTCCCTGCTCCTTGCAATTCTTTCATATAGGATGATTACCATATATATGTAATCGTTTATATTTGAATGTTTGAATCTAGTGCTTAGGCAACCTACATAATTCTAAATTTTAAAGACTGCATAAATACATGCTCATGGATATTAAGGGAATTTTCAATTCCCATTTCATACATAATCATGTCATGCATTCTAAAAGCACAGTGTTGGGGGAAAATCACAAATCAAAGTCATTTATATCTAATACCATTAGTGAGAAAACTTTAATATTAAAATGGTAAACATCAATTATTGCTATCACTATGACAGCTTGGAAGAGTGAACTAAAAAATTGGGCACCTAGACAGATAAAATACATGTTTTGTAGCATTTTAATTATTTGGAACTCTGTTCAGATATATATGTGGATATACATATAGTTCACTATTTACTTGTCCTACCATTGTTTCAGAAGTATTTTTCTCATTTTATTTTGCATTGTTATCACTTGACAGTCTACGTTCAAAACTTACTCAGTGATTTCATTTCAAATATTTTTTTTCTTTCCCAAGTTTCATGACTTATACTGGCTTACTTTTATAATTTTTTCTTGTTATTCAGCATTTGTTTATCCTGTTTATCCTGCATATTTTTCTATGCGTATAATACTTTGTTACAATTTTAATCTCTTCGGTTTATTCATTGGTATTAACTAGGCACCCAAATGTGAGTTTATATGTTTGTGTGTGTATGTTCTACATGATCTAGTTTCAGAAAGAAGAGATGGTTCTTGCTACTTACTGTGTGAATTGGTCAGGTTCAACGAGAGAAGTAGAATCAGTAGGATGGATATATGTGTGTTTGTAAGTGTGTATGTGTGTAAACAAAGAATTGGCTGACATAATTGTGAGGGTTGGCTTAAGCGAGTTCAAAATCTACAGGGCAGGCAGTCAGGAAGGGAGGATAGAACACCCTTTCCTGGGAACAGGCCAAAGTGGTTGTCCACAGGCAGAATCTCTCTCAATCTTTCTCTGAATTTTTAGTTCCTTTTAAGGCCTCCCAGCTGATTTAACTCTGGCTCATCTCGGTTATCCAGGACACCTTCCTTTACTTAAACTCAAGTGATTAGGGACTCCATATTCACCTGCAGAATCCCTTTACAGCAACTCATAGATTAGCATTTGAATAAATGGGGACTGTAGCCTAATAAAGTTGACACATCAAAAAAGCAATCACACTACTTTTAGACTTTAATGGGAGGGTAATAAGTTATTAATGAGGCAACTGACCAAGAGGATAGTTCACAACTAGCAAGTGCTGTTGGAATTAGGAGGATTTGAAAGTTTATTGTTTACTGAAATTAATCTGGGAATGCTTCAAGCTAGGTCTTGAGCGATTTGAATATCCTAGTTGATCTGGAAAAGAGACTATGAAGAATGTTTCACATTAAGAAGGATAAGTATTGGGGCGCCTAGGAGGCTCAGTCGGTTAAGCAGCTGCCTTCGGCTCAGGTCATGATCCCAGGGTCCTGGGATCAAACCTCGAGTCGGGCTCCCTGCTCCTTGGGGATCCTGTTTCTCCCTTTCCCTCTGCCTCTGCCCTGGCTTGTACTCTCTTTCTGGCTCTCTCTCAAATAAATAAAATCTAAAAAAAAAAAAAAAAAAAGAAGGATAAGTATAGGGCAGATGGGTAAAGGACAACAGTAAGGGACTGAAATGAGATTAGGCTGATGGGCAGAAGTTGAAAACTCAAATGTCTCTATGAGGTAGGTGGGTGATGTAAATTAACGAAATGGGCAGAAATGTAAGGAGTGGTGGGACTGACCTGAAAAGTTCTACCCAGTTTAAAGTCATTCACATTAAAACAAACATAAAAAATGCTGTTTGAACCAAACAAAAGGTACTGGGGCGTTGCTATGGAATGGAAGTTTGTACTACCCTCAAAATTTGAGTGTTGACACCTAATCCCCAGTGTGATGGTATTTGGAAGTGGAGCCTTTGGGGGGTGTTTAGGTCCTGAGGGTGAAACCTTCATGAGTGGGATTAGTGCTCTTATAATAAAAGAGACTCCAGAGAACTCCCTTGCCCCTTTCTCCTTGTGAGGTTACAGCTGTCTATGAAATAGGAATCCGGTTCTCACCATGCACTGAATTTGTCAGTGCCTTGATCTTGGACTTCCCAGCCTCCAGAGCTGTGAAAAATAAACTGTTGTTTATAAGCCACCCTGTCTATGGTTGCAATATTGTGATTTATAAGAAATATGTATCTGGACATTCAGATGACAAGAGATATATATATATATATATATTTCTCATACATATTTGGTCTTTGTCCACAGTTCCTGGTTCACAGCTCTCAAAACCCTTGGAATTTCATGTGATAAGAGCAATAAATGTGTCCTTTGTTATGATAATGAGGTGACTTTTGGAAGGCCCTTTGGTAATCTAAGGATGGGCCCTGGTTGCCAAGGGAACCAACCTGGTGATTAGAAGGTTGGAATTTTTCAGTTCTACCCTTGACCTCCAGAGAGGGGCTGGAGGTTGGATCAAATGACAGTGGCCAATGATTTTATCTATCAGGCCTACGTAATGAAGCCTCCATATAAACCCCAAAGGACTGGGTTTGGAGAGCTTCCAGGCTGGTGCACACGTGAAGGTGTGGGGAAAGTGGTGTGCCTGGAGAGGGCAGGGGAGGATGGTCCCCTTTCCCTGTTCCTTGCCCTATGCAGCTCTGCCATCTGGCTGCTCCTGAGTTCTATCCTTTTATAATAAAATGGTCATCTAGTAAGTAAAATATTTCTCTGAGTTTTGTGAGCTGCTCTAGCAAATTAATTGAACCCAAGGAAGAGGCTTTGGAACCTCCTTTCTGTAGCCGTTTGGGCAGAAGCACAGGTAACAACTTGGGCTTATGAGTGGTGTCTGAGGTGGGGGGTTGGGGGAGCAGTCTTATAGGACTGAGCCTATAACCTGTGGAATCGACACTATCTCTGGGTAGATAGTGTCAGAATTAAGTAGAATTGAGTTGAGTTCTTAGACACCCTGTTGTCCGTTGAATTGCTTTTGGTGTGGAACCCCCCTTCTGCCACTGAAATTAGTCTCAGAACCTATGTAATTTATTTTATTACTGCAGCCTGAGCTGATTAAGACAGGCATTTAACTAGAGGTATTTACATAGAGAATGTGACTTACTAGCTCTGTGACCTTGGGTAAATTATTTAATTTTTCCTTCCTCAGTTTTCTCATTGTAAACTAGGAATAACAGTAGTACTAACCTGATAGGGGAAAAAAAGAAGTACATAAAAGTGCTTCAAAAAGGACCAGGCACATAGGATTATTTAGTATGCATTAGTTGTATTGAAAAGTATTGAAAAGTGTAGTCCAGTCCAAAACATCAGTCACTCATTCAGTTGAAACTTTCCCTGCTTCCCAGTTCAGGGCTAATCCATGTCTGCGGATCAGAAATTGAGTTTTCGTCCACTGTTGCTCCACCTTACTTACCCATTTCTCTGCCCCCTCTCATTAAGCTGCTTCTGGCTTCTGCAGAGCAGAGGGAAATGTGCCAGGAAGGGGCAAATGCCTTTTAATTCACGTGTGTTGTTTTTCCCTTGGCTGCTGAGTACCCTCTGGCGCTTCATGAGTCTAATGCAGTCTTTCTCATATGGGGGGGCCTGTGGGTCCACTGGAGTCCCCTGCAAGGTTACTCTCTAGACACCCTTTTAAGACTGATCTTGCCCTCCAGCTATATACCTTTGCAGTGTACCGGGTAGCCATCTTGGGCAGAGTCCTTGGAAGATGTTTCAGGTCTTTCGCTTTTAGCAGCATTAAAGACTGACGCGATTAGGAATTAGAATGAGCTTTAACCTCTAAATATATTTAGAATCCAGTCTTTCTCACCACCTCTCTGATGTCACTTTGGTCCCAGGCACCACCATCTTTTACCTGAATTATTGCAGTGGCCTCCTCTGGGTGCCTAGATCCACCCTTGTCCCTCTAGGGTTTATTTTCAGTACAGCAGTCAGAGGGGCCCTTTAAAAATATAAGTCACATAATGATCCTTCTCTGCTCTAAACCCTTCAGTGGCTCTATTTCATAGTAAAGACAAAATTCTTAAAATGGCTTGCAAAGCATTACAGTTGACCCTTGAATAACACAGAGTTTAGGGGTGCTGGTTGGCCTCCCCTTTCCTTGCCCCGTTGACTTCATCTCTTTCTACTCCTCAAGTCCCTGATCCAGCCTCCTTGCTGTTCCTCAATCGTGACAGGCAAGTAGCCTCCTAGGACTTTTGTCCCGGCCATCTTCTCTGCCAGGGATGATCTCCCTGCCCGTTGTCCATGTGGCTAACCCTCTTCCTCTTCAGGACTTTTCTCAAAGAGAGAAATTTTTCATCTTTTTCTGATTTTTCATCTTCCCAATGAAGACTGCCCTGATCACCCCTTTAAAATTACAAACCCGTAGGAGCACCTGGGTGGCTCAGTTGGTTAAGCGGCAGACTCTTGGTTTTGGCTCAGGTCCCGATCTCACAGTGGTAGGGTGGAGCCCCATGTAGGGCTCTGCCCTCAGGTGGAGTCTGCTTCAGATTATCTCTCCTCCCCCCTGCTCACTCCTGCTCTCTCTCTCTAAAATAAATAAATAAAATCTTTAAAAAAAGTAAATAAAATTACAAACCCACAGACCCATGATAATCCTATTAGTCTTGATGGTGTTGTCATTTTCTTCTTTTATTTTTCCCTAATGCTCTTATCCCATTTAATATATTATGTAATTTTTTTTCTTTATCATGTTTATTTTTATTATCTGTCTTCTTATGAATGGAAGCTCTGCAAGGACCATGGTCTTTGTTTTGTTCATTTATGTATTTGGAGTGTTGAACAGTGCTTCACATGAGAGAGAGTGGACGTCGATACAGATGTAGATATAGATACAGGTATGGGTACATATTTGAATGAATGATCCTGGGTTTACTTGGGTCATCCATTGTCTTCAGCTCAGAGCCTCAGTAGAAATTTCCAAATTCCTAGAAGACAGGAAAAGTCTCATTTAATATACTGATACACAGTTTTTGTTGTGCTTTCATAAACATTGTCTCATTTGGTGTTTGTAACAACCCTGTGAGGAAAAAAGTGCAACATTCCTTTCCCTTGGTTTCCCTTCCCTTCCTTTTTCTTTCTTCTACACTTGTCTTTACACGTCTTTTTGAGTGCGTAGTCCTTGCCAACTTCACAAGGGTTTTCGGCAAGGATGAGATGGGGTTTTAGTACAGGGAATACTGTGGTAGGGATACAGAGGAGAAGCACATCGGCCAACGTCAGGTCATCGGGATGTCTTCCTGGATGCAGCCATGTCCAATTTTAGACCCGAATCTTGAGTAGACGTTAGTTAAGTGGGTGAGGAGGACCTGGAAGGGTACAGAGAACATTCCTGGCAATGGAGATTGTAGATGCAAAACCAAAGCTGAGCACGGTGCTTTCTGAGAACTAGAAGTTGCTCACTGTGGTTAGAAGAACAGTGAAGGCAGTCGAGAGAGCAATGGAGAAAATTGGGGCATGACACAAATTTTAAAAATAAAGAAATGGAGGCTCAAAGAGTTTTCCAAAAATCACTTTCCTGTGGTCACATGAGAAGTACAGCTAGAACCAGGTCCTTCTGTGCTTCTTCCCTGCTTTGCTGAGCTCACACCATGCCATACTTCAGAGTCATCTTGCCTCCTCTTTACCAGTGTTGAGGAGAGAGAAAGACAGAGTCTGATTCCATTCATCCCTTTCCCCAGAGACGCTTTGGGGAAAGAGCATTTTCCTTCATTTTCCTAAACAGTGGCCTTCTGAGGGAATGTCCTGCAGACAGAGGCCATTGGGAAGAAAATATTTTGGTTGTGTGGACACAATGTAATCTACCCTTTTTTTGGTCTCCTATGGCTTTTTATATTGTTTATTTTGTTTAACATTTTTAATCATTGGGTTCTTTTGTTTCTTTGTACATTTATGAGTTTTACTTTTTAGGCCTTCACCATAGTGAAACTGGTTTGGCTGGTTTGGCTGGGGGAGAATTCTTGTTCTCAGCTGGGTCCTCACCTGTGGCCTTTAATGTAGCAGTTTTTCAGGAGTCGTTTTGGAGCCTGATGCACTGCGGCCCATGGTGATCTAGCTGCGTTTCCATTTCAGTTCTGCAACATGATACCACTGGTTCATTCAAAAACTTGTTCACTGTATCATATTTTATATGCTTGGTATATACTTTGCTAGAGGTTAAGATATATGGTAATAACTAATAATGAAGTGACATGTTCCAAATTTGTGTCCTGGTCCAAACTGCTTTTATATACTAAAGATAGAAATGTTCTAGTCATAAAACAATGTTTGTAGATGTTATAAGAAGTCAGTTCCTTATAATATTAGGTGTGGTTTCAGCTATAGAGTTTGTATATTGCTGAAAGGTTGGCTTTAGCCATTCTCGGGAGCTGTCATATTTACAAAAATCTTATAGTATATCCTATGATTTGCCTTGTGCTATTTTATTCATAAGTACAACTTGGAGGCAGTATCAGGGAAACTAAAGACAAGATCAAGAAAACTGGAGTTTTAGGCACTTTATTTAGATTAGTATAATTAAAAAAAATCACAACTCTGCCAATTATAATCACAAATATATTAAAATATTAAAAATATTAGTATTTTAAAATACATGGGAAGAAAATCTGGAATGAAAACTATCAAAACATGGAATAATGGACAATTAAAAAGAAGCTCTTCTTTATTTTCCAAATTTTCTACCATGAATATGAATTCCTTTTATGATACAGAAAAATAAAATGAGCATTTCATTTTAAGAGCAGAGAACAGATATCTCTATTTTCTTGGATAGGAGAGATCCATCTAGGTTGTACATATTGATAGCATTTATGAACCCACTGCCCCGTTCACAATATCACTTACTGGTAAGTTAGCTAAGTTGGGCCAGTTATTTACCTCTTGAAGAGAAGCAGTGTCTTCCTGGATAGACATTTTAGGGTAAACTCTTTGTAAGGACTCCTGTTGGCTGTCAGGAGGGATACAGAGGACTTAAAATAACTAGGGGACTTCTACTTTTTTTTCAGACATTAGAAATGAAGTTGGAAGGAGTCCAAAATTTTGATTAGTAGGTATTGATGGTGGAAACTTAAAAGAATTTATTAATAGACTTTTATTTTTAGAGCAGTTTTAAATTTAGAGAAAAACTGAGTGGAAAGTACAGAGAGTTCTTATATATCCCCCTCACCCTTCCACACACACAGTACCCCCTGTAAACATCTTGCATTATGTGGTACCTTTGTTACAAGAGATGAGCCTGTATTGCTACAGTATTGTTAACAAACGTCTGTAGTTTACATTAGGGTTCACTATTTGTGTTGTACATTCTATGGATACATAGAATGTAGTATGTTTAATGTATCATGTATAATGATACATGTGTAATGACATGTAGTCACCATTACAGTATCATACAGAATAATTCCAGTGCCCTAAAAAAACCTTTTAAAAAACCTTTAAAGCCTGTGGAGTCTTATGTTGACGTTCCATTCTGGTGTTACCCCTCTCTGTTTTCTTTTTTTATTTTAAAGATTTTCATCCTAATTAGATTTTGAGTCCATGGAAAGCTCCATAGATACTCCCGTTATGACCTATTTGGAGAAGTAAATCACTGAAGCAATTATTTCACTCTAAAGGAAAGTTCTAGGGTTTAAAACATGGTTGGATCCAGGAACTAACTGTTCATAGAAAAGTAACCTCTCCAAATGGCACTATTCATAGAAATGTAGCCTCCCAAACTTCCTGATTTCAATCATGTAATTTTTCTTGTGTGTTACTCTCCCTTCTTCCAATCCTCATTCTGTCCATACTGGTGTTAAAACCAAGTTTCCTTCATTCCCTGAAGCCTTCTCAGAAGCTCCAGACCTTACTCATTTCACTTTCTCTATATTTATGTAACATCTCAATGTACTATTTCATTATATGCTGTTCCTTATATACTGTTTGCTGATGTTTAAAGTAATTTGATCTTGTCTCCATAATTGGAATGTAAGTTTCCAGAGGGTAGTGATTAGAGGGATTGGGGCCATTTATGTTTATATTTCTTTGGTAATTCCTACATATAGTGGAATCTTCAAAAGCATTCTTAATGCATTAATCACCATAGGATCTCAGACCAGATGGTAAGTAGAGACATGCCCTGAATCACTCAGAACAGCTATTTGCATCTTCATATTCACTCACAAATTGTCATCTCTCTTTTTTTTAAAGATTGTATTTATTTGAGACAGAGAGAGAGAGAGAAATCGTGCGTGTGCGTGAGCAGTGGGGAGGGGCAGAGGATGAGGGAGAGGGAGAGAATCTCAAACAGACTTCCCGCTGAGCATGGAACCCAAAGTGGGGCTCAGTCCCACATCCTGAGATCATGACCTGAGCTGAAATCAAGCGACGCTTAACTGACTGAGCCACCCAGGCACCCCTTGTCACCTCTTTTATTTGCCAGAATCTTTTTGACATAGGGATTTAAAATCTATAGAATGAGCATTTCTAGGGCTTAACATAATTATTCATTAAATATTGGCTACATTGAATTTATTTGAATTCAGAAGTGATGTGAGGAACCAGTAGTTCCATGTATGGAAAGAAACAGCAGGGAAATAGTTATGAAATGTAAAGGAAAAGTAGGCTGACAAAAATTATGCCTTTATTTTAACTTTTATACGTATATGATAAGTATAAAGAGTAAAAAATTCTCCAGAGTATTACGTATGTTCATAGTGCAAATAAAAGAAAATAAGTATATTTACTTACAAATGTCCTAGAGCTCTATAAACCAGGACAAGCCCCATTCTTGTTGAACCCCAGAACCTCTTCCGTAAAATAGGGTTAATAACTTTCTTAAAAGATTATTCTAGACAATCTCTTGTGACCCATCTTGGTTCTAAAATGTTAGACTTGGGGATATTTTTATGTTCTCTGCATTGAACAGGTAATCAAAGTGCATGTGTGTGTGTGTGTATGTGTATGTGTGTATGTGTGTGTATGCATGTGTGTGGTTGTTTTCCTGTTAAGATCTTCTTATCCTAAGTGAGATCCTACAACCAAAGTATAACCCTCCAAGGAATCTGTGGAAATACTGACAGATTTAGCAGCAGGAATAAATTCTAGGGGTTCATCTTGGAGTTCAGATGAAGACATTGGAAACCCTGGGGCAACTCTGAAAGAGATTATATTATTAAAGGAATTTGGATAGAATATAAAGTTGCAAAGCAGCATCTCCCTGTGCAGAGGGACTGTTATTGGTGATATAATGAGGAATGTAGAGATGTGGGTGTGTCACTGGGGAGTGCTCTTTGAGTGAGTGGGACTTTGGAGGGGCCAGAGTAGAATCATGAACCAGGTAATACAGGTATGCATTGGTCCTTAATTATGTACCCTCTTGCATTGTTATTGGAATTGTTTTATATATATGTAAAACATAGCCTTTTGTTTGTGGCACTGTTGTTACGGTATTCTCCGCAGTACTCAGCACATCCTTAGGTACCCAATAAGCTCTTGTGGAGTGGTGATGTGAACAATGGCTGGGAATCCACCAAGGGGGCCATATCTCTTGACCTACAGCGTTAGAAATAAGAGGGAAGTGGAAAGTCAGTGAAGACAAGGGCTGAGCTATTACTAGGCTATGTGAACGGACACTGTAACTGTGAACTAAAGAATTCACAGCCTGAGAAGAATCAAAGTGTGTCTCTGTCCCACACAGGTAGCAGCTGTTTCTTACCTGAGGGGCAAATCCGAGAGCTAAGAGAAACAGCTCTCAAGTCTGAGGTCATTTGCGTTACTCTTCTTCATGGAGCTGAAAGTTCATTAATAATTGTATTAGAAACTTAGGTAACAAACCTGGATCATTTTAAAAAGGAAGATAAATATTCTTAAGTTTTTAACAAAACAGACCCAACCTGAAAGGCATTGCTTTAATGCCAATAATTAAATTAGACATTGTGCATTCTAAAGGGGCTTGGCTATCATTGATGTAGATCTCTAGGGATGGCTTACCTCGAGTGGCCAGAAATTGAATGGTGTTGAGTTCTGATTGGCCCATTATTTCTGAATGCTTTGTAGTTGCTACTTAGGAACAAATGTTTTGCCTCTTTTCAGCTGTGTGTCTGTTCAGAAGTGATTTTCCTCTAAAGTCAAAGGATAACCAAAGTGATCACAGAATACTCTGTTCTTGTCCAAGGAAATGGTCTGTTCTTTCAAAGAAATAGCCATTCAGAGATGGTGGAGTCATCTATTTACATATTTGTTTCTAATGAAATTAGAAGCAGTGAAACAAACAGAGACTTTAGCCATCTGAAATCCTAGTCTATTATGTTTGAAATAATAATAGTGCCTGGAACATAGTAGGTGTTTGTTAAATACTTATTTAATGATTGAATGACTGTTTTCTTCAACCACATCTTTAAAAGCTTAATAATTCTTCCTCAGTGTTTAAAAACTAGAAAGCCGTAATTTCTACAATGAGAGGAAAGTGAGTATCTGTGGAGGGCTATTAGTGCCAGAAACTTTGCTAAGCACTTTAAATTATTTCATTTAGCTGGTGGTCTAACACCATGAGGCAGGTATTGTAACCATATTTTACAATAGAAAAATTAAAGCTCAGCATGCTCAAATACTGCACAGTCCCAGAATGGTGGAGTTAGGATTTGTTTTGTGTGCTATACAGAGCTGTTTCAATTCATGTTGCAGTCTCGTTTTTTTTTTTTTCCTTACAGCAATCACATGAATTAAGATGATAAACAGTAAGAACAGCTCCTGCATTTCCTCTTTCTGCAAAATCATCTTCTTCCATTACTCTCCAGTTTGTAAAAATCAATCTAGTAAAAGTTGCACTAGTACTTATTACAGATTTGGAGAAAGACTATAAACTCTAAACTGTTTTTGAGAAACAAGGGCCCTTTTCTCAGGATATTGTCTCAAATATTTGAGAAAGAGTCATCAGAAAGCACGACTCAGGTTCAGTAAATTAAGTGATGCTTTCAGTTTTAATTGGAAATGAAATGCTTCCAGTTTTCACATTATCTTATTGATATTTACATCATCTTGTTGAGAGTTAAGAACATAGACTTGAGCCATATTGCCTGAGTTTGAATCCTAGCTTCTCCTCTTATCAGCTAGTTGACTTTCAGAAAGTTACTTTAATCTCTGTTTTTCAGTCTCTTATTTGTGAAATGGGGATAATCATAAATTATTATGAGGATTAAATAAGTTAAATTTTATAAAGCACTTAGAGGAGTATCCTGCACATAGGAAGCTCTACTTGATATTTGTTAAATAATACATATAGTTTTCTGTTCCTAAAAGTGAGTACTTGTTAAAAAAAACTCTTTTAATACAAGCAAACCTCAAAATTTTGTTTTCTGTTCTTGGAATGAAAGTGGCATCATACTTCAAATGAAGATTCTATAGTGCTTTCAATGTAAAAGGATTGATATATTTGATTACCTGTGTGTCCTATTTTGTTCACCGGGGAAAAAGTGGAGTGGAGAGAGTTTATTCTTTTGAAATTACTTATTACTTGGCTGTCTCTACTTGCAGACAAACATCACAGTGACCAGTACCGAGCTTTAATCGTACTTAGCACAGATTAGGAGGTGGGGATTTGGCAAGGTCAAAAGCACTGGACAGCTGTTGAATCATAAAAGGTAAAATAGTCTCTGATAAAATAGTCTCTACATTTGACATAAGTGACATGATAATTGCCACTGAAAATATATTTAAAAAATAGAGCTTCTAAATGCTAGGCAGTCACTTTTTAGAGATGACTGAATTCTAACTCGGGGAAAAAGTGATGAGGAACAGACAGAGTTGATACCTGGGCAGGATATCAAGAAATATATTGTATTCAACCATCATTTCCTACTCACAAGCAAATATGGCATTTGTTAGAAATCTGTTCCTGGTACAAATCTTAACTGATGGGGTGAACACGTGCAGAAGATATGATGGAGGCAAGCATATGGAAAATGTGCCAGATTACCTGTGTTAACCTCTTTGGAATCTAAGGTCTTTCCAAGAATTAGAGATTTGGGTTTTGTGCTCACAAAACCCTGATATTTAAAATAATTCTGACTGTCTCAGTGTTCCACTGAGGGCTGAGACACTGCAAATTAAGAGAACACATATTCATCTTTATTTATTTATTTTTAAATTTTTTATTGTTATGTTAATCACCATACATTACATCATTAGTTTTTGATGTAGTGTTCCATGATTCATTGTTTGTGCATAACACCCAGTGCTCCATGCAGAACGTGCCCTCTTTAATACCCATCACCAGGCTAACCCATCCTCCCACCCCCCTCCCCTCTAGAACCCTCAGTTTGTTTTTCAGAGTCCATCGTCTCTCATGGTTCGTTTCCCCCCCCCCGATTTCCCCCCTTCATTCTTCCCCTCCTGCTATCTTCTTTTTTTTTTTTCTTAACATATATTGCATTATTTGTTTCAGAGGTACAGATCTGTGATTCAACAGCCTTGCACAATTCACAGCGCTCACCATAGCACATATCCTCCCCAGTGTCTATCACCCAGCCACCCCATCCCTCCCACCCCATCCCCCACTCCAGCAACCCGCAGTTTATTTCCTGAGATTAAGAATTCTTCATATCAGTGAGGTCATATGATACATGTCTTTCTCTGATTGACTTATTTCGCTCAGCATAACACCCTCCAGTTCCATCCATGTCGTTGCAAATGGCAAGATCTCATTCCTTTTGATGGCTGCATAATATTCCATTGTATATCTATATCACATCTTCTTTATCCGTTCATCTGTCGATGGACATCTTGGCTCTTTCCACAGTTTGGCTATTGTGGACATTGCTGCTATAAACATCGGGGTGCACGTACCCCTTCGGATCCCTACATTTGTATCTTTGGGGTAAATACCCAGTAGTGCAATTGCTGGATCGTAGGGTAGCTCTATTTTCAACTTTTTGAGGAACTTCCATACTGTTTTCCAGATTGGGAGCACCAGCTTGCATTCCCACCAACAGTGTAGGAGGGTTCCCCTTTCTCTGCATCCCCGCCAACATCTGTCGTTTCCTGACTTGTTAATTTTAGCCATTCTGACTGGTGTGAAGTGGTATCTCATTGTGGTTTTGATTTGGATTTCCCTGATGCCGAGCGACGTTGAGCACTTTTTGATGTGTCTGTTGGCCATTTGGATGTCTTCTTTGGAAAAATGTCTGTTCATGTCTTCTGCCCATTTCTTGATTGGATTCTTTGTTCTTTGGGTGTTGAGTTTGATAAGTTCTTAATAGATTTTGGTTACTAGCCCTTTATCTGATATGTCATTTGCAAATATCTTCTCCCATTCTGTCGGTTGTGTTTTGGTTTTGTTGACTGTTTCTTTTGCTGTGCAAACGCTTTTTATCTTGATGAAGTCCCAATAGTTCATTTTTGCCCTTCCTTCCCTTGCCTTTGGTGATGTTTCTAGGAGGAAGTTGCTGCGGCTGAGTTCGAAGAGGTTGGTGCCTGTGTTCTCCTTTAGGATTTTGATGGACTCTTGTCTCACATTGAGGGCTTTCAACCATTTGGAGTCTATTTTTGCGTGTGGTGTAAGGAAAATGGTCCAGTTTCATTCTTCTGCATGTGGCTGTCCAATTTTCCCAACACCATTTGTTGAAGAGACTGTCTTTTTTCCATTGGACATTCTTTCCTGCTTTGTCAAAGATGATTTGACCATAGAGTTGAGGGTCCATTTCTGGGCTCTCTATTCTGTTCCATTGATCTGTGTGTCTGTTTTTGTGCCAGTACCATACTGTCTTGATGATGACAGCTTTGTAATAGAGCTGGAAGTCCGGAATTGTGATGCCGCCAGCTTTGCTTTTCTTTTTCAACATTCCTCTGGCTATTTGGGGTCTTTTCTGGTTTCATACAAATTTTAGGATTATGTGTTCCATTTCTTTGAAAAAAGTGGATGGTATTTTGATGGGGTTTGCATTGAATGTGTAGATTGCTCTAGGTAGCATTGACATCTTCACAATATTTGTTCTTCCAATCCATGAGCATGGAACGTTTTTCCATTTCTTTGTGTCTTCCTCAATTTCTTTCATGAGTATTCTATAGTTTTCTGAGTACAGATCCTTTGCCTCTTTGGTTAGATTTATTCCTAGGTATCTTACGGTTTTGGGTGCAATTGTCAATGGGATCGACTCCTTAATTTCTCTTTCTTCTGTCTTGTTGTTGGTGTATAGGAATGCCACTGATTTCTGTGCATTGATTTGATATCCTGCCACTTTACTGAATTCCTGTATGAGTTCTCGCAGTTTTGGGGTGGAGTCTTTTGGGTTTTCCACATAAAGTATCATATCATCTGCAAAGAGTGAGAGTTTGACTTCTTCTTTGCCAATTTGGATGCCTTTTATTTCTTTTTGTTGTCTGATTGCTGTGGCTAGGACTTCTAATACTATGTTGAATAGCAGTGGTGATAGCGGACATCCCTGCCGCGTTCCTGACCTTAGGGGGAAAGCTCTCAGTTTTTCCCCATTGAGAATGATATTCGCTGTGGGTTTTTGATAGATGGCTTTTATGATATTGAGGTATGTACCCTCTATGCCTATACTCTGAAGAGTTTTGATCAAAAAAGGATGCTGTACTTTGTCGGATGCTTTTTCTGCATCTATTGAGAGGGTCATATGATTCTTGTTCTTTCTTTTGTAATGTACTGTATCACGTTGATTGATTTGCGGATGTTGAACCGACCTTGCAGCCCAGGGATAAATCCCACTTGGTCGTGGTGAATAATCCTTTTAGCGTACTGTTGGATCCTATTGGCTAGTATTTTGGTGAGAATTTTTGCACCCATGTTCATCAAGGATATTGGTCTGTAATTCTCCTTTTTGATGGGGTCTTTGTCTGGTTTTGGGATCAAGGTAATGGTGGCCTCATAGAACGAGTTTGGAAGTTTTCCTTCCATTTCTATGTTTTGGAACAGTTTCAGAAGAATAGGTATTAATTCTTCTTGAAATGTTTGGTAGAATTCCCCTGGGAAGCCATCTGGCCCTGGGCTTTTGTGTTTTGGGAGATTTTTGATGACTGCTTCAATTTCCTTAGTGGTTATAGGTCTGTTCAGGTTTTCTGTTTCTTCCTGGTTCAGTTCTGGTAGTTGATACATCTCTAGGAATGCATCCATTTCTTCCAGGTTATCTAATTTGCTGGCATAGAGTTGCTCATGGTATGTTCTTATAATTGTTTGTATTTCTTTGGTGTCGGTTGTGATCTTTCCTCTTTCATTCATGATTTTGTTGATTTGGGTCATTTCTCTTTTCTTTTTGATAAGTCTGGCCAGGGGTTTATCAATCTTGTTAATTCTTTCAAAGAACCAGCTCCTAGTTTCATTAATCTGTTCTACTGTTCTTTTGGTTTCTATTTCATTGATTTCTGCTCTGATCTTTTTTATTTCTCTTCTGGGTTTAGGCTTTATTTGCTGTTCTTTCTCCAGCTCCTTTAGGTGTAGGGTTAGGTTGTGTACTTGAGACCTTTCTTGTTTCTTGAGAAAGGCTTGTATTGCTATATACTTTCCTCTTAGGACTGCCTTTGCTGCATCCCAAAGATTTTGAACAGTTGTGTTTTCATTTTCATTGGTTTCCATGAATTTTTTTAATTCTTCTTTAATTTCTTGGTTGACCCATTCATTCTTTAGTAGGATGCTCTTTAGCCTCCACGTATTTGAGTTCTTTCCGACTTTCCTCTTGTGATTGAGTTCTAGTTTCAAAGCATTGTGGTCTGAAAATAGGCAGGGAATGATCCCAATCTTTTGGTACCAGTTGAGACCTGATTTATGACCTAGGATGTGATCTATTCTGGAGAATGTTCCCTGGGCACTAGAGAAGAGTGTATATTCCGTTGCTTTGGGATGGAATGTTCTGAATATGTCTGTGAAGTCCATCTGGTCCAGTGTGTCATTTAAAGTCTTTATTTCCTTGTTGATCTTTTGCTTAGATGATCTGTCCATTTCAGTGAGGGGGGTGTTAAAGTCCCCCACTATTATTGTATTGTTGTCAGTGTGTTTCTTTGCTTTTGTTATTAATTGGCTTATATAATTGGCTGCTCCCATGTTAGGGGCATAGATATTTACAATTGTTAGATCTTGTTGGATAGACCCTTTAAGTAGGATATAGTGTCCTTCCTCATCTCTTATTACAGTCTTTGGTTTAAAATCTAATTTGTCTGATATAAGGATTGCCACACCAGCTTTCTTTTGGTGTCCATTAGCATGGTAAATGGTTTTCCATCCCCTCACTTTCAATCTGGGGGTGTCTTTGGGTCTAAAATGAGTCTCTTGCAGACAGCATATTGATGGGTCTTGTTTTTTAATCCAATCTGATAGCCTGTGTCTTTTGATTGGGGCATTTAGCCCATTTACATTCAAGGTAACTATTGAAAGATATGAATTTAGTGCCATTGTATTGCCTGTAAGGTGACTGTTACTGTATATTGTCTGTGTTCCTTTCTGGTCTATGTTGCATTTAGGCTCTTTCTTTGCTTAGAGGACCCCTTTCAATATTTCTTGTAGGGCTGGTTTCATGTTTGCAAATTCCTTTAGTTTTTGTTTGTCCTGGAAGCTTTTTATCTCTCCTTCAATTTTCAATGACAGCCTAGCTGGATATAGTATTCTTGGCTGCATATTTTTCTCATTTAGTGCTCTGAATATATCATGCCAGTCCTTTCTGGCCTGCCAGGTCTCTGTGGATAAGTCTGTTGCCAATCTAATGTTTCTACTATTGTAGGTTACTTATCTCTTCTCCCAAGCTGCTTTCAGGATTTTCTCTTTGTCTCTGAGACTCATAAGTTTTACTATTAGATGTCGGGGTGTTGACCTATTTTTATTGATTTTGAGAGGGGTTCTCTGTGCCTCCTGGATTTTGATGCCTGTTTCCTTCCCCAAATTAGGGAAGTTCTCTGCTATAATTTGCTCTAATATACCTTCTGCCCCTCTCTCTCTTTCTTCTTCTTCTGGGATCCCAATTATTCTAATGTTGTTTCATCTTATGGTATCGCTTATCTCTCGAATTCTGCCCTCGTGATCCAGTAGTTGTTGATCTCTCTTTTTCTCAGCTTCTTTATTTTCCATCATTTGGTCTTCTATCTCACTGATTCTGTCTTCTGCCTCATTTATCCTAGCAGTTAGTACCCCCATTTTTGATTGCACCTCATCAATAGCCTTTTTGATTTCGACTTGGTTAGATTTTAGTTCTTTTATTTCTCCAGAAAGGGTTTCTCTAATAACTTCCATGCTTTTTTCAAGCCCAGCTAGTATCTTCAAAGTGATGATTCTGAACTCTAGATCCGACATCGTACTAATGTCCATATTGAGTAGGTCCCTGGCAGTTGGTACTACCTCTTGTTCTTTTTGTTGAGGTGATTTTTTCCATCTTGTCATTTTGTCCAGAGGAGAATAGATTAATGAGAGAACAAAATGCTAACAGGGTAACAACGTCCCCAGAAAATATACTCTAAACAAATCAGAAAAGACCTGAAGCCGGGGGAAAAGAAGGGAAAGAAAGAAGAAAGAAAAGAAAAAAAAAGAAAAAGATGAAAACAAACAAAAACAGAACAAAACAAAAAAAACCAGAATATGATCAAATATGATCAGGCTGGTGTATAGATCAGTGCCACACACTAGATTTTGGGTGTATTTTGGTCTGTTAGAAGAAAGTGCCTCCCAAAATTTTAAAGAAAGAAAAACTTATATATGTACAAAAATAAGGGTTGATATGATGAAGGGATGGAATATGACTAAAGATGAAAAGTATAAAAAATTTTATAAAAGGAATTGATAAGAAGTTGTTTGAAAAAAGAAAAAGAGGATTAAAGAAAAAAAAAGGGAGAGAATGTGATCAGGCAGGAGAGTAGAACAAAACCATACACTAGAGATTTAGGGTATATTTTGATCTGTTAGAAGAAACTATCTCAAAATTTTAAAGAGAGAACAACTTATATATATATGCCAAAAATAAGGGTAACTACTATGAAGGGATAGAATATGACTCTAAAAATGAAAAATAAAAATGTTTTTTAAAAAAGGGATTGATAAGATGTTGGTTGAAAAAGGGAAAAAGAAAAATTAAAAAAAAAAGTTAAAAAAATTGACTTTGAAAGACTAAAGAATCATGGGAAAAAATTCATGGATTCTATGTGCGGTATTCCCCTAGCGCTGGAGTTCTGCCGTTCTCATTGATTGGTAAACTTGGTCTTGGCTGGCTGTTCTTGCTGATCATCTGGGGGAGGGGCCTGTTGCCGTGGTTCCCAAATGTCTTTGCTGGAGGCGGAATTGCCCTGCCCTTGCACGGTCCAGGCTAAGTAATCTGCTCGGGTTTGCTCTTGGGAGCTTTTGTTCCCTGCAAGCTTTCCATACAGCTTTGGAGGCGGAGAGTGAAAATGGCAGCCTCCCAATCTCCACCCTGGAGGAGCTGAGAACTTGGGGCCCCACTCCTCAGTGAGCCCCCAGAGAAGAGCAGTCAGTCACTCCCGTCTCCCCGGTCTCCGGCCTCACTCCGTGCTCACCCGGCCTGTGACCGAGCGTTTCTATCTCTGGCACCCAACCCCGTGTGGAGTCTCCAAACCCAGCAGATCCCTGGTGCGCTCCTGTGCCGCTCCTCCCGTGGGAGTCTCCCCAGATCTGCCGCTTGTTGGGTCCCTGCTGGAGGAGCAGTGGCCCCATTGTGCCGGGGATCACGGTTTATGGCAACCCCGAGCTGAGAGCCTCGGCTCTGTCTCTGCAGCCGGCTTCCCCACTCTGATACCTGGGAGCTCTGCTGCACTCAGGCACCCCTGGTCTTTCTGTGACCCTGAGGGTCCTGAACACTGTCCCGGCGAGGGTTCCACCCCCCCCCCAACTTAGCCACGGAGTGAGGTCCCTCAGTGGAGCCAACATCTAAAAGTTCCGATTTTGTGCTCCGTGGCTCTATCACTTGCCAGAAGCGGCCGAAGGAGGCCCCCTCCCCCGCCGTCTATCCTTCCAAATATCACCTCAGATTCACTTCTCTGCACGTCCTACCTTCCAGAAAGTGGTCGCTTTTCTGTTCAGAGAGTTGTTGCTATTCTTTTCTTCGATCTCCTGTTGAGTTTGTAGGTGTTCAGAATGGTTTGATCCCTATCCAGCTGAATTCCTGAGACCAGACGAAATCCAGGTTTCCTACTCCTCTGCCATCTTGCTCCGCACCCGCACATATTCATCAGAAAGACATGTAGTTGCTTTGTCAGCGAGTCCAGGGAAACATCCAAGCATGCAGACCAAATGGTGATGTTAATATATTGAGCATTCAGAGGGGAGTAGAGAGGAGCTAATATTTAGATACCTCTGGCCTAGCTTTCGTATCTGCCACAGTGACTATCACCATCAAATATTGAGATTGGAACATCAATTTGTGCCTTCTGTATGGTCCATTTGGTACTCTAATGAACAACCTCATTCCTTTAACTATGCATTTTTGGTCAATAAAACTGCCTCATCTGCAGAGAGTAAAGTATAGTTAGTGTTTTACCAAGTCATATTGAGGGTCAGACTGTTAACTGAATCAGAGGAAATTTTTGAAAAAATTAAATCTTTTTCCTATGAAATATTTTGGTTTCTTATTTAAAATTTGAGAAATAGGGATTTGATTCCATATTCTGCTGAGTCACTGTGTATTCTTTTTTTTTTTTTTTAAAGATTTTATTTATTTATTTGACAGAGAGAGACACAGTGAGAGAGGGAACACAAGCAGGGGGAATGGGAGAGGGAGAAGCAGGCTTCCCGCCGAACAGGGAGCCCGATGTGGGGCTCAATCCCAGGACTCTGGGATCATGACCTGAGCCGAAGGCAGGCGCTTAACGACTGAGCCACCCAGGTGCCCCGAGTCACTGTGTATTCTTAGAAAAGTCACTTAATCTCTCTGGGATTCAGAATTTTTATTTCAGAAAAGTGGAGTGTATGATATTTCTTGGTCATTTTCGTATGTTAGAGTGATGTATGAAGTCTTACCTAACAATGTTCTTTATGGACTTTGTGATAGGTGAAGCGTGTGAATGTTAAAAGAACAAAAAGTTCATCTAGTTTATTTTGAAATTCGTTTATAGAATACTGGAGTTGACGTTAATGTTAGGGGATTTTCTAGTTCATGCCTCTTCCATTTAGAAATGAGGGAACTGTGTTCCTTAGGGGACTCGTGCTTGCCTTGAATCTGTAACAGAAGTAGGACTAGAACCCAAGGCTTCTGATGGAACCACACACTGCCTTAATTCTGCCTCACAAAGGGCACTGCTTAAAATATTTGATTCAGGCTTTAAAAATGTCGCCATGGAATCTGGAAGCAAGCCAGTTGCTTTATGATTTTTATCCTTTTTGGTATGAGTTATTAGCTCTAATTTTGCACAGGTCGCAGTATTACAGAAGGGGGCTATTGGAAGACAGCAAGATTCATGGGTTTTAGACCTTGTGCTGCAATAAAGCAATGCAAGGAGAGGAAGGGGCTTGGGGGGCACGTGATGACAAATGTAATACATCACAACACAAACTTCCACCAGCCCCAGCAGCAAAATGTGAGATGGCCAAAGCCTCTGAAAGCGCGCATAAGAGGGAGAGTGTCTGCTATGAAGCTTAGTCCAGAGAATGGCTCACCAGCTCTGACTTAACTTGCGATATTGAACTTTGAGTGGCTAAGAGAGGAATAAACCATAATATATGATTACGGGGAGAACAACAACAAGGGTAACCTTCCTCTGAGCAAGACAGTGAAGCAGTTTGTACCTTTAGTAACTGAAGTTGACAGCTTTTCTAAAAGCATAATTAAATTTTATAACTTTTTTTTTTTTTAACATTCTTTGTACTCCCGTAGAACCTCACATTTCTCATTTTAGCAAAGCATGATCACAATGTACTGTAAATTGTCTGTCTCTGGTACCCGCTTTAAGTGCAGTGGAAACAGAGGCCCCTAACTTCTTCTGATGTCAGCACATAGCAGGTACCTGATAAATATTTGCTGAAATAATGAATGAATTAATGACACTCCCCTGCCCCAGTCCCTAGTTGTTTAATGGCCAAGAATAAGATTAAGATAGGAAATGATATATAAGATAAAGGGTTATTTGCATAAATTTATTAATCAATCAATCAGTATTTTTGAGCCTCTGATGAACTAATGTCAGGTCATTTTTATGTTACTTTTTCTCATAGCATGTTTTGAAGATTGCCTTTCCATCAGCTTCCCACTCCACAATTTATAAGTTCTTACAATACTGCAGAGCAGGTTGAAGCTGCTCCATAATCTTAATAGGGAATTAATGTCTTCTGCATCTACGACACTGAATCATGGCCCCGGTCAAACTTCTCCAGGGTGGGTTTGGTTGATCTCAGGAACTATAGTAATTACACATTGTGTTGGAGTATCACTGGGGGATGATGGACAAGACTGAAATCGTGGGAAAAATGAAGTTGCTCAGCTTGCCAAAACAGTCATCCTGGGCTTCTGGTAGATTGGGAGGGTAAAGTCAGTGGTGGGTGAGGGAGATCTTTGATCTACAAAACTCAGGCTGTGATCCCAAAGAAAGAAAATGAAACACCCCAAACTTAATTTCTGTGAGAGTATCTAACCCTCCATTATAGCTAACTATTCGAAGAATGAATTTCTAATAAGCTTTCAAAGCAGGGCAATCCTAGCCACCCCTACTACCCCAAGGAATAGGCCAATAAACTAAAATCAATGGTTTGAAGCTTTCCTCCATTCTGAAACATAACAGTATCTTCACAGTAATTTGAATAGAATTAAACACTAAGAGAGAAGGAGAAAAGATAAGCTAAATCATATCAACTCTATTACTTTCAGCATTACCCAGACTCTTTCATATCATGCTGTGATACAGCTTACAAGTTTTCTGATTGTATTTTATTTTTACTACCCCTCCCCCCCTTGGGTTACATGAATACCAAATGATGATCTGAATATATATTTTCTGGGTTATTCTCTTGCTCTCTGTCTTTGTCTCTGTCTCTGTCTCTTTCTGCAGCTAATGAGGCAGTCCTACTGCTCTAAACATGGTAATGTGGCACTTCTATTTCCCTAGTTCAGCCGATTTCGTTATTCTCATACATTTTTATAATTGCTGTTTTTCAGCTATCAAGTTAACACAGGTAGCAGGAAAGCTAGTTTGCATCTGAACCTGATGCTAGAGGTCACAGAAAGATTACATAACAAGACTGAGAAGCTTTGCAAAGTGTTTAAATAGCAGAGCATTTCTAGTAGAGTGCAAGAACATAAAAGTGAAACCACAAACCCAAAACATTTTGCAATTAGTGACAAAACTGTGCCTTGTCAGATAGTGCTGGGGAATAGTTCAAGCAGGGAAAGAGTTGCTAAAATGGCGATAAAGAGCATAATTCTGATTCTGTAACAACTGATTGTTTGTGTCCGATTTCTTGCTGTAATGGTTTCCCTTGAAATTTTGCAGGATTGGTAAATAAGACAAAAGAGAAGAAAAAAAAATACGTTCTCTGTGTGAATGAAGTAATAGAGATTATGGGTTATTTTTGGAAGCAAACTCTAAAAAATCTTAGTTCAGAAGCTTAAATGTGGACCGAGGGACTGTGTCCCGTTTCTCCCTGCTGGGTTCATTTAGGATTAAGCCCAGGCTGTCCTGCGTTTTAGTTGGAGACTCTCACAGTGGGGGTGATTGGACTTTCTCTGCCCTAGGCACAACATATGCTACTTCCCATCCCTCTAATAGGGCATTAGTTCTGCAGACAGCACTGGTCAAATGTACATTATTCACAATCACTTTAATGCAAATATGCAAGGCTGAGGGAGAAAATATGTCACAAAGAGGCGGTCATCCATTTCTTCTCTTTTCTGGTCCCCCCCCCTTTTTTTACAGGCTCTCTTCTATATGTTTGATTTTAAAACAAATAGAGTATAAAAATAAGTAAAGGAATACGTAGCATCCACTCTGAGAACCATGGTACACCTCCCTGAAAATTCCCTAGACATGCCTTTTGTTAAATGCCAATAAGTAGGACCCTATAAATGGTTTTGTTTTTATTGTTGCTTTTTCTTTTCTCTCTCTCTCTTTTTTGTGACTATGTTTTTTTAATTAAGTGGAATCCCTGTGTGTGTTCTGACATTGTCGTATTTGTAAGAAACAGAAGAGGAATCAAAGCAAAGGGTAGAACTATATTTAATCTGTTAAATGAAAATAAAACACACAATTAGTTTTGTACTGCAAAAATTAGCTTCTGCCTCATTTTCAACCTCTATTTAAAGAACTGTTTGATTTCTCAATAACAAGGCATCTGATCTGTAGCAGAACATTTCTAAGACAGATTTGCAAATGTATATTACACAGGCATGCATTTTAAATCTGAGCGGAGATTATGCGTTATCTGTCTGGCTAAACCATGAAGATATAACTTACTTTGCCAGTAGTGAACCCGTTTTACAAAATCAACTGCCAATATGGGAAAGACTCCTGGATTTCTGATACCTTCTTTCTGAGAAGTTAAACATCTCTGTTTCGTTTTAGAATATATCTGGTGAATTTATTTATGTACCACTATTTGTCACATAAGACAACTTGACATGCTAGGCTTTGCTTTACATTAAGCACATGAAAGTTCTTATATGTGCGGAATGAAAAACTAAAATGTAACCATCTGCACATGATATTTCGAGGTACATAAAATTGTGCCAGGGACCCTGTGAAGCCCATATGCATGAACAACAATACAGAACTAAAAAAAAATATGCAGAGTAATAGAACATTTGGAAGACATTGTACTTCTTAAAATAATACAATTAAAATGTTAAGCAAACCCTATGTTAGTCTAAGGTACAAGTGTAGCAAACATTTGCCATATGAATGGAACAATATGCTTTTATTGTGACTCCATTCTGTTAATTTAATGATCTATGTCAATGTGCTTACATATCATGTAATGCACTTTTCCGTCTTTTTAAAAGCATTCATTCTAATCTACCTTTGTGCTTTCTTATTGTTATGCTTATGTTTAACTTAGGAAATAGGGAAAATAAAAACCAAATGAAGTGTCAGGTTACCCACTATTCTTTACTATGTCATTTTAATGTAGTCTTAACCTAAGATAATTACATTAAGAACATAATTTTTGTTTTCTTTCTCCCAAAATTATTTTTTAACTGAAATAGCCAATTACCCGATAGAGGGGAGAAAGTCTCTTCAGCTATTGGTGCCTTGTGATTTACGTGGACCTCTATTAATGCTAATGGAAGGTATGTGCATAAATCTGCCCACTCCAAAAGGATAATGGCCTCCTATTAGTCTCCTATAAAAGGGGCATAAGCAAAGTCTGTCTTTATAAATGACCTAAGTAGTGAATTACTTAAGGGAGATTTATATCACATCTAATTAAATAGTTGTAATGATTTTGGTAGCATTTTGTTTACATTGTTATAAATTTTTAAAAATGCCACATATGTCTTTGACTATATAAACTGCTAAAATTAATTCAAGGCACTATAATTATTAATTAAATACCTGCATTTTCATAGAAAATATATTGTGATGGTGAAAATGGATCTCTCGTTGTTCCTAGGAAAAAGAATACATGAAACTTTTGTTTTATTTCATTGTAAGTTGTTAAAAAACACTGTCACATGCCCAATTCTAATGAAGGAATAAGGTAATTTCAGATTGTGTTGTATCCACTTACTGTTAAGTTTAAAAAGGATGAAAAACAACTAGATTTTCAAATAAGAATGAAATGACTTCATTTAAGTCAATAACACAGCCAGCATTAGAAACGAGATTCTGTAAAATCGAGATGAATAAGAAGGAAAGGGTGTGTGTGAATTATTATCCTGAAGACTCACCTGACAATCCGTAAGTAATTCCTGGGCCCTAGGGAAGGTCACAGTGTTACAGTAGTTAGCCAGGCAACTGCATGATGCTAAAACTAACATTTGCCTCTAGGGGCATTTGCATTTTAGACTTCATCTCTAATAATTTTCTTTTAGAATGTTTTGCCTCCTTTAAAGGATCCAGAGTCATTAAAATCATATTATTATACTACTGCCTGAATTGACCCTGGCTTATGGCCTGATCTGAACTTTGCCAGACAGAGTGCAAAACAGGGGAATGGTAGAAGGTTTGGGAATCCTGGAAATAGGCTGAGTGGTTTGCCGTTTGGGGATTTGCAAGTCTACAGTGACATAGATATGGTTGTCTGAGTCTTCATTTAAATAGCCTTTATTGCTTCCACTTCAGTTCATATAAGTCCATGAAATCAGTATTCAGAGTTAGTGTTGGGATACTTGATTTGGGGGCTAAGTTAAATATATGAAATCAGATCCAGAGTTTCTACTTACTCTACGCATGCTTTTACTCTAAAAAATAGGGCTATCAGGTTATCTGTTTCTTTTCTTCTTCTTCTTCTTCTTTTTCTTAAGATTTTATTTATTTATCCGATAGAGAGAGAGAGAGAGCACAAGCAGGGGGAGTGGCAGGCAGAGGGAGAGGACGAAGCAGGCTCCCCGCTGAGCTGGGAGCCAGATGCGGGGCTTGATCCCAGGACCCTGAGATCATGACCCACGCCGAAGGCAGATGCCTAACCGACTGAGCCACCCAGGTGCCCCTGTTTTCTTTTCTTCTGAATGAATTTTGGTACTTTGTATCATTCATGGAATTTTTCATTTCATCTTGTCAATCGTTTTGGCATAAAGTTCATAATAATCCTTTATTATTTTAATGTCTATAGAACATGTAGTGATGTTACCACTTTTATTTCTGATATTGATAATTGTGTTCTCCCTCTTTTCTTTCTGATTAATCTGGCTAGAAATTTATAGCATTTATGAATTTTTTTCAAGGAAACAGATTTTGGGTACAATTTTTTTCTATGGTTTTCCTCTTTTCTGTTTTTTTTTTTTTTTGGCTCTTATCTTTATTATTTTGTCCATTCAGTTATTTTGAATTTAACTTTTTTGTTTTTAAATTTCTTGATATTATTCATTTGTGGCTCCTCTTTTTAATATAGGAACTTTAAAGCTATCAATTTCTCTCTACATTCTGCTTTAGCTGCATACTACAAAATTTTATATGATGTGTTTTCATTTGCTTCAAAACATTTTTCTAATTCTCATTGTGATTCCTTCTTGGATATAATTTCTCCTTGGATAGAATATGTCTTTTTCTCTGATTGCTCTTGCATTTTCTATTTGTCATTGATGTTCAGCAGATCGATCGTGAGGAACCTTAGTGTGATTTCTTTTATGTTTGTTGTGCTTAGGGTTTGTTGAAGTTCTTAGATCTGTTGATTTATAGTTTGGGAAAATATGGAAGATTTTCTTCAATTATTTTTATTTTTTATCACTCCTCTCACTTCTTCTTCTGGTACTTTAATTACGTGTATGTTAGACTATTTTTTATTATCCTACAGCTCACTGATTCTCTGTTCATGTTTTCCCACTTTTCCCCCAGTTATTTATTTATTTATTATTTTTAGTCTCTTTTTTCTCTGTTTTTGGACAGTTTCTGGTTTTATGTTCTCAAGTTCACTGATTTATATTTATGCAGCGTTTAACCAGCCCATAATCTCTTCTAGTGTATTTTTCCTTTCAGATATTGTATTTTTCTTTTTTTTTTTTTTTAAATTTTATTTATTTATTTGAGAGAGAGAGAATGAGAGAGAGCACATGAGAGGGGGGAGGGTCAGAGGGAGAAGCAGACCCCCTGCCGAGCAGGGAGCCCGATGCGGGACTCGATCCAGGGACTCCAGGATCATGACCTGAGCCGAAGGCAGTCGCTTAACCAACTGAGCCACCCAGGCGCCCCAGATATTGTATTTTTCATTTCTTGAATTGCCATTTGAGTCTTTCCTTAATATCTTGCCTCTCTCTCTTCATCATATTCATAGATTCCTCTATGTTTTGTAACATACGCAGTATATTCAATAGACTGAGTATATATGTTGTAACTGTTGCAATTTTCTTTTTCTCTTTTCCTAATAATTCTGTTATGTGTGCAATCTGTTTCTTTTAATTGATTATTTTTTGAGTTTCAGTTCATCTTTTCCTCTGCTGAGCTTCAGACGGCTACTGTCTGTAGGACGAGTGCCTATGTTTCTCTCCTTGGCAGGCCTGTCATCTCTAGGTGCTGTAGTAATCATTTACCAGGGCCTGTCTTCTCACTCCCTCACTTTTCCCCAAGGACTGTGTTGTTTTCTCTCTTTAAGTAAAGTTACAAAAGTAAATCTTAAAGTTAGTTTTTAAGTTTTATTAGGGTGGATCAAGAGGAGCTTTTACTCTAAGGCAAATTTAATCTTACTACTAAGATGATATCCCTCTGAGGACTCTAATCCTCGTGACCCATGACATAGGAAACCTTTTCTCTGTGACTGGAGGAAAGAAGAACTCCTCCCAGCTTTATGTGGGCTCTAAGCATCGTACAGCATTATTATCTTCTGGTGATTCTTTTCCTGGCCTCTCATGTATACATAGATCAGTATTCAACTAAAGACTCAAGTATACCTCTGTGTGTTACCAGATTTGGGCTTCTGGCCTCTAGACCTGTAAGAGAATAAATTTCTTTGATTATAAACCACCAAATTTGTGGTAATATATCACAGCAGCCATAGGAAGCGAATACAGATATTTTAGTTTTAGATCATACATTTAGGACTACCTCGTCCTTTTTTAAATTATGTATGTATGTATATGTACATATGTATGTATGTATGTTATCTCTAACCCCAAAGTGGGGCTCGAACTCAACAACCCCAAGATCAAGAGTTGCATGCTCCACAGACTGAGCCAGCCAGACACCCCAGAACTATCATGTATTTTAAGTTCAATTTTATATAGTGTGTGAGAATACTTTATTCTTTTGCATGTGGATATCCAGTGTTCCAACACCAGCTGCTGAAATTCTTTACCCATTCAGTTGTTTTGGCAACCTTGTGGAAAATCCATTATAAATGTTAAGTATGCTTCTGAACTCTCAATTCTGTTCCATTAATCTGTGTTTATCCTTAGGCCAGGACCACACTTATGTGATTACTATAGCTGTGTAGTATGTTTTGAAATCAGAAAGAGTGTTATATGCAACTAATGAATCGTTGAACACTATGACAAAAACTTATCATGTTCTACATGTTGGCTAACTGAACATAATGAAGAAAAAAAGAAATCAGAAAGAGTGAGTTTTCCAACTTTGTTGTTCTTTTCCAAGATTGTTTTGGTTATTATGCATTTCTATATGAATTTCATGATCAGATTGTCAAATAATGCAAAAATAGTACTTAGAATTTTAATAGGGATGGTGTTGAATCTGTAGATCAATTTGGGCAGTGTTATCTTAATATTAAATCTTCAAATTCATGACATGGAGTGACCTTCCATTTACTTAGATCTTCTAAAATTTCTTAATGAAGTTTTGTAATTTTCAGAGTATAAGTATTATATTCCTTTTCTTAAATTTATTCCTAGGTATTTATTAGTATTTATTCCTAAGTATTTCTAAGTATATTTTTTCTTTGTGATGCTTACAAATGAATTGTTTTCTTAATATAATTTTTGAATTGTTCATTGTTCAATCATTTTTTTAATGGTTATCTTGTATCTTGCAATCTTTCTGAACTTATGTATTAGTTCTAACATATTTTGGTAAATTCCTTGGGGTTTTGTATATACAAGATCATATCATTTGCAAATAGTGATAATTTGACTTCTTCCTTTCCATTGTGGATTCCTTTTATTTCTTTTTCCTGCCTGACTACCCTGACTAGAATTTCTAGTACAGTGTTGAATAGAAGTAGTAAGAATAGACATCCTCGTCTTGCTCTTAATTTCAGAAGGGAAGCATTTACCCTTTTATCATTAAGTATGATTATAGATACGGGTTTTTCATAGATAATTCTTCATGTCATTTATTTTTTAAATTAATAGGCCTTTTTAAAAAAATATTTTCTTTATTTATTCATCAGAGAGAGAGAGTGTGCACAAGCAGGGGGAGCAGCAGAGGGAGAGGGAGAAGCAGGCTTTCTGCTGAGCAAAGAGCCCGACGAGGGACTCGATCTCAGGACCCTGGGATCATGACCTGAGCAAAAGGCAGACAACCCACCTGACTGAGCCATCCAGGCATCCCCTAGTAGACCTTTTTTAAGAGCAGTTTTAGGTTTGCCAAAAAATTGAGCAGAAAGTACAGATAGTTCCTATGTATTCTGCCCCACGTATAGTTTCTGAGACTAACATCTTCCATTATTGTAATATGTTTGTTATAATTAATTAATCAATATTGATATATATTATTAATTAAAATTGGTAGTTTACATTAGGGCTTAGTCTTTTTGTTGTATAATAAAGTGGATTTGGCAAATGTGTAATGTCACATACCGACTATTACAATATCATAACAGTAATTTTACTGCCCTAAAAATCCCCTGTGTTCCAACTGTTGATCCCTTCCCTCTCTTGGACCCCTGGCCACTACTGATCTTTTAACTGCCTCTGTATTTTTTCCTTTTCCAGAATGTCATGTGATTGGGATCATGGAGTATGTATGTTTTTCAGACTTGCTTCTTTCACTTAGCAGTATGCATTTAAGTTCCTCCATATCTTTTCAAGCTAGATAGTTCATTATTTATTTATTTTAATTTAAATTTTATTCATTATTTTTAATAATTGAAGTATAATTGACACTTGATGGTTCATTTTTTACTGCTGAATAATATTCCATTGTCTGGATATACCATTGTTTATTTATCCATTCACCTACTAAAGGACATCTTGGCTGCTTCTAAGTTTTGGCAATTATGAATAAAGTTGCCCTAAATATCCATGTGCAGGTTTTTGTATAGACATAACTTTCAACAATTTTGGGTAAATATCAAGGAGTGCAGTTGCTAGATCGGATGGTAAGAGTATGTTTAGTTTTGTTAGAAATCACAAAACTGTCTTTCAAAGACTTCCAATAAAGTCTTCCATTTTGCATTCTGACTAGAAATGACTGAGAGTTCTTTTTGCTCTCCATCCTCATCAGCATTTGGTGATGTTGGTGCTTTGGATTTTAGCTGTTCCAATAGGTGTCTAGTATTACCTCATCATTGTTTTAATTGGTAGTTCCCTGATGACATATACTGTTGAACATCTTTTCATATGCTCATTTGCTATCCATACATCTTTTCTGGGAAGGTATCTGCTCCAATATTTTGCCCACTTTTTAGTTGGGTTGCTTTTTTTTTTTAACTGAGTTTTAAGAGTTTTTTGTTTTTGTTTTTTTTGTTTGTTTTTTGTATAATTTGGATACAGCTCATCTGTCACTCGTGTTTTGCAGATACTTTCTCCCAGTCTGTGGCTTTTTTGCCACATCATTTATTTTTTTACTTTACCTTTTGATTCCCCAGTTTTCTCATATGTAAAAGAGGTATGATAATAGAATCCCACAGGGTTATTTTGAGGTTCATATCAATTAGGACTCAGTGCTTTAAACAAAAACACTTTGGGTATTTTAAATAGTAAGAAATTTAGGGACACCTGGGTGGCTCAGTCAGTTAAGCGTCTGCCTTGGGCTCAGGTCATGATCCCAGGGTCCTGGGATTGAGTCCTGCATCGGGCTCCCTGCTCTGTGGGAAGCCTGCTTCTCCCTCCCCACCCCCCGATTGTGTTCCTGCTCTTGCTGTCTCTCTCTCTCTGTCAAATAATTAAATAAAATCTTAAAAAATATGAATAGTAAGAAATTTAACACAGGTTAGTTACGTGCTTATAAAATTGTTGGAAGGGCTAGAGAGTGAACCTTTGGTTGGATCTCCAAGAAAGCCTCTTAGAATAAGATTACTACATTGGTCTGTCAGAAGAGCTTCTGCCTTTGCCACACTTAGGAAGGTAGGGATTCAAGAGGGTGCCACTGGAACCGTGGGTCAAAAACTTGCTGAAATTTAGAATTCAGAAGCCTGTCATCGCCAGTGTCATCCTCACCACCACTGTACATCTGTAACTGGGAGCATTGGGAAGCTGAGCCCGGATACTGTTGCTCCAGCTCTATTAATATCTATACACTTGAGGCTGTTGACTTCCTAGGTTTGCTTCTCATGAAAATATGCTGAAAGTCACAGGAACGTGATCTCAATTTCACTTTTGCTTTCTAAATTTCAGGGGAGTGCTTCTAATTGGTGGAACCTAATTTGAAATCTAAAGTGCTTTGTTAGTCAAAAAGAAAATCTAGGGATGTAATTTTTAATTTGCCAGCTTATGGAATAAAGGTGCAGTAGGAGAAGGGAGGAGGTGCTGTGTACCAGTAGACCATACGCAGCTCAAGAATTCAATGAGAGAGTACTCACGGTGAGCCCCAGCAGCCACAGTAGTGCCTGCCAGCAGCTAGCACCCACACAGCTGCCAGTGCACCCAGAGCCGGCCCGGGCCCTTGCTGCCTGCCCCGACCGCCACCACTAACTGCATCTGCAGCCGTCTCCTGCCACTCCGCAGGCACCTGCCGCTGCCACCATGCCTGAGCCTGTGCGTATCGCCGGCTTCCAGGTTTCCGTTTAATGTTTGTCCTGTTTTTATTTATTTATTTTAATATCAGCCTTTTCACTGAAACTGAATCCCCGTAGGACTTCTTAGTTCCAGTTGAGAAATAGCCATTGGAGGGCACCTGGGTGGCTCAGTCGGTAAAGCATCTGCCTTCGGCTCAGGTCATGGTCCCGGGGTCCTGAGATCGAGCCCCGCGTCAGGGTCCTTGCAGGGAGCCCGCTTCTCCCTCTCCCTCTGCCTGCTCCTCCCCTGCTTGTGTTTTTTCTCTCTCTCTCTATCAAATAAATAAACAAAATCATAAAAAAAAAAGAACATTGCTTGTTACCTCCTGAAGATTTTTTTTTTAATGTAGCATTTCATTCCAGCTTCACAGAAGAGTTGGCAATGCACAGGGAAGAGAAGGAGGGAGGGAGGAAGGAAGGACAGAAGAAAGGAGTCACTACAAAATCCCATTTATGCCATATGAAACTTGATTATTCTTGGTTGTATCTGATAAAAATAACAAAGTTATGTTCCTTTAGGAATGGTAGCTAGTTTTGATAAACCTAGGCTGCTACAATTCTCTCCAAGCATTGCTATGGACAAAAGGGAAAAGATACTGAGTATCTTCTTCATAGTCTGTCTAGTATTTCAACTGGCTTTGAAAGAGGGAGAATGTTTTCATGCTCTTTCCAACAAGAAGAACTTTTTGAGGCATAAAAGGGAATAGAGTATTTTTCCTTATATATGTACCATTTCATTATTATTTTAAATTGGAAGAGGAAGGATAAAACACAACAGGCACAATTAAACAATATATAGTCAGATATAAAACCATCTCTTGTTTATCTCTGTCGTTTTGTCACTTGCAACAAGTGTTTCACTTATTAGGCCTCTAAGTTTCTTAAATATAAGACATGGGGATGATAGGAAGGTTTGTTAAGATGAACTATGACATCTATGTATGTGAGGTACATTCTGACACTTTTATTCATCTAGTCCTGAAAGGTACTGAGTATCCATTGTGTATCTTGAGCTGCACTAGGAATACAGAGATGGAGCTGGAGGAGACAGAGAAGCTAGCCAGGATACTTCCGTGTGGTAAGTGCTCCTATGAAGGTGTATCCCAGGAGCTTTGGAGGCATGGAGAGAGAAGGTTTTCTAGAGCAAGTCATTATGGTTTAAGAGGACAGGAAGAGCTACCAAGTAGAACAATTTTGGAGGTGTGGGGGAAGGGAAAGGAGACATCTCTGCAGGTAAAGGGAAGAGTGTGACAGATAATGCTAAGGGTGTATCAACCCTCACTTCCTTTTCCTTTCTAGGCACAAGGGAGGAAGCTATTTTTCTTGTCTCACTGCAGTTACCTGGGGCTATGTGTGTTCTCACTTATGGACTGTGGACAGAAATGATTCACACTAAACTCATCCTGTAGAAAGACCTCCTGTGTGATTTTCCATGCATTCTTTTTCATCCTCTGTCTCATACATCTTTGGTGGGCTGGGCATAGATGATCTAACTAAAAAATCTGAGGCCATAGATCATTGGCTTTACTAACATGCAGCAATGTTGAAGACCATGCTCTGGAATAGCTTTCCTCAAAGGATTCATGGAAAATCAAACCCTACGGAAAAATAATTTTAGTGACTATTTTCTCCATTCTTGCAAGGAAGCTACTTAGCAAGCATCATTATAGATTAGTTAGGAAATGGTTAATTCATCACATACAGTGGAAACCCAAGGGGTTAGGGCTTAAGTCTTTCATGGAATCCCAGTTGAGAAGGGCTGCCATAGAGGATATTGGAGCTACTGAAAGGAAAGATATTGGATCTACTGAATGGAAAGCTACTGAATGGAAATGGAAATTGGGTTCCTGAATAACTGAGTAGAGCAGAGAGCCACTGCTGACCTGCATTGGATTATGACTTGAGTGAGAAATAAACATTAATGTATTAAGTGACCAAAATGTTGGGGTTGCTTGTTATATCAGTTAGCCCACCATAACTAATACAAATAGCATATGCAAATATATTGTGGCTGCAGAAAACACAGGGGATTGAGGAGGTCACATAATTTATTCTGGTTTGAATAATGATTCCATATTTATCCAGGGTTGGGTTGAGCTGAGGGAGGGAGAAGAGGCTATGGTTAACACTGAGGCTGGACAGCTGGGCAGTGGCCATATTGTCAAGAGCCTTGTATGATTTTTTTTGGCAGTTTCAGCTTTATTCTGAAAGTAATGGGATTCCATTTATTCTGAGACTTCTCACTGAGTAAGTAACAGTTTCCCAATACTGTTTCCAAGTAAATCTGTAATCAAAGTGAAACCAAGGCCCCTGATGTGATCAGAAACCTAAAAAGGATGACCACATTGCAGTTTTTGCTATGGAATGATGAAAGCAGGATTAATAAACCTGGAAGAAGGCCTCCTTCACCTCCCAGGAAACCAGGTTATATTTGCTGTTTATTCCAACTGACCACTAGCACTGGAGATGTGCAGAGAAGGAAGCCAAGAAGCCACTGCTTAAACTGACATGATTTTATATTTTCTTTTCTATGCTGCTACACAATTAATGCATCAGCTTACTGAACCAAGCAGAGCAACAAAAACAATACAATTAAGAATAGTAAGCCTAGGGCAACAACAGCTACTCAGGCTTTATGTAGATACCTCAGTACTAGAATCTGGAGTAGAATCCTGAGTAAGCACCATCCCCTGGATGTTGATTCAGTTAGGAATATTAGTGCAAAGACAAGTAATCAGGAGGGACTGCTAACCTTCACCTTCACCTCAAAGTGCAATGGTACTTGCATGTGTCTGATTTTGCTTGGCTTTTGTTTTTAGTGGTCGATTTAGTTTTGATGTCTGGAAAGTCGGGACGGCTCTATAAATCTACAGACATGCACATAAACACATGGTTTCTCAAGTTTATGTTATTCTCTTGGGTTGAAAGACAGGAAAGAAGAAGGAAAAAAAAAAAAAAACAACCACAAACCTGATTTGGTACCACTTTCTAGGAAGCTGAAACACTGTCCAGAAGGAAACCTGAGAAATTAGGGTCCAAGTCTTTCTGGGTGTTTGTCTGAGTCATATTTTCCAATCTATTATGAGAAACCTGAATAGGGCAATCATTTTGAAGATGGCTTTGACCTTTACCAAGAAGAAGGAGGCAATTACGTTCAATGCTATCTAGTCCACAATCAGTCATTATGCTGACTGGGCCTGCTTTCCTTGAGAACAAGCTTATTTTTCTTCTTTCTTGTTGCTCATGGGCCTTGTCACTGATGATTCTTCTACTGCAGGAAGTCTCATTTGTGAAGAATCATAGACTGTACCAGGCTTCCTTCCTCAGGAATAGGATGGATGGAGAAGACAGGACTTACTAGCTGCCACGTTGGGTTTCTCTGAATTCTAGTGCCCTTTCCAGAATAAAGGAAATCTGTGTGCCCCAGACAAGTCACTGAACAGCTCCACGTCTCTCTGTTTTCACCTGCCTCTTGGCTCTCCGAAATGTTTATAAAATTGATGAGGTCATAATCTTGAAGTTTATCACCTATCTCTCCTAAAGGGACCTGTGGGATTATTAATTCCTCAGTCATCCTAAAACAAGTAGTAATTAAAAAGGCATTTTAAACTTGGTTTCTAGGGGAACTCTCCCACAAAAATTTTGATTTTGCCCGTGGAATGGTACCTACTGTACAAGCAAAATTTCTCTCAGGGCTCTGTAGGAAAGCCAGAAATGTTCAGAGATTTAAATTTATTCCAAACAGAAGCATCTCCAAGGAAAAATAGGCAACATAGTGAACTGATTGCAAGCATGGTTTTGGAGCCAAGCAGTCTGGATTCAAAGCTCAGTTCTGCTACTTAGTAGCCAAGTGAGCTTGGGCAAGTCTTTTAAGCTTTCTCGGTTTTCACATCTGTTATGGGAGACAATATAGCAGAATCTTCATCTTAGGGTTGTTTTAGGATTGATTTAGATGATAGTATTTGTAAAATGCTTGTCACTATGCCTGGCACATATTTGTTGCTGTGTGTTTAATAAAATAAATATATTTTGTTGTTGCTTCTGCTTTTTCCACCGCTTCTAGTAGGAATATATGTTTATTTGTATTTTTATTTTACTTTGAATGGAACCAACATCTCACCTACATTTCAGGTCTTTAGTGAAATAGATCCTGTGTGAAAGGAGTAAGTTTTTCAAGCTCTCAGTTTATCTGCCAATGTGGGAAGTCTTAGAGAGACTCCTTAAACTTCCTGAAGAGGACAAAAAAAATCCTGTGTCTCTGTCTACGTCTTTCTCTGTCGATGCTCTGTTTTGGAAAACAAATGCCATTGGAAATAAGGCCTTTACTTATGTTTAGAACCCTTTGTTTATTTTCTTGGGGACTGTTGTGGATATGTTTAACGCTAATCATGGTAATTAGTTTCATGGATTGTTAACACGTTCTTAAATGTTTGTAATCTTCTTGATAACTCTGCATTTTCAGGTCTATCCTATCCAGAAAATGTCTCGTGTGTAAGATCAGAAGCCTTTTCATGTATTAAGAGAATTTATATCACTTACTGTTCTCTTGAGAAAAATTTGCTTTTGCTAGAACTGACTGGTCCTTATGGGAACTTCTGAAATATTTGATCAGCAGGGCTTCCAGAGATCATATGGACTAGGAGTGGAAATGCAAGGATATTACTGGGAGAGAAAAATGGAGAACAACATACATTAATAACAGTTACAGTAATTCCTAGTTTCTGCAGACATGTAAATATTTAACAGCACACCAGTCCCTTACTAGGCATATAGTTAGCTTTTCCTAGAGCAAATAAATCCCTTTACTTTTTCTGATCTACTCAATCTCTTTACCTTCAGGCTGGATTGTAACTCATCATACCAAACAGATGAATGTCTGTTCAGTTTTTTTGTTGTGGCTGTTCTCAACTTATGTTTAATTTTCAACCCCACAATGGTTTTGGGAGGTATGGTGGTCTTCTTTGTCTGAGGCTCCTGAAAATGAAATCACATAGTTGTGTGCAGCAGGTTGCAAATGGGTTTCTATTTGCTTTTTGGTTGGTTTGTTCAAGGCATTTTTGTTTGTTCTATTATTGGCCTGAAGATGTGAGGTTTCAACCAGATGATCCTTTCCAGAAACATGATTGTATGTAACTTGAGAAAGACTTTTTTAAAATCTTAAAACTTTAAATCCCGATGAGACTAGTATATATTTTTTTTAATAGTCAAAGACACACGGGTGGAGGAAGAATCTATAAAGTCTGTTTTATTTTTTTGACTCAAATGAGAAGGACTGAATTATCAAGCATGAAATTGCCATCTGTGCTTCCCCTCCCCGCCCTCCACATTTTAAATAATTTTTTAGCAGACCAGGTGAAATCAGAAATTTGATTTAGAAAGGATGATGTCATTGTACAACTGGACATATATATTCATTCAGCTACTTGGGTCAACAACTTGTCAGCATAAAAATGCGAATGAGATAAATTTTCTCTCCCCCTTTGCTCCTCTGGACTCCAGCCTCATACTTAACAATAAATGCTGCTGGTTTCGTAAGCATTGGGCATATGCCAGGCACAGTGCTGAGTGCTTTATGTTCATTATTTCTCTCTTAGACCTTTCAAGAACCTCTTTAGGTGGATATAATAGTGTAATTATTCCCACTTCATAGTTGAAGGCACTGGAACTTGGAGAGATTAAATAACTCATCAGATACCAAGCAGTTGGGGTCTTTGTTGGGTGTCTATCTCATCTCATTAGACTACTCTTGAGCCCAAGAATATAGACTGACTTTTCTCACACTCCTTTGTTTATGATGTTTCTCTGCCTCCACCTCTGCCCATTGAAAATCAACACATCCTTCAAAGCCCAATTGAAAGCTGTGTCTTCTCTGTGAACTTATGTTGGCCTCATCAGAATTAAACATCCCCTCTCCAGTGCTCTCTCCTATGAAACATATTTATATTTTAACTTTAAATGTATTAAGACCCTTATGATACTCACAAATCAAATCTTGTAGCATAATTATTGGTGTACAGTCTGCCCTCTCCACTAGAATGTGAGGTACCTGAAGAGAAGGACTGACTATTTTTTGCTGCAGATTCCTCGAGGGCAAATACCATGTTTGAGTCATTTATATAATTATTTATGTTTATTTATATCCTGTTTTAGAGAGAGTTCAAAGAGGATCTAAGAATACAGAAAACCTAATTAGATGGCCCAAGAAAGAAGCAAGGGCAGGGACATAAAGTAGAACCAGAAAAAGGGGTTTAACAATGCTTACCATATGATCTACATATACATTTATTTTGAAAATAAGCCTTCTAGCAGCTCGTGTATTCTTTTTTTGTATTCTTACTGCCAAATGCAGGGTCAGGGATAGAGGAGGGTCAAAGAATACGTATGGATTTGAATACCTGCCTGCCAGATGTGGGGGGTTAATGGAGGAAAAGAATGGGACTTGAAGTTAGACCACTTCTTAAAAGACAGCATTAATGAGATACTAATATGCAGTAAACTGCACATACTTAAGCTGTACAATTCAATAAATTTCAACATGTAGAGACACTTGTGAAACCATTGCCAAAAACGAGATCATGAAAATAATCATCACTCCCCAAAGTTGCATTGTATTCCTTTGTAGCCCTCTTTCCCACCCTTCGCTGCCCCACCTACTCAAGCAACCACATTCCTCTCCCTGTGGGTTTGTTTGCTTTGCTTAGAAGTTATATAAATGGAATCATAGAGTATGTACATATTTTGTCTGATTTTTTTCACTCATAATTATTTTGTGAGTCATCCATATTGCTGTGTGCACCAATAGTCATTATTTTTTTATTACTGAGTACTATTCCACTGTTTGGATATGCCACAGTTTGTGGTGGCTTATCCCGTTGCCTATCCTACATATGCCTACAACAGGCATATCCTACCTGTTGAAGGGTATTTGGTGGTTTTAGGTTTTGACGATTACACGTAACGTGGTTACTGTGAACCTTTAGGTGCAAGTGTTTGTATGGACAGATGTTTCCATTTTTCTTGGGTAAATTCTTAAAAGTGAAATGGCTAGATTACGTAGTAGGTATATGTTTAACTTTTAAAGAAACTGCTAAACTGTGTTCCAAAGCAGTTGTGACATTTTCTGTTTCCATCAGTAATGTATGAGAGTTTTAGTTCCTCTGTTTCTTTGCCAAAACTTGGTTATGATCAATTTTTAAAATTTTAGTTGTACTAATAAATGTGTAGCAGTACCTCTTTGTGGTGTATCTCCCTAATGACTAATGATATTGAACATGTTTTTCTGTGCTTGTTTTCCATCATGTATCTTCTTTGGCGAAGTATCTGTTCATATCTTTTTCCATAATTTCCACACTTCCTTTTTTTTTCTTTTTTTTCTTTTATTATGTTATGTTAATCCCCATACATTACATCATTAGTTTTAGATATAGTGTTCCATGATTCATTGTTTGCGTATAACACCCAGTGCTCCATGCAGTACGTGCCCTCTTTAATACCCATCACCAGGCTAACCCATCCTCCCACCCCCCTCCCCTCTAGAACCCTCAGTTTGTTTTTCAGAGTCCATCATCTCTCATGGTTCGTTCCCCCCCCCCCGATTTCCCTCCTTCATTTTTCCCTTCCTGCTATCTTCTTCTTCTTTTTTTTTAAATATATAATGTATTATTTGTTTCAGAGGTACAGGTCTGTGCAACAATCTCACACAATTCACAACGCTCACCATTGGATTTTTTTCTTGTTACTCAGTTTTGAGAACTCTTCATATATTCTGGATAGAAGTCCTTTAACAGATATGTGATTTACAAATATTTATCACAGTCTATGGCTTTTCTTTTCATTCCCTTAGTATAGTGTCTTTTGAAGACTGTTGAAGATTTTAATTTTGATGAAGTTCAGTTTATCAGTTTATTCTATCATGGATTGTGCATTCATTGTTGTAGCTAACAAATTTTGCCTAATCCGAGGATGTAAAGGTTTTTAATGTTTTTCTTCTAGAAATTTTATAATTTTAGGTTTTGCTTTTAGGTTTATGAACCATTTTGAGGTAGTTTATTATTATTATTATTATTATTATTATGTTTAATTAGCCAATGTATAGTACATCATTAGTTTTTGAGTTAGTTTTTACATATGGTATGATGTATGGATTAGAGTTTTGTTGTTGTTTGTTTTTAAGTTTGTTTTTGCATGTGGATGTCCACTTGTTCCAGCATCGTTTTTTGAAAAGACTTTCCTGTTTCTACCAAATTGCATTTGTACCTTGTTAAAAATCAGTTCTCCATATATGTGTGTATCTATATTTGAACACTTTATTCTGTTTCATTGATCCAATTGTTTATCTTTATGCCAGTAGTACACTATTTTGATTGCTGTAGATTTATAAGGAACCTTGAAATCAGGTAGTATTGGTCCTCTAAATTTGTTCTTCTTTTTTTTTATTATTATGTTCAATTACCCAACATATAGTACATCATTAGATTTTTAAAAAAATTTTATTGTTATGTTAATCACCATACATTACATCATTAGTTTTTGATGTAGTGTTCCATGATTCATTGTTTGTGCATAACACCCAGTGCTCCATGCAGAACATGCCCTCTTTAATACCCATCACCAGACCAACCCATCCTCCCACGCCCCTCCCCTCCAGAACCCCCAGTTTGTTTTTCAGAGTCCATTGTCTCTCATGGTTCGTCTTCCCCTCCGATTACCGCCCCTTCATTCTTCCCCTCCTGCTATCTTCTTCTTCTTTTTTCTTTTTTCCTTAACATATATTGCATTATTTGTTTCAGAGGTACAGATCTGTGATTCAACAATCTTGCACAATTCACAGCGCTCACCATAGCACATACCCTCCCCAATGACTATCACCCAGCCACCCCATCCCTCCCACCCCCACCTCCAACAACCCTCAGTTTGTTTCCTGAGATTAAGAATTCGTCATGTCAGTGAGGTCATATGATACATGGCTCTCACTGATTGACTTATTTCGATCAGCATAACACCCTCTAGCTCCATCCACGTCGCTGCAAATGGCAAGATCTCATTCCTTTTGATGGCTGCATAATATTCTATTGTGTATATATACCACATCTTCTTTATCCGTTCATCTGTCGATGGACATCTTGCATCTTTCCACAGTTTGGCTATTGTGGACATTGCTGCTATAAACATCGGGGTGCACGTACCCCTTCGGATCCCTACATTTGTATCTTTGGGGTAAATAACCAGTAGTGCAATTGCTGGATCGTAGGGTAGCTTTATTTTCAACTTTTTGAGGAACCTCCATACTGTTTTCCAGAGTAGCTGCACCAGCTTGCATTCCCACCAACAGTGTAGGAGGGTTCCCCTTTCTCTGCATCCCCGCCAACATCTGTCGTTTCCAGACTTGTTAATTTTAGCCATTCTGACTGGTGTGAGGTGGTATCTCATTGAGGTTTTGATTTGTATTTCCCTGATGCCGAGCGACGTTGAGCACTTTTTGATGTGTCTGTTGGCCATTTGGATGTCTTCTTTGGAAAAATGTCTGTTCATGTCTTCTGCCCATTTCTTGATTGGATTCTTTGTTCTTTGGGTGTTGAGTTTGATAAGTTCTTAATAGATTTTGGATACTAGCCCTTTATCTGATATGTCATTTGCAAATATCTTCTCCTATTCTGTCGGTTGTGTTTTGGTTTTGTTGACTGTTTCTTTTGCTGTGCAAACGCTTTTTACCTTGATGAAGTCCCAAAAGTTCATTTTTGCCCTTCCTTCCCTTGCCTTTGGCGATGTTTCTAGGAGGAAGTTGCTGCGGCTGAGGTCAAAGAGGTTGGTGCCTGTGTTTTCCTTTAGGATTTTGATGGACTCTTGTCTCACATTGAGGGCTTTCAACCATTTGGAGTCTATTTTTGTGTGTGGTGTAAGGAAATGGTCCAGTTTCATTCTTCTGCATGTGGCTGTCCAATTTTCCCAACACCATTTGTTGAAGAGACTGTCTTTTTTCCATTGGACATTCTTTCCTGCTTTGTCAAAGATGATTTGACCATAGAGTTGAGGGTCCATTTCTGGGCTCTCTATTCTGTTCCATTGATCTGTGTGTGTTTTTGTGCCAGTACCATACTGTCTTGATGATGACAGCTTTGTAATAGAGTTGGAAGTCCGGAATTGTGATGCCGCCAGCTTTGCTTTTCTTTTTCAACATTCCTCTGGCTATTTGGGGTCTTTTCTGGTTCCATACAAATTTTAGGATTATGTGTTCCATTTCTTTGAAAAAAGTGGATGGTATTTTGATGGGGTTTGCATTGAATGTGTAGATTGCTCTAGGTAGCATTGACATCTTCACAATATTTGTTCTTCCAATCCATGAGCATGGAACGTTTTTCCATTTCTTTGTGTCTTCCTCAATTTCTTTCATGAGTATTCTATAGTTTTCTGAGTACAGATCCTTTGCCTCTTTGGTTAGATTTATTCCTAGGTATCTTACGGTTTTGGGTGCAATTGTCAATGGGATCGACTCCTTAATTTCTCTTTCTTCTGTCTTGTTGTTGGTGTATAGGAATGCCACTGATTTCTGTGCATTGATTTGATATCCTGCCACTTTACTGAATTCCTGTATGAGTTCTCGCAGTTTTGGGGTGGAGTCTTTTGGGTTTTCCACATAAAGTATCATATCATCTGCAAAGAGTGAGAGTTTGACTTCTTCTTTGCCAATTTGGATGCCTTTTATTTCTTTTTGTTGTCTGATTGCTGTGGCTAGGACTTCTAATACTATGTTGAATAGCAGTGGTGATAGCGGACATCCCTGCCGCGTTCCTGACCTTAGGGGGAAAGCTCTCAGTTTTTCCCCATTGAGAATGATATTCGCTGTGGGTTTTTGATAGATGGCTTTTATGATATTGAGGTATGTACCCTCTATGCCTATACTCTGAAGAGTTTTGATCAAAAAAGGATGCTGTACTTTGTCGGATGCTTTTTCTGCATCTATTGAGAGGGTCATATGATTCTTGTTCTTTCTTTTGTAATGTACTGTATCACGTTGATTGATTTGCGGATGTTGAACCGACCTTGCAGCCCAGGGATAAATCCCACTTGGTCGTGGTGAATAATCCTTTTAGCGTACTGTTGGATCCTATTGGCTAGTATTTTGGTGAGAATTTTTGCACCCATGTTCATCAAGGATATTGGTCTGTAATTCTCCTTTTTGATGGGGTCTTTGTCTGGTTTTGGGATCAAGGTAATGGTGGCCTCATAGAACGAGTTTGGAAGTTTTCCTTCCATTTCTATGTTTTGGAACAGTTTCAGAAGAATAGGTATTAATTCTTCTTGAAATGTTTGGTAGAATTCCCCTGGGAAGCCATCTGGCCCTGGGCTTTTGTTTGTTGGGAGATTTTTGATGACTGCTTCAATTTCCTTAGTGGTTATAGGTCTGTTCAGGTTTTCTATTTCTTCCTGGTTCAGTTTTGGTAGTTGATACATCTCTAGGAATGCATCCATTTCTTCCAGATTATCTAATTTGCTGGCATAGAGTTGCTCATGATATGTTCTTATAATTGTTTGTATTTCTTTGGTGTTGGTTGTGATCTTTCCTCTTTCATTCATGATTTTGTTGATTTGGGTCATTTCTCTTTTCTTTTTGATAAGTCTGGCCAGGGGTTTATCAATCTTGTTAATTCTTTCAAAGAACCAGCTCCTAGTTTTGTTGATCTGTTCTACTGTTCTTTTGGTTTCCATTTTATTGATTTCTGCAGTACATCATTAGTTTTTGATGTGGTGTTCAATGATTCATTAGTTAGTTACAACACCCAGTGCTCATCACCACACATGCCCTCCTTAATACCTATCACCCAGTTAAATTTGTTCTTTTTCAAAGGTATTTTGGCCATTATAGTCCTTTTATTTTTCTGTGAATTTAGAATCAGTTCGTCATTTTCTACAATGAAAAACTGCTAAGATTTTGAATGGGAATTCATTATATTTGAGATACTTTGGGGAGAGATGATATCTAAGCAATATTGAGTCATTTAACTCATGAATTTTATGTGTATAAATATATACATAATATATATATAGGTCTTAACAGTATTTTAACATTTTTCGTATACACAACTTTCACGTTTTGTCAGATTTATTCCTCATTATTTCATTGTTTTTGATTCTATTGCAAATGATATTATTTTAAAATTTCAATTTCTGATTTTTCATCACTAATATATAAAAATACAATTTTTTTTTTTAAGATTTTATTTATTTATTTGACAGAGAGAGAGCACAAGTAAGCAGAGTGGCAGACAGAGGGAGAGGGAGAAGCAGGCTCTCCGCCAAGCAGGGAGCCGGACGTGGGGCTTGATCCCAAGACCCCAGGATCATGACCCGAGCCGAAGGTAGCCGCCCAACTGACTGAGCCACCCAGGCACCCCTGTATTTTTTTATTATGTTAATCACCACACATTACATCATTAGTTTTTGATGTAGTGTTCCATGATTCATTGTTTGCGTATAACACCCAGTGCTCCATTCAGTACATGCCCTCTTTAATACCCATCACCAGGCTAACCCATCCCCCCACCCCAGAACCCTCAGTTTGTCGGAGTGGGAGATCTACTATGAAAGACTATGGACTCTGAGAAACAAACTGATTTTTGTGTTTTGATCTTATATCTGAAGACTTTCTTAAGCAGTTATAAGTTCTATAGGTTTTTTTTATATGTGTAAATTTCATCAGATCTTCTGCATATACTTTTGTGAATCATGCCTTGCAAATATAATTTCACTTCTTCTTTATGTCTTTTATATCTTGTCTAATTGCCCCAGCTAGAAACTCCAGTACAATATTGCATAAGAGTGGTGATAGTAGATAGTCCTTTTCCTGATTTTTGGGGGGAAAGTTTTCCTCCTTTCACCAGTAAGTCTAATGTTACCTGCAGGTTTTTTGTAGATGTCTTTTATCAAGTTGAGGGAGTTTTCTTCTATTTCTAGTTTGTGGAGAGTTTTATCAGAAATGGATATAGGATTTTGTCAAATGCTTTTGTATGTCTAGTGAGATGATCATATGATTTTTCTTTTTTAGATTGCTAGTATGGTGAATTTGATTGGTTTGTAAATGTTAAACCTACCTGACATTCCTGATAAAAACACTGCTTTGTAATAATGTATTATTCTTTTTATACATTATTGGATTAGATTTACTAAAATTTTGTTTAGAATTTTTGCATCTGTGTCAATGAAGCATATTGGTCTGTAGTTTCCTTTTTTTTGTAATAGCTTTGCCAGGATTTGATATCAGCATAATGATGGTGTTAAGAATGAATGGGAACATACTCTTTTCTTTTCAATTTTCTGGAAAAATTTGTATGAAATTGGTATTATTTCTTTCTTAGGTGTTCAGTAGAATTCACCAGTGAATCCATCTAGTTCTGGAGCATTCTTTGTGGGAAAGTTTTTAACTAAAAATTCAGTTTAACAGATAAAAGATGATTGAGATTACTTACCTGTTAAGTGAGCTTTGATAATTTGTGCCTTTCAAGAAATTTATCAATTTCATCTAAGTGGTCAAATTTATCGGCATAAAGTTATCCATCATATTCTGTTTTTATTCTTTTAATATTTGTGGAATCTGTAATTATGCCATCTCTCTTATTTCTGATACTTTAAGTTTGTGCCTTCATTGTTTTTTTAGTTTTTGTGACCAGTCTGGGTTGAGGTTTTTCCATTTTATTCATTTTTTTCAAAGAATGAGATTTTTCTTTCTTTTTTTCCCGATTTTTTTGCATTGTATGCTGTTCTTTATTACTATAATACCCTTAGTTCTCCTAACTTTGGGTTTAATTTACTCTTCTTTTTCTAGTTTCTTAACCTGGAGGTTGAGGTCATTGATTTGAGAGCTTTCTTTTTTAAATATAGGCATTAATGCTATACATTTCTCCATAAGTACTACTTCAGTGGTATCTCATAAATTTTAACATGTTGTCCTTTAAATTTCATTCAGTTCAAAATGCTTTCTACTTTTCCTTTTGATTTCTTCCTGGATCCATGTGTTCTTTAAAAGTGTGTTGGTTAGATTCCAATTATTTGGGAAAATTTTTAGATATCTTCCTGTTACTGATTTCTAATTTAAATCTTTTTGCTCAGAGAATGAATTTTGCATGAATTGAGTGCTGTCAAATTTATTGTTGCTTATTTTATGACCTAAAATATGGTCCATCTTGGAAAATAATCTGTGTGTACTCTAAAAGAATGTGTATGTAGTAATTGTTGGGTGGAGTGGTTTAGATCAAGTTGACTGATAGTGTTCAAATCTTCCATATCTTTATTGACTTCTATCTAATTGTTCTGCCATATATTGAGAGAGGATTTTGAAGTTTATGACTATCATTAGAGAGTTATCTATTTCTTTTTGGTTTTTGCTTCATTTATTTTGAACTGGGTTAATAGATTTAGGATTATTATGTCTTTTTGATAAATTGACCCCTTTATCATTGTGAAATGACCATCTTTATTGCTGTTAATATTCTCTGCTCTGAAATTTCTTTCAGACAAAGCCATTCTTACTTTGTATTAGCATTAATATATCTTTCAGCATCTTTTTTTACTTTTACTTTATTTTTGTCTTTATATTTCAGGTATGCTTTTGTAGTTGGGTTTTGATTATTTTGTCATTATCTACCTAAAACCTTCTTCTTTTTATTTTATTTTATTTTATTTTAATTTTTTTATTGTTATGTTAATCCCCATACATTACATCATTAGTTTTAGATATAGTGTTCCATGATTCATTGTTTGTGCATAACACCCAGTGCTCCATGCAGAACGTGCCCTCCTCAATACCCATCACCAGGCTAACCCATCCTCCCACCCCCCTCCCCTCTAGAACCCTCAGTTTGTTTTTCAGAGTCCATCGTCTCTCATGGTTCTTCTCCCCCTCTGATTTCCCCCCCTTCATTCTTCCCCTCCTGCTACATTCTTCTTCTTCTTTTTTTCTTTCTTAACATATATTGCATTATTTGTTTCAGAGGTACAGATCTGAGATTCAACAGTCTTGCACAATTCACAGCGCTTACCAGAACACATACCCTCCCCAGTGTCCATCACCCAGTCACCCCATCCCTCCCACCCCACCCCCCCACTCCAGCAACCCTCACTTTGTTTCCTGAGATTAAGAATTCCTCATATCAGTGAGGTCATATGATACATGTCTTTCTCTGTTTGACTTATTTCGCTCAGCATAATACCCTCCAGTTCCATCCACGTCGTTGCAAATGGCAAGATCTCATTCCTTTTGATGGCTGCATAATATTCCATTGTATATATATACCACCTCTTCTTTATCCATTCATCTGTTGATGGACATCTTGGCTCTTTCCACAGTTTGGCTATTGTGGACATTGCTGCTATAAACATCGGGGTGCACGTACCCTTTCGGGTCCCTACTTTTGTATCTTTGGGGTAAATACCCAGGAGTGCAATTGCTGGATCATATGGTAGCTCTATTTTCAACTTTTTGAGGAACCTCCATACTGTTTTCCAGAGTGGCTGCACCAGCTTGCATTCCCACCAACAATGTAGGAGGGTTCCCCTTTCTCTGCATCCTCACCAACATCCGTTATTTCCTGACTTGTTAATTTTAGCCATTCTGACTGGTGTGAAGTGGTATCTCATTGTGGTTTTGATTTGTATTTCCCTGATGCCGAGCAATGTTGAACACTTTTTCATGTGTCTGTTGGCTATTTGGATGTCTTCTTTGCCGAAATGTCTGTTCATGTCTTCTGCCCGTTTCTTTCTTTCTTTTTTTTTTTTTAAATATTTTTATTTATTTATTTGACAGAGAGAGACACAGCAAGAGAGGGAACACAAGCAGGGGGAGTGGGAGAGGGAGAAGCAGGCTTCTCGCGGAGCAGGGAGCCCAATGCAGGGCTCGATCCCAAGACCCTGGGATCATGACCTGAGCTGAAGGCAGACACTTAATGACTGAGCCACCCAGGCGCCCCCTCTCCCCATTTCTTGATTGGATTATTTGTTCCTTGGGTGTTGAGTTTGATAAGTTCTTTATAGATTTTGGATACTAGCCCTTTATCTGATATGTCATTTGCAAATATCTTCTCCCATTCTGTTGGTTGTCTTTTGGTTTTGTTGACTGTTTCCTTTGCTGTACAAAAGCTTTTTATCTTGATGAAGTCCCAATAGTTCATTTTTGCCCTTGCTTCTCTTGCCTTTGGCGATGTATCTAGGAAGAGGTTGCTGCAGCTGAGGTCGAAGAGGTTGCTGCCTGTGTTCTCCTCAAGGATTTTGATGGATTCCTGTCTCACATTTAGGTCTTTTGTCCATTTTGAGTCTATTTTTGTGTATGGTGTAAGGAAATGGTCCAGTTTCATTCTTCTGCATGTGACTGTCCAATTTTCCCAATACCATTTGTTGAAGAGACTGTCTTTTTTCCATTGGACATTCTTTCCTGCTTTGTAGAAATTACTTGTTCTCTGTAGTTAAGAGACTGTTTTTTGGTTTGTCTTTTTTTCTCCCTTGTTTGTTTTGTTTCTTAAATTCCACATATGAGTGAAATCATATGATATTTGACTTTCTCTGACTGGCTTATTTTGCTTAACATTATACTCTCTCTAGCTTCATCCATGTTGTTGCAAATGGCAAGATTTCATTCTTTTTTACTGCTAAATAATATTCCATTGTATATATATACCACATCTTTATCCATTCATCTATTGATGGACACTTGGGCTGCTTCCATATTTTGGCTATTGTAAATAGTGCTGCAATAGACATAAGGGTGCATGTATCTCTTTGACTTAGTGTTTTTGTATTTCTTGGGTAAATACCCAGTAGTATGGTCACTAGATCATAAGGTAGTTCCATTTTTATCTTTTTGAAGAACCTCCATACTGTTTTCCAGAGTGACTGTACCAGTTTTCACTCCTACCAGCAGTACACTAGGGTTCCTATTTCTCCACATCCTCTCTAACACTTGTTTCTTGTGTTATTGGTTTTAGCCATTCTGATAGTTGTGAGGTGGTATTGTAGTTTTGCTTTGCATTTCCCTGATAATGAGTGATGTTGAGCATCTTTTCATGTGTCTGTTGGTCATCTGTATTCCTTCTTTGGAGGAATGTGTGTTCATGTCTTCTGCCCATTTTTAAGTTGGATTATTTGCTTTTTTGGTGTTGAAGTGTATCAGTTCTTTATATGTTTTGTATACTAACCCTTTATCAGAGATGTCATTTGCAAATACCTTCTCCTATTCAGTAGATTGTCTTCTTGTTTTGTTGATTGTTTCCTTTGCTGTGCAGAAGGTTTTTATTTTGATGTAGTCCCAATAGTTAATTTTTGCCTTTGTTTCCCTTGCTGCAGGAGACATATCTAGAAAAATGATGCTATGTTATCTCAGTATTGGAGAAATTACTGCCTGTGCTCTCATCTAGGATTTTTATGGTTTCAGGTCTCACATTTGGATCCTTATTCCATTTTGAATTTATCTTTGTGCATGGTGTAAGCCAGTGGTCTAGTTTCATTCTTTTGCACGTAGCCATCCAGTTCTCCCAACATCATTTGTTGAAGAAGCTGTCTTTTTCCCATTGCATATTCTTTCCTCCTTTGTTGTAGAATAATTAACCATATAAACTTGGGTTTACTTCTGGGCTTTCAATTTCATTCCATTGATCCATATGCCTATTTTTTGTGCCAGTACCATACTGTTTTGGTTATAGCTTTGTAGTATCGCTTGAAATCTGGGATTATGATACCTCCAGCTATGTTTTTCTTTTTCAAGATTGTTTTGGCTATTGGGGGTCTTCTTTGGTTCTGTACAGATTTTAAGATTGTTCTAGTTTGGTGAAAAATGTTGGTATTTTGATAGGGATTGCTTTAAATCTTTAGATGCTTTGGGGAGTATGGACATTTTAACATTTGTTTTTCCAGTCCATCATCATGGAATATCTTTCCATTTGTTTGTGTCATGTTTGGTATCTTTCATCACTGTTTTGTAGTTTTCAGAGTATAGGTCTTTCACCTCTTTGGTTAAGTTTATTCCTAGGTATTTTATTATCTTTGGTGCAGTTGTAAATGGGATTGCTTTCTTAATTTCTCTTTCTGTTGCTTCAATATTAGTATATAAAAATGCCACAATTTCTGTACATCAATTTTGTATCCTGTGACCTTACTGAATTTATCGATCAGTTCTAGTAGCTTTTTGGTGGAGTCTTTAGGGTTTTCTATATATAATATCATGTTGTCTGCAAATAGTGAGTTTTACTCCTTCGTTACCAATTTGGATGCCTTTTATTCCCCTCTTCTCTGATTTCTGTGGCTAGGACTTCCAGTTCTATCTTGGATATCCCTGTCTTGTTCCTGACCTTAGGCAAAACGCCCTTAGTTTTTCACCATTGAGTATGATATTAGTTATGGGTTTTTCATATGTGGCCTTTCTTACACTGAGGTAGGTTTCCTCAAAACCTACTTTGTTGAGGGTTTTTATCATAAATGGATGCTGTACTTTGTCAAATGCTTTTTCTGCATCTATTGAAATGATCATATGGTTTTTATGCCTTCTTTTATTGATGTCATGTATCACATTGATTGACTTATGAATATTGAACCAACCTTGCATGCCAGGGATAAATCCCCCTTGATCGTGATGAATAATTTTTTTTAATGTATCATTGGATTTGGTTTGCTAATATTTTTTTTGAGGATTTTTCATCTATGTTCATCAGAGATACTGGCCTGTAGTTCTCTTTTTTTTGCCGTGTCTTTATCTGGTATTGGTATCAGAGTAATGCTGGCCTTATAGAATGAATTAGGAAATTTTCCTTCCTCCTCTGTTTTTTGGGATAGTTTGAAAAGAGTAGGTATTAACTCTTCTTCTTCTTCTTCTTTTTTTTTAAGATTTTATTTATTTATTTGACATAGAGAGAGAGAGAGAGCACAAGCAGGCAGAGGAAGTGGGAGAAGCAGAGTCCCCACTGAGCGGGGAGCCTGATGCTGGGCTTGATCCCAGGACCCTGGGATCATGACCTGAGCTGAAGGCAGATGCTTAACCGACAGAGCCACCCAGGTGTCCTGGTATTAATTCTTCTTTAGACATTTGGTAGAATTCACCAGTGAAGCCATCTGGCCCTGGATTTTTGTTTGCTGGGCATTTTTTGATTACTGATTCAATTTCTTTGCTGGTAGTCAGTCCGTTTAAATTTTGTTTCTTCCTGATGTGATTTTGGGAGGTTATAAGTTTCTAAGAATTTACCCATTTCTTGTAGGTTGTCTAATTTGTTGGCATATAATTTTTCATAATATTCTTTTACCATTTTTGGTATCTGTGGTGTCAGTTTTTATTTATCCCCTTTCTGATTTTATTTATTTGAGTCCCCTCTCCCTCTCTTTTTTATGAGTCTGGCTAAAGGTATATTGATTTTGTTGATATTTTCAAAGAACCAGCTCCTGGTTTCATTGGTCTGTTCTGTTGTGTTTTAGTTTCCATTTTGTTTATTTCTGCTCTAATCTTTATTATTTCCTCCCTTCTGGTTTTGGGTTTTGTTTGTATTACAATATTTTTGATATATTCTATATGCTGTATATTATATCCCCATGACTTATTTATTTCATAACTGTAAGTTAATATCTCTTAATCCCCTTCACCCAGTTTGTCCATCCCCCCCCAATCCCTTCATCTCTGGTAAGCACAGTTTATTCTTTGTATTTATGAGTCTGTTTTTGTTTGTTTGTTCATTTGTCTTTTTTTAAATATTCCATATATAAGTGAAATCATATGATATTTGTCTTTCTCTGTCTTTATTTCACATAGCATTGTACTCTTTAGGTTTATCCATGTTGTCACAAATGGCAAGATCTCCTTTTATATGGCTGAATAACAGTCCATTGCATATATATACCACTTCTTGTTTATCTGTTCATCTATTGATGGACATTTGGGTTGTTTCCATATCTTGGCTATTGTAATTGATACTGCAGTAAACATAGGGGTACATACATCTTTTTGAATTAGTGTTTTTGTTTTCTTTGGGTAAATACCCAGTAGTGGAATTACTGGATCATATGGTATTTCTATTTTTAAGTTTTTGAGGAACCTCCTTACTGTTTTCCACAGTGGTTATACCAATTTACATTCCCACCAACAACGTACAGGGATCCCTTTTTTTCATATCCTTACCAACACTTGTTATTTCTTACCTTTTTGATACTGTCCATTCTGACTGGTATGAGGTGATATATCATTGTGGTTTAGATTTGCATTTCCCTTATAGTTAGTGATGTTGAGCATCTTTCATGTGTCTGTTGACTATCTGCATATTCTTTGGAAAAATGTCTATTTAGGTTCTCTGCCCATTTTCTAATTGGATTGTTTGGCTTTTTTGGTGTTGGGTTGTATAAATTCATTATGTATTTTGGATACTAACTCCTTATTAGATATATCATTTGCAAATACCTTCTCCCATTCAGTAGGTTGCCTTTTTGTCTCATTGACATTTCCTTTGCTCTCCAAAGGTTTTTATTTTGATGTAGTCCCAGTAGTTTATTTGCTTTTGTTTCCCTTGCCTCATGAGGCATATCCATAAATACGTTGCTAAGGCTTACTGCCTATATTTTCTCTTAGGAACTTTGTGGTTTCAGGTCTCACATTTAGGTCTTTAGTTCATTTTGAGTTTACTTTTGTGTATCATGTAAAAAAGTGGTCCAATATCATTCTTTGGAATGTAACTGTCCAGTTTTCCCAACATTACTTATTGAAGACTGTCTTTTTTCCATTGTATATTCTTGCCTTCTGTGTCATACATTAATTGACCATATAAGAATGGGTTTATTTCTGGTAATGCTCATTGAATCTTGAGATTTGCTAGGAGCTATACCTGGCTCTGTGTGAGTGTTGGGCAGCAGTCTAACCTCTTATTCTTTCCTGTGGTACTGTTCTTATAGTTTCCTTGCATGCATGTGCTTATTACTCAGCTGAGTACCAAAGGGGATCCTCTATAGATCTTCACATTTCCCCGGGCAGTGTTCTCTTCTTTAGGACTATGTCCTGTGAACTCTATTTGCCTTGGTCTCCCCAGGCTCTCAGCTCTGGTTTCCACCTCCCTGTGCTGTAGCCTGGAAGCTCTTTCAGTTCAGTAATCTGGGAGGAGATTGTAGGGTTTACTTTGTTTCCTGCTCCTCAGGGATCACTATTCATCATTGCTTGATGCTGAGTGTTTTGTAAACCTTGTTTCAAATATTTTGAAAACCTTATTTGTTGTATTTTGATTGTTTCAGGCAGGAGAGTGAATCTGATCCCTGTTATTCCATGGAAGCTGTTATTGGAAGTCTAGGCACAATTGTTTGAAAATCCTGGCTCACTTAGTTGTTGTGAGACCTTAGATATGTTTCTTTAGTTCTTTGAACTTAAGTTGTTACTGTTTTTTTTTTTAATCAGTACAACTGGGAAAGTATCACAGTTCTCTTAGTAGAAATAAATGAAATAAATGAGATAACATTTAAGTTGTGGTATTGGATATATATAGTATATATTTAATATTTAACACATTTCTTTCCTCTGTCTTCTCACTTTCCCTTGCTTATTGATGGTGTTAAAAATATTTACTGAATTATACTAAATTAAGTTCTGTGACTCCAAAGTTATTCATTCTGTTCTCAAAATATGAAGATTAGAGCGTGACCACATTGTTGAAAACTGCCCAAACTTCTTTTTCTTCTAAGTGTCCAGGGGCAAATGAATCATCTGGTTCTGTTGCTAAGATTCATCTAACTTTCCTGGGGAATTGCTAAATCTTACTCTGTTAATGTGAAGAGGAGAGAAACACAAGTGAGGCTCATTGAACAGTGTGGTTCTTGATCTCTGTCTGCTTTCCTATTCTCCTGTTCTAAATGACAGTTTGCAAGTGTTGCAGAATTATTTTATTACACATGCTTGAATATCATGTAGGAGAGCTGAGGTTATCCAGAAATCTCAGATTCTTTTAATCTGTAAGATTTCATTTAATTCCTACTACATTTATCTTTGGGGAGAGACATGGAGATAGAATGATAGTATATTTTTTGAAAGATTTTATTTATTTATTTGAGGGAGAGAGAGAGAGCACAAGCTTGGGGGAGGGGCAGAGGGAGAAGGAGAAGCAGACTCCCCTGCTGAGCACCCTGAGATCATGGCCTGAGCTGAAGGTAGATGCTTAACCAACTGAGCCACTTAGGCACCCCTAGAATGATAGTATTTTTACACATTATTTGCATCTGTCATAATGGTGCTTGACCTAAATATGTATATAGATGTATTTAATTTTTAAATGTCACAAGATTTTATGAATTCTTTACTTAGTAATGTGACACAGGGAAAATAGTACATGTGGCTAAAATTTGAGTATTAGTCATAGACTAATGAAACTTATTTTGAGGTGGCCATAACATTCATTGCATTTATTTTTGAGCAGTATCAATTTTAGAATGAATAATTGAATTTATTATCTTCATTTCCTGTAATTCATCTTGCATAACTTTATCAAATTAATCTTCCTTAATCACTGCTTTCACATTGCCATTCTCCCTCTCAAAAAATGTTTAGGAGATCTTAGTTCTTAGTGGCTTTACAAGGGAACTCTTTTGCCTTTCTTTCTAGTCTTTCTACACATAGGTTTCATTCATCATGTAAAAACCCACTTCATTGTACTTCTCTGGGTGAAACCTCCAAATAGGTCAGAACTTTCTCTTTTTAGTTTCTCTAATCTTTTCACTCTTATTCTTCTCAGTATCTTCTCATGTGTTTGTTTTCTACCTCTATGCCACCAATTTGTTTCTCTCCTGTTTCCTCAGGTAGATCATCTTTACCTCTTTACTAAAATCTTCCTTGTCTCTAGCCATCACTTTTTCTCTCATCAAATTCTCATCAAAGAATGTGTGATTACAGAATTATAACCAAAGCTATAATACTGTTTTGAGGTAATCTAAACCCTTACTTTTAAGTAGGAGAAATTAAAGTCCATGAGTTTGTAACTGGTTCAAGATCACACACAGAAGCAGTATTGGAGACTGAACTAGAAGTCAGGCTTCATATGTCTTTGGTCATTGCCCTTCAAAACCTGTGTACAAAATTTTGTTAATTTGTTCATTCAGTGAATATAGACTATGCTCCTTCTTTGGCTCCGTCTTTTAATCTATGCAAAAATCCTAAGAGGTAGATAACATTATTGTGCTCATTTTACAGATGGGTACCAATCCAAGGCATCAGAGTTAAATGGCAGAGTTGGAATTGAAACCCCAGTAGTTTGGTCCTAGGGCCTGAATATTTTTTCTTTTTTTCCTCTGAGTGTTTGATCATCCTGTGACACTGCCTCTTTTTGCTGCTGGCCTCTGGCTAGTTTTTCCATACTTGCGGGATGAGACCATGTCCTATGTTTTTGGGTTTCTCTCTGTTCCCACTAGGGGAAGTAAGCTCACACTGTACCTCAATATTTGTTGATTAGTTCTCTTATCCAGCAAATTGCTCATTAAAATAGCCCCTAAATATGGATCAACATGGCCACACTTAAATTTTGAAAGAAATCATTTGAACTCAGCCTAAGCCAGGTGTGTAACAGAAATTAAAGTGTGAGGTAATTATGCAGATAATTAAGACAAAGTCCTGCCATTTACTTTATTAGTCTCATTTTCTTCTGTTTGTAGATTGCCTGTCTATCTGCAAGGATTCCTGTTTAGCATTGCAGTTCAAGACACTTGATCTTCACCAATCATTTAGTTATTTTTTTTCCCCCTCAAAGTCAGGCAGATATGTAGAGGATTTGGATGGCCGAGCCACAGTCAGTTCTTTCAACCTTCTTACTGAATTGTTTCATTCTTACCACATAGTCCAGGGCTTTCAGTTGGTTTCTACACAGTCTGGTCTATGTAGAATCTGCCTAGCCATCTTCATGCTTGATTGCTCCATATGGAATATATACATGAATAAAAGCATGTCCTATCTATGCTAAAATGACAAGTGAACATGGAAGCATTAGGGGTTCACCTGCATCTCCACGAAGATTTTCTGGATAATTATATAATCTCAGTGTCTGAAACTGAACAAAGCAAGCAGGCCCCCAAAAAGAAAAAAAAATCCTTCTTTCAGTCAGGCTATTAAAAAACAAAGACCAAATTCTTATTGCATGAACCAAGGTAGTGATTTCTGCCACATGAAAAACAGAACATTATTATTATTCTTTCATTTAAGCCAAGAGCAAGATAAGATCTGGGGTACCTGGGTGGCTCAGTCAGTTGGGGGGCCTGCTCTTGGTTTCAGCTCAGGTCATGGTATCCTAGTGGTGAGATCCAGCCCCATGAAAGGCTCTGCGCTCAGTGTGGAGTCTGCTTTAGATTCTCTCTGCCTGTCCCTATATATCTCTCTCACAAGTAAATAAATAAAATCTTAAAAAAACAAACAAACAGCAAGATAAGATCAATTTGCTTTTAGCCCTTAAGTGAATGTTGGTGAACTTAGGTTTATATGACCAATGATAGGATTCTGAAGTCATAATGGTATGAATACCAGTTTTACTTGACATTGGTATATACGTATATATGAGAAGTTCTATTTAATTCATGGATTGCTTTTTTTCTCTTACATGTAAATGAGAAAATTCCTTTTGAGTTGAAATGGAAACAAAGGCCCACATTTAGCCAATCCAAAAGTATTGTGATTAGAACAGAGTTGCTTTGGTCTCCTAATAGGTTGGAGAACCAGCCTAATCATTGTCTTGAATCTTCACTGGAATTTATTTTTATTATTATTATTTTTTTAGTCTTTTTTTTAAGGTTTTATTTATTTATTTGACAGAGAGAGAGAGAGAGAGAGCACAAGCAGGGAGAGTGGCAGGCAGAAGGAGAAGCATGCTCCCCACTGAGCAAGGAGCCCCCTGTGGGGCTTGATCCCAGGACTCGGGGATCATGAGCTGAGCCAAAGGCAGATGCTTAACTGACTGAGCCACCCAGGTGCCCCTGGAATTTATTTTAATAGCTACATAATATTTATGAATTTTTGTTCTGGGGAAAAAAACGAAGAGGTCACTTTTATATCTCTCCCATTTTATTTATATGAGAATAATATTTAGGTGTCATGCTTACTATTAACATTGCCATTTAGAAATATTACTTTCCAGTTTTAGTTCAATTTCTATTAGAAGTAAAAATAGAACAGTTTTTGCTCCCTGATGGAAAATAAAAAAACTGACAGTGTCTTTTAGCACACTAATTTTGCTTGTTAGGATGATTTAGCTGAACTCAATGGAAGAGACATAATGTCTAAATTTAGCTGTGTCTACAAAATTGCAACATGTGGACCATTTGCTGAAAAAACCGCAGTAGTACATATCACTTGGTTTTTCTTATGAACAAGAAAATATATTATCAAGGGAGGCTACTACTTGATTTTTACGAATTTCATTTCCTCACCGGGATCTGGGATTATAGAATGCAGATATACCCTTGGGTTTCAACAGACGTGTGCTCTCTCTGTCATTTTTTTTTTTTCCCTAGTTGACTATTTCCACTTATGTTACTTGGGATAAGATTGCCACCATAATATGAAGCATCATTACTAAATCTCAATGATGCCCAATTAGGAAGGAGCCATGAAAGGTAAAGGAGAATACTGACAAGAGAAACTCAGCAAGCTTGGCAGGGCCTATAGGAAGAGACGTTAATTAGTGCATCAGATCTATTTAATCATAATCAGAGATGGTAATTGACTTGGATGTGGCCTACTAAGTATTTGGCATAGATCTGGAAAACATAATGTGGAACAAAGTCTAAGTTGCTTCAAGGGGTGTAGACTAGGGATCACATTTCTTCTGTAACAAAACTGTATAAAAATCTGATGTGGTCACATTTCTCTCATTATGGAAATAAATGCATGTGGATAGTGGGGTGTCCATGCATGATCTTTTCTGTGCCATCTAGACAGGTTGAAGAGGAGGTATTAGTGCTGTCATAGTTTAGTGACTAATGCTGACTGGCCACCATCACTGGATTTTTATGATCAGTGGAGACCAGAGTGCTCTGACAGCCACAGTGCCCAAATTGGTTGTGCTGTGGCTGGGTTAGTTCAACTTTATCCTGTCCAGGCAGCCTGGGTGCTTGGGTTCTTTCAAAGAGTGAGTTACCAAGTATCCTTTGGGTTCTGAGATGTGCTGGTCAGTGACACACTGAGGCACATTCCTAGTGTCCTACCTCATGACTCTGAGCTGTGATCATGGCACCACAGGCAGATACTTTTGGATCTTTTGTCAAGTGTCCTTTGGCCTGCTTTCGATGAACAGGTGCTTTGATCCCTACATTGTTTACTCCAACTCTGCTGCTTCTGATGTTGTTGCTGTTGCAAATATTTGAGGGTTTATCAGAGACGGAGGCAATTGCTATGATAGTCAAACCTTTCAGCACCAGGCCAAACAGGATTCTTTTTTTTTTAGTCCACTGGGGCTGCTGCAATGCTTTGGAAGGTCTAGATCTGTGTATACTTGTATCTTGACATAAGGCCTTATCCACTGTATTGCAGAGAGACCTGGGCCGGATCTGTGGTTTTGAGACCCTTCTACTCCTTGACAGTTTTCTCTTTGGGCGATCCTTGCCCTATCTGTATCTTCTGTCTGAGCTGCTAAACTAGGCAAAGGGGCTTTGTGAGATTCCTTGAGTGTGATAACTCCTGTGATTAGAAGAGTGGTGACTGAGCATGGGCATTGTCACAAGCCTCCTAACCCTCCGTGGGCATCATGGCCTTAAGTGCATCCTGATCTAGTTTATCCCCATAGGAACAGGAATGAGAACTTAGCAGTTATTTCACTTAATCTACTAACCTAAATTTAATACTCTAACTTTTCTGGTTTTGAAAACCAGTATGTTAGAAAAGTGGCTTTGACCTCTCCACCATGGTGTCTGCCTGCCTTGTTGGCTTTTATTTAGTTCCAAACATTTGTTGAGCACCCACTGTATTTCAGCTGTTTAAAATACAAATACATGTGTTTATGGGGCGCCTGGGTGGCTCAGTTGGTTAAGTGACTGCCTTCGGCTCAGGTCATGATCCTGGAGTCCTGGGATCGAGTCCCGCATCGGGCTCCCTGCTCAGCAGGGAGTCTGCTTCTCCCTCTGACCGTCCCCCCTCTCATGTGCTCTCTGTCTCTCATTCTCTCTCTCTCAAAAAAATAAATAAAAATCTTTAAAAAAAATAAAATAAAATACAGATACATGTGTTTATATATATTTGAGAATATTATTTCAGACTGGGAGAAAATCCTAGTTTCCATCTGCATCAAACATTGAGTGAAAGATACTATTGGTATGAGATACCATAATATGGGGGTATTTATTGCACATCAGTTATGGGTCAGATACTGTTCTGAGTATAGAGCACTGAAAAACACAGGCAAAAATATATGCCTTGATAGAGCTTACATTCTATCTAGGGGAATCAGGGTGGGACAGACTATAATCAAAATGCACAAGTAAAAGTGACTTTGTGAGATATGGGATGCTAGACGGATGATAGGTGTATTGAGAAAAATAAAGCATAGAAGGCCTCATTGAGAAGGTGACATTTGAGCAAAGGCCTGGAGGAAGTAAGGGAATAAAGAACATTCCTGGTAGAGGCAACAAGTGAGCAGGCCCTGATTCCATGAGTACATCCAGCATATTGAAAGTACAGCAAGGCATGACATGTACAAAGGGAGGGACAAGTAAGTAGGAGATCAGGTCTAAGGAGTAATGGGGTGAGGGTATAGGTCAGAGAAGGTTTGATTATTGTTTTTATGGACTTTGTTGATGTATTTGTCTCTTAACCCAGTTGGAATAATGTGGTAATACTTGTGAAGGGTCAGCTGCCTGGGGAAATTTATAAATACAATACCTAATATCCATAAAATTATCCCATGTCCCAGCATCTTTGTACAGGCTTTACTGACATGTTTAGATGGAGACAGATCACAAGTGGATAGTAAGTCCCTTTGTGGGGAAGAATGAAGCCAAGGTACACATACTCCTCATCATGATGGTTTAGCGGGTAGAATTTTACCTCTTCAAAAGACTGAGACTTCACAACTGAATAAGAACAGCTGCTTGTGACTTGTCCAGTATAAAAATGTTTATGAAGTTTTTCCTTTTTAAAAATTTCTGTTTTTCTTTTTTGCTTTATTGTGACATATCTATTATTTCTTATTTCTGAACTTGAAATAATAAATAGGTCACATAATTTTGGGTGACAGTCTCAAATCAAGAACAGTTTTTAGGGCAAGGGATTAAATTTTTGGTGATAAGGTTATATAGATAGCTAGATGGGTGGATGGGTGGGGGGATAGGTAGGTAGATAAATAGGGAGAGTCCTGCTTGCCTTACATCAGTCTAAATGAAATGAGAACTCCTGGATGGAATATGTACTGAATTTACTCCTCAAATACCTGTCCTTGTGACAGCATTACGTGAAGCCAAGAGGTAACATTTTGACAGAGATACAGCTTCTCTTTCTCAGCATTGCTCATTACCCGAAGTGATTTTTCTCTCTTGTGTTTCCATTATCATTTTGATATGATTCATGGTGGCCTCTTAGATTATCTCAAGGGTTGTGGATAATTTAATGTGCTCTTATTACAAAAAAAATCCCTTTTCTACTCCAGCAGGGGTTTTTAACTGGGACTACCATCTAGGGGGCTTATAGAGAGGCTTCCGTGGTTCTCTTTACCCCTTGATATTGTATGTGTGCATTTAGTCCACATGTATATTTTTCTGAGGAGAGAATTCTAACCCTTAGCAAATTCTCAAAGGGATCTGTGATCTGAAAAACACTAATATCACTTGTTTAATAGAAAACATTTTAGTGGGTGTTGGGTGGCAATAAGACACAGCATGACGTCTCCATATAAGAAAAGGCATGTTTGGGGCACTGAATGTGTGTTCACATCAATTAGCAGGCTTGAAGTTTTCTGTACCAACCACATTAGTAGGAAGTAATCCAAGGAGGGAACATTTCAAAGGGAAAAATGAGATGAAGTTTCCAGCAACAGATGAATTCACTTATAGACCCAGTTTTTGGGCAAAGATGGATGGAAGGAGGAAGAGTTTTCAGCTGCTCATTGCCATTTATTGCCCTCCCAACTTGGAAGTGTGTGCTGGCTTGGAGGTAGTTGTGTTAAGTGTTTAAACATCTTCTTTAGGAGCCCAGCTTGCATTGGATTACAGAAATAGAGCACATTGAGGAAATTGGATACAGAATGGTTTCTATGGTGAAGTGTTGTAAAGCAGGAATAACTCTTACACAGAAAGGAAGAGAGGGGGCTTCATATTAGAACTTTCTGAAAAAAAATTTCATAAGCCATTTCAGTGAGGTCCTGGTGGACATCAAAAAGAAATGTGTTTGTGGAGAGTTGAGAAGAAAGGCCCGAGACTGTTCTAGTAAGGATCTCTAAGGAGATTTAAAGACAGGGCAAGAGGAGAAAATGTCACTGATGGCAGAACAAGAGAATGTGGCCATTTTACCGCCACCTTCTAGTTTAGAGGTTCAGAAACTAGGAGGGGTCTTGGACTGGAAGCATTGTAGAAAACAGATTAATATGAATTCCCTTAGTAGGTTGGAGGAATTACAGCAATGTGCAGCACATTTTACACAACAGCTGCCCAGACGTAGGTGTTAGAGAGAGGAAACAGTTATAGTTGGTCTAAACCATAAGCTATAATGAAAATATTTTATGACCAGTTTGCAAAGATTATGTAGAAGCAATAATAAGGGTGGCCAGCAGTGGCGACAAAGAATTTACATTCATAAAGACTTGCTGGGCTGACATAAATGCTGAAGACTATAGATTCTCAAAGGATCAAAGAACTGATTGAAATGGGAAGAGAAGCTAATAATAAAAGAAAATATGTAGAACATTTTTAATGTTTTTAATTCAACAAATATGTTATAGGCACCAAGGAGGATGTAAGGATAAGAAATATCGGTGTCTTCAAGGAGCTTCTAATATAGTTACACAGTTAGGAGCAAATACCGCAGTAATATAGATTACAGTATGTTTTGCAGGAATAGCACAGATTACAAAATGTTGTGCAGAAATAGTGTGTCCAGAGAGCACTTGGCTAGGGGCTGCTGGAGACGCAGAGATGAATCCTCATCCTAAGGAGCTTAGTTTATACCAGTGAGGGGAATTAAGTCATGCATACAGCTCACCTTCACATAAGCAAGAATGTCTTAACTGCCACTAGAGACAATGGTATCTGTGTTCAAGGAAGGTGAGTTCTTACCTGATCAAGGGTAACAGGAAAAGGTTTTAGAGAGGAGGTGACATTATCAGTGGGCTCTGAAGAATGTGTAGAACTTTGTCAAGCTACTAGATCTATTCAAAAGGAACAAATGCGTAAGTATTGTAGGAATTATTTTGGTTTGGTCAGAAAAGACTTGTATGTATGAGTAAGCTTTTTGAATGAAAAATAACCAGTGTCAACTTTTCTCTGTTTTTTTACAGAAAACTGTAGATAATTACCCTTTTAGTGGTGTGAGGACTGAGATAATCCTTGGATGTCTTCCAACTCTGTAATCCAGTGATTCTCTAAGCCCATACCCAAGGAAAGTAAATGCCTGTTTATTTGAAATAAAATTTATAGCCATACCAAAAAGGACTTGAAAAAGTCTTATAAGTGTCTCTGTTAGTGATAATAATATTAATTGCCACCATATTTTCCTAAATTATCCCAGGAACCTTATGAGTTATGGATAATAATGCTCATTTTTCAGATGAAGAAATGCTCAGAGAAGTTAAGCAATTGCCTCAGTTCATACAGCTAGTAAGTGGCAGAACTAGGACTCCCAGCCATATCCTGCTAACTCCAAATATTTCTTAACCACTCCTCAATACCATCTTGTTACTTTTCTACTGGAAGCCTAGCACAATATCAAAGTGGTTGTATCAGAGTTCCTGTTTGTCAACAACAAAATCCACTCTAGCTAGTGGATGTAGAGAAGTAGTTTGTTAAAGGGAATTGGCCAGCGCCAGGAAGGGCCGGGGAGTCAGACTTGAAGTCTGTGCATTCCGAAAGCATACACCCAGTCTCACTGCTGCACTGATTTAGGAGAGGCCCCAGGACCGCTGCCTTTGCACACAGCTTTGCCCCGGGTGCTGCTAATACTGATGTGGGGTGCCACAGCTGGGATCTGGGCCACTGCTGCTGCTGCATGCCTGATGGATCTCTGAGCTTCTCTTGGTAGAATTAATTCCACATGGTATCTCCGATACCTCATTTCACTTTCTTAAAGTTGTCTGTGGGTGTGTCTAATTGGCAGAGCCTAGGTCATATGTCATGACAAATTACAAAGGAATCTGGGAAACAAATGCCTAGCTTATAGCTTGGGAGGGGAGTCCTCAGTTAAGAAATTCTCCATATTTTGGGGAGCCTGGGTGGCTCAGTCAGTTAGGCATCTGCCTTCAGCTCAGGTCGTGATCCCAGGGTCCCTGGGATTGAGCCCCACATTGGGCTCCCTGCTCCGCGGGAAGCCTGCTTCTCCCTCTCCCACTCCCTCTGCTTGTGTTCCCTCTCTCGTTGTGTCTCTCTCTGTCAAATAAATAGATAAAATCTTAAAAAAAAAAGATATTCTCCATATAGGAAGGATTTTCAAAAGCTTCTAAAGAACTACATACAGATCAGTGGCCAGTAGAGGTTTGTTTTGTGTAAGAGTCCAGCATTTATAGAAACTGTTCTTTATCTGTCTGGAGTTTCTCTCAGCCCTTTATTTCCTTGTAGTCAGAAGGTGACCTTACCAACATCTCAATTCTAACACCATGCCAGCAGTGACCCAAGCAGTAAAAAAATATATCACCGAATTAATTTAGTGGAAACACTAAAACATTCATGGTCTTAAAATTTTAACAGAAGCCTGTGTTTTCTCCATTAAAAAAAATTAATCGGGTAGGATGTCTTTAATCAAAAGACAAGTCAGCTGGGTCACACAAAAGACCAAATAATGGCATTGTAACTTTACAAATTCTCTGACTTTTGGCTGCTTTTTATAAGCCTGAAAAAAATATCAAAAGCAGTAAAAACTTATATTATTTCTGTCAGTAGTCCTTTTCATAAAATGTTGTGAAAACAATCTCTTTAAGAAGGAAGCAACATACTGAGCAGCAAGCCTCAGTCACAGGAAGTTCATTTTTTCTTTGGCTTACAGCCCAATGCCATCAGAACTAATTAAAAACAGAGCCACGCTGGTATGGGGCTCAGTGTTTGGGTTTTACAATAACAGAGTCGCAAAGCAGGGGGATGTCTAATGAGAATAGTTTCTGAGTTTGTTTTGTAGCATTGGGCAACTATGTCAATTACTGGAACTGCAGCTCAGGGCCAGCACCCATGCTGGGATGTGAGCGAGTCTTATTGCCGTACAGATTGAGCTTCCACTTTGATACATGTGATATGCATGTCACTTGTATACTGGTGCGGCTTCTTGGCTACAGACTATATGAGAGGAGGCTGATGCTACCTTGCTCCTCTCATCTGAGGCCAGATCAAATGTTACGAGGCCCAGATTTCATCTGCATCATTAGCCATGCTCCAGTTAAAAAATGAAACATGTCCTCTGGTTGGAAAAGTATTGGAAATGAAGGCACTGCCTTACCCAGCCATATGTATGAGCTGCTGGAGAATTCATGTGGGATGGGGGAGGGGGCAGAGAAAGACATACATACCAAGGTAAAGAAAGAAAGATGAATAAAGCAGTGTGGCCAATGAAAGGATCATTCAGGACTAAAATACCCCTTGTGCATTACTTTATGTATAATAGCAATAAAAAGCGAGACGGGGTTTCTTTTCCTTTTTTCCTTTGCTTAAACAATAACAGTCCCCACTCCCCAGCCCCCTCGCAAAAAGAACCCCTTATTTTCTGTCTGTGTATATGGTGATCATGATGCATGGTCTTCTGGTCATTTAAGAAATTGACTTGCAAGAAGGAGGTAGAGTGATGGAAAAAGCTGCTAGTTTTAGATAAGAAATTATCAGTGGAGTGCTTGTAACTCTGTGCATGGTCTCTTCAAGTTTATAATTTAATCTGTGTTCAAGGTGAGTTTTCTTTCCTTCATGCAAAACATGATGGAAGAACATTCTAGTGCCAACTGTAAGTACCACCGAATATATTAAAATAGAACTGCAATAAGAGCTCAACAGATTTTGGATCTGTTTTTTTTTTGTGATGTGGTTCATTTAAAGGCAGTTGTATTTATTTGTATTCTGTTTCATTTATATTCCTGTTACATATTTTAAGAATATATGCAGAGAAAATTAATGAATGTATAGTTTTAATAGATAAATTCAAATAAATATGGAGCTTCATTAATTAACTTATGTAATCCAGGTATTAGTCATCTCAATTATTAATGGCTCATGAAACATATACCTAGTTTTATATGATCTTTCTTGATGCTTTTTAAAGTTGTGAGCAAACATGACAGATGAACGTGTTATGGGAGCAAGATTTTAAGAAGGTCAACGTATATATTCCAGCAATATTTATATGAATTAATCTGAATATATATTATATATAATATATATAATGATTTAGATATTATTTTTTAATCTTAATGTGATTAGGCATAAAGAAGGTATTTTAAAAGTACATGCAATTATTAATACTTCTCAAAATAGAGCATAATTTTACACGTTTTCTCTTCTCACTGTTTTCACTCTGTGGGTTCTTCAGTCAGTGTTAGTATTGGTGATTCCCCTGATAACGTGTATAGTGTACTCTTCATCACAGTAATGTATATCTGCCTTGAAAATTCTACCTGCTGAAACTTAATAGACTGAGATTTCCTCTCTGCCTCTTTCTAGCATCTTCTCCCACCCCCTCAAAGATGTTTCATCCAATATCCTGTAAAATCCTTGAATAGTAGATGGAGGCAGCTATTTGGTCCCTATGCAGTCAAGTATCCTGGCTTCCAAGGGCTCAAAGAGCAAAAATCTGGACAGAAGACCATTAGCAAACTGTTTGGGGAATGACAATAACATTAGCACCCTGAGAATGTCATGCTAGAATACTTGGTAATGCTGTGGCCAAGAGGAGAATGGTACGTACTAAAAATTGGCCTTGGAACTCTGATGCCTGTTAATCTTGGGCCAGAGAAAAGGACAGCGAGCCCAGGAGGGAAGGAGGAAAGAAGATGGAGATTGAAGGAAAGTTTGACAAACAGAGACTTCTGCAAGTTAAACTCAGGTCCTGAGTAAGATGGGCTAGGCTCCTCCAAAGTCTACTCTCCAAATAGTAAAGGGCCACGTGAAATCCACCCTCAGAGCAAGGTTTATAGGGGAGTGGTGTTGGCAGGTCAAATCCTGCAGAGGTGGAATATTGACTGAAAGTCACTGGTGGTCAAGTGAAGTTAGAACAGCAGCAGCTGCACGAATGAATAAGGCATTTGATGTTTTCTTCTTTTGCTAGAAAAAGAGATGAGAAAACATGAATGTGCTTGGGGAATGTGTGGAAGGTTTGAAGGGTTTAGAGTTTTTATTTTACTTCCTGTTTACACTCACCTTCATGGACAAATGAAATCTATTTACATAAGTGAGTTTGTCCCTGGTATAATCTTCTTATTGCAGACATTGATTTTATGAATCTATGGCCTTTAGTTTTATAACCGGGGAAGGGGAAGGGAAGACAAAATACATTCAATCTGGTGTATGTTATGTGCCAGGTAGTTTATGGCATATTTCATTTATTAGTAACACTCCCAAAACGGGGGGTGGTAATCACAAGTAAGGAAACTGAGGCTCAGATAGATTTCAAAAGCCATAGAACTTGTAAAAGACAGAACTGAGATTTCAATACAGTCTTCTTGACTCCAGAGGCCATGTTCTCTCCATTCCACCACCTATCATTAATATTTTTATTATATTTCTTTGGGCATTTGAAAGTCATTACAATTCAGTGGCACTTCAAAAGGAAGTATCTTTCAGGTACCTACTACTTAAACGGGAAATTATTCTCCCTGCTAAAGATAAAGGTAACATCCTTGACTAGGGCCCACATGACAGTGATAACAGTAGTGTGTATTTATGAGTTGTTTTATCATAACTGCAGCAGATACACAAACATCAGTAGAGGAATCGTCATGTAGAAGAGTCCTGTTAAAAAGTTATTGGAGGGTTAGCCTGGTGATGGGTATTGAGGAGGGCACGTTCTGCATGGAGCACTGGGTGTTATGCACAAACAATGAATCATGGAACACTATATCTAAAACTAATGATGTAATGTATGGGGATTAACATAACAATAAAAAAATTAAAAAAAAAAAGTTATTGGAGGGGTGCCTGGGTGGCTCAGTTGGTTAAGCATCTGCCTTCAGCTCATGTCATGATCCCTGGGTCCTGTGATCGAACCCCGCTTCGGGCTCTCTGCTCAGCAGGGAGCCTGCTTCTCCCTCTCCCTCTGCTGTTCCCCCACTTGTGCTCTCTCTTGCGCTCTCTCCTGCTCTCGGTCAGATAAGTAAACTCTTAAAAAAAAAAAGTTATTGGAGGGGCAACTGGGTGGCTCAGTTGGTTAAGCATCTGACTCTTGATTTTGGCTCAGGTCCAGATATCAGGTGTTGTGGGATCAGGCTCTGTGCTTGGTGGGGGGTCTGCTTGAGATTTCTCTTTCTCCCTCTCCCTCTGTCCCTCCTTCCCCACACCCTCTCCCATTCTCTCTCTCAAATAAATAGATCTTTAAAAAAAAAAGTTATTGGAGACAAGTACAAAGAATGCTTCTGAAATTAATTAGGAAGATCAGAATTGGGTTTGGTTCCTTACCCCTTCATTGTTGAAAGGTTTTGTTGGATTAGAGAGAAACTAAAGTGGCATTTAATGTCAAGCTAAGACTTTGTGAAAAGTACTCTATGGCCTTTTTTCACCCAGTTCCTGTAAGAGATAGGTTTCCTGATGGAAAGAACTGTTTTGTTTTGCTTTCTAACATTCCTTGTCACTGAAACATTCCCAGAAATTTCGATACGTAACTATGTTGGTGTCAAGAAGTTGAATAAGTGTTAAATGGAGATTTTGCATTGATACCACCCAAGTTTGTCTCCCTATCAATTCAGTAGCACCAGATGTTCCTTGTTTCCTGTTTAGGCACTATGCTGTGGCAGTGGTGTGTGGGGCTGGTGTGCTGCTCTCGGAATGTGGCGTAACTGCAGAGATCATAGGTAGGCTTCTGACAGCAGCAGGATTAGTGCACTTTACTAATGATGCCTCCCATTTGGGTGGCAGCATTGCCCCTGGGGCAAAGGAAAAAGGACTTGTGTTTTTTGATATTGTCATATTCCTCTTGACTTTATTCTTTCATTTAGAAAACATTTATGAAACTTTCATTGGATGCAAGTCATTATAGGGATGTTACAAGAAGAGAAAACAGAGTGCTGTACTCGAGGAGCTTCGCTCTAGTAGGGAAGTTAAGGCAGATGGAAACAAAGTTCTGTGGGGTCCATGAGGATATGATACTTTGGCAACTTTACTGTTCTCCAAATCAGTCATTCACCTTGTCTCTGAGAGGTTTTGTTTTTTTTTTTTAAGACTTACTTATTTTAAAGAGAGAGAGAGGGAAAGAGCGAGTATGAGCAGGGGGTGGGGCAGAGGGAGAGGGAGAGGGTGAGAGAATCCCAAGTGGACTCCCCGCCAAGCTTGGAGCCCATCCCTCGACCCCCTAGATCATGACCTGAGTGAAAATCAAGAGTCAGATGCCCACCCCACTGAGCCACCCAGGCACCCCTGGCTCTCAGATATTTGAAGAAGGCAAATTTTAATAGACAAACCTGTCTTTTCCAAGGGAAAATAAAAGCCAATTATCTTTTCTTATAGACTCTTTGGATTTTTTTTTTTTTTTTTTGGTAACTCTGTCATAAAATTTGCCCATGACTAATTACTGCTAGTAGTAAGTATATGTGGGGCAGGTGAGTAACTGAATGGACTCCCAAGATGATGTAAGGTGAGTTTGGGTTTGTTGGTCCCTGTCTTAGAGTATGACCTTGTCAAATTCAGTCACTGAAAATAGATGCCAAAGAGCCTAATGTTATGAAGATTTAGTTGGCTGTGGTCTTGTAAACAATTGAAACTAACTCCTTTTGTCCTCTAAAGACAGATATTGAGGAAGGAATCCACTAAATGAAGACCCTTGGCCTGGCTATAGCCATTCTTTATGAGTTTGTCATTACCACCAAAAAATTTCTCCTCATCTGAAACTTAAGAACTACTTTAAAAATGTTGAGCATTTCAAAGATCAGCAAACCAAAAGCGTTAGAATAGCCATGCTGGTGGTAACTAACTTGCCTATATTATGTCTTTACTCATGAGAAACTTACATACGAATGAGCAGAATAAAGGGAAGACAATATTAATTGACTGAATTATTTGTGTTTAAGTGGGATTCCATAGTATACATTTTCTTGGGTATTTGGGCTGAGTATGAATGTTGCCTGAGGTGGGAATACAAAATGGTGTAGCTGCTTTAGTAAACAATCTGTCACTTCCTCAAATGGTTAAACATAGTTATCATATGATCCGGTGATTTTGCTCCTAGGTATATGTCCACGCAAAAACTTGTACATGAATGTTTGTAGCAGTATTATTCATAATAGCCAAAAAGGGGAAACATCATAAAGTCCATTGACTGATGAATGAATGCATGAACAAAATGTGGCATATCTATATAATGGAATACTATTTGGCAATATAAGGAAATGTAGCACTGATACATACTACAACATGAATGAACTTTGCAAATCCTACCTTACGTTAAAGAAGCCAGGCACAATGCACCACATATTGTATGATTCCATTTATATGAAATGTCCAGAACAGGCAAGTTTACGGGAGTAGTACTGATGGGTCTGGAGGGTGATAGCTAAGGGGTACAGGGTTCTTTTGGGGGTAATGAAAATGTTCTAAGATCTTTTGTGGTGATGAGTGTGTGACTCTGTGACTATACTAAACACCATTGAATTTTACACTTTAAATTGATGAAGTATGTGAATTATATCTTAATAAAGTTGTTTAAAAGAAAAGAATGCTGCCTGTATATACAGGCCCAGTATATAAAACTGAACCACTTTATATTATCAGTTTTAAAACTTTCACTTGTATTTTGCTAAATGACCTTTGGTCTCTTTTAATAAAGATTTAGTAAGACTTGTATTCCATTTTATAAGGTGGGTATATGAGAGCTAGGGGAGCTATCTGATTATCACATATAATACACCAGCAATGCTTTTGGTCACCATGTTAAAGAGCCCCCTTTTAACCATGAAAGTTCTGACTGAAGTCAATCACAGGAGAACCACATTCATTTCAGAAGGATTTTGTAAAAGCAAAAGTAATTGGCAATAATATATATAGGACTTGTAAATATTATATATACTTCATGAAGTTAGGTCTGAAACTTCTGGGCTCTTGTCATGTGGTACTATATTTGTACTGCATTCTTACAGCATGAGGCCTCTTAAATTCATAAAGAAATGTTAAAAATTGTTTTTAGCTGTTTAGGACTGCACATAGAATATGAGATACGGTTGTCATATTCTCAGTGTCTCATCACACAGCAAACTGTAGAAATGGGACCTTGGTCTTCTGGTCACATCATGTTAAAGTACTGCTTGGCAAATTTGAACAGACTAATATATATTTTTCATCTTATTAACTATGTAATAAGGTATCAGTAATAGAAAGAAGTCTTGATTCTTTTCACATTTAAAGAAAGAAAACCCAACCAATTTCAGTGTCTATAAAAACAAATAAAACTCTTAAGGTATCAACGGTAAAAAATTGGAGACACTGTCTCTACCCTGTAAACATTTAAAAACTTGACATGTAATTACTAAGGATACATTTTTTTTCAAGGGTTACATGTATAGGTTTATCAAGTGGTATATTGGTAAATAGTTAACCAGCTTTCCTAAAAAAAAAAAAAAAGAAGAAGAAGAGGAAGCCTTGATTTTTAGTGGTGGTTGATTTCTGTGGTGTAAATATCCCACTATGGCTGATTTTCAGTCTACCTGTGAGGTATCTCTAGTGAGCAGCTAAGAAAAGACACACACAATATAATGGCTCCTGGAAGCTTGATTAAGCTGGCTCAAGTATATGACTGGGTGCTTCCTAACGTACACACACACATGTACCTGGACAATGACATAAATACACTGTCATTTGTAATTTATATTTCTATTGGGAAAGAGAACCCCAATCATTTAGTAGGGGTGTGTGGAGGGAAGAAGGGGTATGGGTGTGAGAGAGAGGGGGGGAGAGAGAGAGATGGAGAGGCCAACTTAATTGAGCAACGCCTCAATTATCTATCTCTAGGCTTTGGTTTACTTTACTGTCAGTGAGCAAGTTGAATTAAATTCCAAGGTTCCTTCCATTTCCAGACCTGTGAATGTAGTCATCATGAACTGATACATGGCAAACTACTGGCCTCAGGGCAGCATGGGTGCTTATATCTGTTCTTTAGGATTTGTCTGTTCAGCTGCTTTTGATATTACCCTAAATTTTGCTCTTGATCTCTAGATTTCCATTCCCTACCTTTAGTTGGCTGTTTCTGTGGCCTTCTCGGATGGGCTTGAGAGAAGCAAGTATATAGGAAGGGTATGTAAGTCATGAATAAAAACTGATGTCCGAGGGCCTGGCTATCCAAACAACATAGTAGGGAGCATTAGATTATGTTATGAAGTGCTTCTTGCTCAAAGTCTTTATAGTGATCGGAAAGCTGAAGTTGCTATATAAATGGTATCTGGATGAGTTTATTATATTTTTACTGTGTATTTTTAAAAAAAGATTTATTTATTTTAGAGAGAGTGCACACATGTGCTGGGGGGAGGGGCAGAGAGAGAGGGAGAGAGAGAATCCCAAGCAGACTCCACGCTGAGCACAGAGTCTGACACAGGGCTTGATCTCACAACCCTGAGATCACAACCTGAGCCGAAACCAAGAGTCGGGTGCTAGTAACTGATTGCACTACCACAGCACCTGTGTATTTTTACTGTATTTTATTATTTAGTGTTTATTCTGTGTTTTAGTTTTATTGCAATATACTAGTAGTTTTTAGTAGAGGAAATTTCAAGAAATTCTGGTTTGTTTAGAGGGCACATTTTGTTTATTTTTTTTAGAAGATCATTTTTTAGAAGATTTTATTTATTTATTTATTTTGGAGTGAGAGTGGAGGGAGGAAGAAGGAGAGGGAGAGAGAATCCCAAGCATACTCTGCACCAAGCCTGGAGCCTGATGTGGGACTGATCCCATGACCCTGAGATCATGACCTGAGATGAAATCAAGAGTTGGAGGCTTAACTGACTGAGCCACCCAGGTGCCCCAGAGGACACATTTTAAGAAAGCTAATTTTTACATATGGAAAAGTTGTGGATCAAAGATCATTTCAAAACTATGTATTATATCTAAAGCAGAAGTAAGATTAGAATTCAGAATTCCTAACCCTTAGGACCATTCAAAGATTTGTAATTCATCATCTATACAAGAATTTCAGTAAATGGGTTATAGACCCTATTTTGGAGAAAATTTTTATTTCCAGGGCCTTCAAAATAGATGCATAAAATACAAAGTGTGGCATTCCATTCTTTATAAAGCAATTTGATTTTGATTCATTTTCACTGGTGGGAAATTCTACTACAGTCATTCTTATGGGTCTCCTTTCTATGTCAAGGCTTAGGGGTCTTAAGCAGCATCAAAGATGATTACAAGGCCTTAGCTGGTGGCCACCTCTGGCCATTGACCCTCTTTCCAAACAGTTTCCATCTTAGTTGTACATTTGCCTGTTTTGCACAGCAACTCTAGGTTTGAGGGTCATTGTTTTTTCATATCACAATTGAGTCATGAGAAAATTTTCAGGGCTTCTAGCAGTGCCATCTCTAAATCTTCAGTGACACTATTTTCCTAAAGGTCTTGCATCCCTTGTTTTTTTTTCTACTCTGGGACCCATAGGTCTGTCTCCTCTCTGAGCCAAGTCAGTAAGAGATTCTTTTTTTTTTTTTGTAAAGACCAGCCTTCTCCTTTGCTTCTTTGCAGACACTCTGCTTTTTGCTTCACCCTCTCTTTGCATGTTTGCTTTCTTTGTGTTCTCCTAAGATCTAGACTTTTAGAAAGAGTCAGAAATTGTGCCAGGCTAACTCTCATTTTTCACCTGTCCTGGATCTCACATGATCCTTCCATCCCCAGGTGTTGAAAAAAATAACTGACTACTTGCTTGAATGTCACAACATGAGAAATATGTGTTAATGCTGGTTACTTCAGGGAGATGGGATTAAGGGTGAGATAAAGAGTATGAAAATTTTATTTATTCGCTTTTATGACTTTTGACCTTTCACAATTCGTATATATTACTTTTATAATTAGAAATACTAATGAGGTATTGAAAAGGATTGGTTGAAGTTTGGAAAATAGACTGGAGTTTTGCTAAAATCACCTTTAAAAAAAAGCCAGTGATTTTTTTTTTTTTTTTTGTAGGCTCCAGTCTATTTTCCAAACTGCAGTTTTATTTGCCCACATTAGCAACAAACAATTGGAAAGTAAAATCAATAATTCACTTTACAATAGCATAAAAATAAAATACCTAGGGATAGTAATAAAGGGAAAGGACAGTCCTTTCAACAGGTGATTCTGGAGCAATTGGATCTCTATCTACAAAAAAATGTACCTCAACCATTACCTCATACCATACATAAAAGTTAACTGGAAATGAGACAAAGACTTAAATGTAAGCATTAAAACTTTAAAATACCTAGAAGATAATATGAGAATAATCTTTGTGACCTTGGTGTTAGACAGCTATTTCTTAGAACGCAAAAAACATGAAACATAAAAAAAGCCGTGATAACTCAGACTTTGTCAAAATTTTAAAATTCTACTTTTTAAAAGACCCTGTTAAGAAAATAAGAGATAAGCCATAGAGTAGGGGAAAATACTTGCAAAATACATATCCAATAAAGGACTTGTATCCAGAATATATAAAGAACTTTTACACTTCAGTAATAAGATAAGCTACTTGATAAGATATTGACAAGATATTTCACCAGAAAGATATATGAATGATCAATGAACATACAAAAATATGCTCAACATCACTAATTATCATGGAAATGCAGATTGAAACTCATTAAAATAAAGAGGGCACGTATTGAATGGAGCACTGGGTGTTATATGCAAACAATGAACCATGGAACACTACATCAAAAACTAATGATGTAATGTATGGTGATTAACATAACATAATAGAATAAAATTAAAAAGAAAAGACAAAAAAAAATTGAGATACCTTCATACCCCAACTAGAATGGCTAAAATAAAAAAGACTGAACCCCAAGTGCTGACTAGATGGTAGAACAACTGGAAGTCTCATACCTTGCTGATGGGAATGCAAAAATGGTATGGCCACTTTGGAAAACAGTTAGTTTCTTATAGATATAAACATAACATTTGTCATAAGCCCTGGCAATCTCACTCTTAGGTTTGGTATTTAGGCAGGAGAAATGAAAACATACACATAGTTCACAAAAAGGTAATGTATGCAAATGCTGATAAGGTCATTCATAGTAACCCCAAACTGGAAACATCTCCATTGTCCATCAGCTGGTGAATAGATAAACAAGTTGTGATAAATCTGTACAATGGAGTAATACTCAGCACTTTAAAGGAATGAGCAATTAATAAATGCAACAACCTTTATAAATCTCAAAAGCTGTATGCTAAGTAAAAGAAGTCAGATACAGAAAGCTCCACACTGTATAATTTCATTTGTGTAACATTGTAGAAAAGGCAAAAGTATAGGAACAGAAAACAGATGAGTGGTTGCCGGGCAGGGTCCAGGGTGGGAGAAGGATTGACTACAAGGGGGCCTGATCATCAACTTATGTCTTTCCACTGCCTATATTGTTCCAAGATCGTTTGTAGGCAGTTTTTTATATGCTTATTTTCACTTTTTATTTTGAAATAATTTTATACTTAGAGAAAACCTACAAAAAATACTACAGGGAGTCCTGTAGACCTTCAAACCACTTCTTTTAACATGACTGTTATCATCATATAACCATTGAATGGTTAAGCAAACCAGGAAATTAACAATGATACAATACTCTTATACACAGACCTTGTTTGTATTTCACTGCTTTCCCACTCATGTCCTTTCTTGGTCCAGGATCCATTCAGGATTCCACGTTGTGTTTAAGATGTCATGTCTCCCTAGTCTCCTCTAGTCTGTGATGGTTTCTGTCTTGTCTTTCATGATTGTAACATTTTTGAAGAGTACTGGTTACTTAGTTTATAAAATGTCCCTCAATTTTAGTTTGTCTGATGATTTACTCATACTTATAGTGAGGTTAAATATTTTTGGTCAAGAATACCACTTGGGGCGCCTGGGTGGCTCAGTCGTTAAGCGTCTGCCTTCGGCTCAGGTCATGATCCCAGGGTCCTGGGTTCAAGCCCCACATCGGGCTCCCTGCTCAGCGGGAAGCCTGCTTCTCCCTCTCCCACTCCCCCTGCTTGTGTTCCTTCTCTCGCTGTGTCTCTCTCTGTCAAATAAATAAATAAAATCTTAAAAAAAAAAAATACCACAGAAATGGGGCGCCTGGGTGGTTCAGTCAGTTGAGCGTCTGCCTTTGGCTCAGGTCATGATCCCGGGGTCTTGGGATCGAGCCCTGCATTGGGCTCCCTGCTCGGTGGGGAGTCTGCTTCTCCCTCTGCCTTGTACCTCACTCATGCTCTCTCTCTCTCTCAAATGGGTGACTAAAATCTTAAAAAAAAAGAGTACCACAGAAATGATGTAGTACCTTTTTGTATTCATCATATGAGTGGTACAAGATGCTGAGATGTCTTATTACTGGTGATGTTGACCCTGATTATTTGGTTAAGGTAATGTCTGCCAGGTTTATTCAGTCTTTTCCTTTTATAATTAATAACTTTGGGGGGGGGATATATTTTGAGAATTTGTAAATATCCTGTCCATACTATACTTTATTAAATTCTAGGAAGAGAATCATCAGTTTACCCTGATGCTTGGCCAAACAGCTCAGAAAGAAAATAGGATTTAGGAACCTCAAAACATGGGTGCCCAAGAATTGGGTGTATGGGTCTATTTTAGCACTGAGTCCTTCTGAATATGCATGATTCTAAGGCTGAATAAGGAGAAGGAGTGGAGTGAAATGTGCATTGCAGGTGTCTGAGACAACTGACTGATTCAGTCACATTCACGGCATATTTCTGAGACTTATGTCATATAGTTCCTGCTGCCACTCTTTGGGACTCTGACTTACCCCACCTCCAAGCCATTCCACACTGAAGTTGGTGAATATTTCAGCTCAGTGTCCTGAGGGTGTTTATTTCCTAGTTTCTCAGAGGGAAGGCACAGTGTGTCTACCCTGGCCTCCCTCTCCAATCAGAGATTCAGCTACCTCCACAGATGCCCATGTAAATCATCTTTAGAAGAACAATGAGAATCTGGGGAAAACCCCTCCTAGGGAAATGAGTGCCATTTCATTAAAAGAGGAAAAAAACACAATCCTTCAAATCTGGTTCATCTCACAGTCTAAATGCAAGTTCTTAATTAAAAGCCAACAGAGATTTCTAAAGTCGGAGAAAAACTAGAGCAACAACTTTTAAAATTATCCTGTGGGCTTTTTTTCCTTCTTAGTCTCTTAAAGGGAAAAAGGCTAATAACCATTCAGTGGCAAATTGCTGTTCCTTCAGAACAAGGAAGTGAACGAGAATGAAAAGTGGCATCCCAGGGGAATAGGGAGTCATCCCGTAATTAGACTGGGCACCATGGAGAGAGGCAGCAAAAAATTACTGGAATGGATCAATGAGGAATTATCCTATTAGACCTCGATGGTTTATTCTAATTTCTAGTTTCTGAGAGAATAAGGGCCATCCTACACTTTTGTGTTTTTCCCAGAACCTAAAACAGTGCTGAGCATGAAGAACTCAGGATCCTTGTTTATTGATTTGAGGGTTCTATCGTTCAACGTCTCTGGTGTTTTCGGGGGCTGTGGTTTTTGCATGAGCAGATCAGTGCTGAAATGATGGCAGTGATGATGGGTACTTTAGGTCCAGCCTTTCTGTGTCTTTTACTATTGATGTTTTAAGTCCAATAATTCTTTGTTGTGGGGGCTATCCTGCACGTTGTAAAGTGTTTCCTAGCATCCCTGGCCTCTGCTAGATGCCAATAGCACCCCCAAATCATGACCTTAAAGATGTCTCCAGACATTGCCAAATGTCCCCACAGGGGTTACAAAATCACCTTCATTTGAAAACCATGGCTTGATTTCTTTATCCCAAGGTCATACAACAAATAAATGGTAGAATTGAGACTAACACCCAGAAAGTCTAAGCCCCTGGCCTCCAGTAATTTCTGTGATACAACCCTACACGTTGCATTGCCGACTACATGGATGAGAACATAACGTTAGGAGCACTGATATAGATCGGCATGGATTTTTTTGGGAATGGATCCTATCCACGAGTCTGGTTAACTTAATGGCATAAAGACTGCCTTAAAGAATCAAGAAACTTTGTCCATTTTTCAAGAGCACCAACTGATCACAGAGACATGCAGTAATCTAAACAGGAGATTTGGTTTTGCCTCTTTCTGAGAACCAGCAGCGGTCTGGGGCAGTTTGAATCCGCATCTCTTTCCTTAATTTACATACTGCCTCCATTTTAGCAATGCAGAAGGGAAATGAATAAAAACAATTATCCTCAAAGACATTCAGTCTGGTCTTGACTTGTTAAGAACGATAAAAGTCAGCAGTTAGAAGCATTTAATACAGCTGAACAAACCATAGAGTCTCAAACAGCTTCATCTGGTGCATTTCCTCTCAGTGGCAAATAAAAAGGAAGACTATAATTAGGGCATGATTCTATTCAAGCTATCAAATAAAAGCTTTTAAAAATGATTGCCCTTATAGACAGCAGTGTAAAGAACAAAGGAATCTTGCATGGTTTATTATTTGCTTATTAGTATTACTATATGATACTCTCTACTTTTTGCATTTTAAAACAAAAGGAAACACTAAAATTTTTATTATTTCTCACATTATTTCTTAAGTATATTTTGACAACACATTGAAAGTACACTGGCTTCCTAATTTTGAAAGCCAGGTCACGGATTTCCAGTTAATCAATAAGTGTTTATTAAATCCCACGCTGTTTTCCATTTCCAGAGTACTGCATAAAATTTGGCTGAGAGATTGTAGTTGCTTCTATATTCTAGAAATCAAAAGTAGAAGTGAGAGGCAGAGAAATCAGTGGCCCCCAATCTTCAGTCAGTGTAGATGACTGAATCCCCTGGGGATCTTGTTAAAATGAGTTTCTGACTCATTTAGGTCTGGAGTGGGGCATGAGATTCTGCATTTGTGAGAAGTTTCCAGGTGATGCTGATGTTGCTTGTCCAGCAATCACCTTTTGTGTAGC